>NC_072031.1:15598671-15898671 GCF_027791375.1 Indicator indicator
CCTGATAGCCTAAAAAGTCCCTCCCCAGCTTTCTTGTAGCCCCCTTCAGATACTGGAAGGCCACGAGAAGGTCACCTCAGAGCCTTCTTTTCTCCAGACTGAACAGCCCCAACTCTCTCAGTCTGTCCTCATAGGAGAGGTGTCCTTCATGTCACACACACACATCCCCAAATTCATTTGGAGAAACTCCCCCCAAAATAAAAATTGCCAGACTTAGCTCAGTGTGGGATGGAAGCAAATGTGGAAAAGAGGAGGCTGAGGTGGAGACCTCACTGCTGTCTACAACTACCTGAAAGGAGGCTGGGGAAAGGTTGGTGCTGGTCTCTTCTCACAGGTAATTAGCGGCAGAACAAGAGGGAACAGCCTCAAGCTGCCACTGGGGAGGTTTAGACTGGACAGGAGGAAAAAAATTTTCCCAGCAAAAGTGGTCAGGGATTGGAATGTGCTGCCCAGGGAGGTGGTGGAGTCACCAACCCTGGGTGTGTTTAAAGGTGGTTTGGATGTGGTGCTTGGGGACATGGCTTAGGGCTGACCCTTGCAGAGTAGAGTTCTGGGTTGGGCTTGGTGATCCTGAGGCTCTTTTCCAACTTGACTGTTTCTGTGCTTCAGCTCTGTTTCCAAGCAAGCTACAACCTAGAACTATGCAATGCAATCCCTGTGTACCAAATACACAACAGATGTACAACAGAGAGACATTTACAATTTATAAACAACACAGAAACTCCTCAGACCACTCCCCTGCATGGATCCAGGGGACCCGTTCACCTCCTCCTCCACTGCTTCCCCTTACCTCACACAGTAGTCAGACAGAGCTACCCTGGCAAGGCCATGGGGGAGACAGAAAGAGAAAAAAGCTGCAAGGAGAAGTGACAGAAGAAGAAATAAAACAAGAGAAAGAGCTGTTTCTGCCACCACTCTCTATCCCCATTAGCAAGCCAAGGAATTCTATAGACCTCATCATTATTTTCCTTTTGCATCCGATGGTGATTTACTTTGCAGTCAGGATCTGGGCTAAAGTTTCCCCCTTCAAACAGCAACACCTTTGCCAAAGCCATTCTTTGCTCATCTCCTGCAGCTTGCTGCCTTGTACAGAGGGAAGGGACAAGGTTTGTGTGCAGGCATGTGGCTTGATTTGGGATTTATCAGATTTTGGAGGAATTTTACTGATGGGGAGGAAAAAAAAAATGAAAAAAAAGAGAAGAAACTTTCATTGAGTTCTTTGTACCTGGAAAGCTTTCTGCCTCCTGCTGCTGGCACTAATAGGCAGCTTTGAGCAGAGGTGTTTGGGCATCTGACAGAAGCTTTCCCAGCACAGGGCTCACTATCAAACCTTTTTTCAGTCCCTACCAGCCATTAAAAGCTGTCCCTTTGCTCCCAGCACTCCCTACCCTTGCAGCTGGGCAGTGCAGTCAATCTCTGGAGTTAAGATTTCCTTACAAAAGTTATTTAACAGCAAGCATGAACCAGCCAAGCCCTGTTGGTCAGGAGGTGTTGAGACTCAGCTCTGGAGGGGCTTTTGGAGTGTCCCCAGCATCCAGAGCTAGGCTGACACCATGCCAGCCACCCATGAGGCTTGGGTTGTTTGTAGGAGCTCAGAACCACAAAATTACAGAATGGATTGGAAGGGACCTTGAGAGGTCATCTAGTCCAAGTCCCCTACAGTGAGCAGGGACATCTTCAACTAGCTCAGGCTGCTCAGTCCCATCCAACCTGACCTTGCAGCCCTCCTCTGGTCCTGCTCCAACAGGTCCATGTCTCTCCCTGTGCTGAGGGCTCCAGAGCTGGCCCCAGCACTGCAGGAGAGCTGAGCAGAGGGACAGAATTCCCTCCCTCCACCTGCTGCCCACACTGCTGGAGATCAGTCCAGGACATGGTTGACTCTGGGCTGGGACTGCAGGGTATGGTGCTGCCTCATGTCCAGCTTTTCATCCACTAACATCCCCAAAACCTTCTCCAGAGGGCTGCTCTCCAGCCCTTCACACCCCAGCCTGTGTAAAGCTCTGATCCACGTGCCAGGGATCCACCCTGGCCTCTTCTGCAGCTTGCCCAGGTGCCTCTGGATGGTAATCTTGTCCCTGGCATGTCAGCTGCAAGCTTGCTGAGGGTGCATTCAGTCCTGCTAGGTCCTTGATGAAGATATTAAGCAGCACTGGACCCAGTCCAGATCCTGTTTCCTCTGTTGCAGCCTCCCCCTCTGCCTGAAGCACAGGACCAATCTCACCCATTCATGCATCTTTCTCAGCAAACAGAGGGGGGAAAAAAAAAATCACCCAGATTTCTGGCAGAGTTTATTAGCATCAGAGTTCATTACTGCTCCTGCTGTGACACCTTGAAGCTCTCCAGACTCCATCTCTATGTTGGGTAACCTTCACTTCCAGAGGGATAACCAAGGGCTGGTGATTAATGCCTGGGACTGCAGAGCTCCACTCCCTGCACCACTTCCTTCAACCACAGATAAATTAGAAACTCCCTCAAGCCTCCAACCTGCCAAGGAAGGACAGTAGGACTCCCCCTCCCCAGGGGGCTGGGAAGATAAATACATTAAAAATTGTGAGCTATGATGTCAGTGGGGATTATACAAATAGCTCTGGGTCTCTCTCCTGCTCCAAACTTGACCTTAGCCACAGAATAGCTGTAGCTGGTGCCTGTTGTTACTGACACAGCAGGAGCTGAATGTATTCATTTTAAAGGACTTTCTGGGCTTGAAATTGCAGCCTCTGTTCCTCACATCCATCACAGGCACTGCTCTTGGCTGGAGGGGAGAAGTGGCATCACTGAAAGCACACTCATACAGCCTGTCTCTGCCTCTATGGCAGCACACTCTGTACCTTCCTCTGCACAGAAGCAGCAGCACAGGTTCCAGGCTGCATTCAGACACTAGAGAAATCTTAAAGCAGCATTCCAGTACCTGGAGCAGGATACAAGAAAGCTGGGAGGGGGCTTTGTACAAGGGCTTGTAGGGACAGGATGAAAGGGGAAGCCCTTAAGCTTGAGGAGGATAAATGTAGACTGGAGCTTAGGAGGGAATTCTTTGCAGTGAGACACTGGAACAGGCTGCCCAGGGAGGCTGTGGCTGTCCCCTCCCTGGAGGTGTTCAAGGCCAGGCTGCATGAAGCCTTGAGCAAGCTGTGCTGGTGGGAGGTGTCCCTGCCCGTGGCAGGGGGGGTGGAACTGGGTGATCTTGAAGGTCCCTTCCAACACAAACCATCCTATGAATCTAAATGTTTCAGCTGGAAAAGACTTCTAAGGTGACTGAGTCCAATCATTGACCTAACACCACCATGGCCAATAAACTCTGTCCCAGAACCTGCACAGTGACATCCCAATGGCTCTCCAACAAGAAAAGATTACAGACATCAACATCCTTACTCCAGCAGCCTCCAGATTTCAAACCCCAGGCATTTCAACCCTGTAACCCAGGCTGTGATTCATTTTTTCTTTTCTTAATTACTGTGCTACAACCAACTGATGGAGCAGGTCCAGAGGAGGGCCATGAAAATGACCAGAGGGCTGGAGCAGCTCTGCTGCTGAGGGAGCTGGGGGTGTTCAGCCTGGAGAAGAGAAGGCTTCAGGGACACCTAACAGCAGCCTGACAGTACCCAGCAGATTCCACCTGAACATAAGGAGAAACTTCTTTGGTGTGAGGATGTTGGAGCCCTGGAGCAGGCTGCCCAGAGAGGTTGTGGAGTCTCCTCCTCTGGAAAGATTCCAAACTGGATTGTGAACCTGGGGAGGTTGCTCTGGGTGCCCTGCTTCAGCAGGGGAGTTGGACCAGACTATCTCCACAGGTCCCTTCAACCCTTACTGTGCTGGAATTCTGTGGCAGCACTCAGCAATTCCCAAGCCACCCCACCAGAGCCATGCACTTGCAGGATATCTGGAAGCAGCAATCAAACCCAGCTGCAGCCCTGAAGGACAGCTCTGCACCGGGACCATTCTCAGCACCCAATACTTGTCTGCTACCACCCAGAGGAAGACAATAGCAGGCAAGGATCAGATAAAAAGTGGTTTTGTAAGGCCCTGGAGCAGCCCATTCCCATTTTGGATCAGGTGTTAATTGCTGCTCTAAGTGCCTGGCACAGAGGGTGCCAGCACAAATGTTGCAGATGTCACTTTAGTTCTGCTTAGTGGGCAAAATGTGCTCCACTCCTGTGGAGGAACCCAGCAGAGCTCTTCTGTCACCGGACTTGCTGAGAGTTAAAATAAAGAAAATAAGAGTATTGATATATTTAGCAACCATGGAGTGCAGGGGAATAAAATGACGTGTTGGGATAGCAGCTCAAAGAACTCCAAGGAAGATGTGCAAAGAGTTCAGCTCTGCTTCTAAAACAACAGGAAGAAGGTGTAAAGGATTCCTTCCACGGAGTTGTAGAGTGAAGTCTCCCTTCAGCCTCTCTTTCTCCAGGATGAACAATCCCAGGTCCCTCAGCTGCTCCTCACCAGCCCTGTGCTCCAGACCCTTCCCCAACTTTGCTGCCCTTCTCTAGACACACTCCAGCACCTCAGTGTCCTTCTTGGAGTGAAAGAGCCAAACCTGAGCCCAGGATTCAAGGTGCAGCCTCACCAGGGAGTAGTACAGAGGCACAAACACTTCCCTGGTCCTGCTGGCCCAGGCCAGGATGCTGGTGGCTCTGTTTGGCCAGCTGAGCACACTGCTGGCTCACAGGCAGCATCTCTGAGCACCCTGCTCTGGTGTGAGGTGTCCCTGCCCATGGCAGGGGTTGGAGCTGGCTGATCCCTGAGGTCCCTTCCAACCCTAACGATTCTATGATTCTCTGATCTGTCAACCAGTGCCCCCAGGTCCTTCTCTGCCTGACAGCTTCCCACTCTGCCCTGTGCCTGAAACCCCTGCATGTGGTTGTTGTGATCCAAATTCAGAACCCAGCAATTTCATACAAAAGCATTAAAAAAAAAGGGGGGAGGGATTTTATGCTCAACCCTGCAGTTATTGCTTAAAAAATGGACTTCCCCCAGCCTAAAGCTGCAGTCAGCAAAGCCAAGGAAGAACACTCTGTAGCTACAAGGTCATATCAAACCCCAAATCCCTGCCCTGTCTGATTCTGGAGGGGGGTTCCCACATCCCAGGTGAATTTTCAGAGCTGAGGTTCTGTGGGGTTCACTTCTCTCACTGCTGTGCAGAGCCAGGCAGCCCTGCTGCATTCCTTTTAACTAAGAAAGGGAAAAGGGGGATTTGCTGCCTGCTCTACCACTGCCTCCAATCTGGGTTTTGAGCCAAATAAGGTAAAAAAAAAACAAAAAAAAACCCCAAACAATAAAGACTTTCAAAAATCACTTCAGCCATACAGAGTCTGCAACAGTATTTGACATAATGACCAAAAAAAAAAAAAAAAAACCAAATAGGAGAGAGGAAAGCAATACTTGAGGTTTTCCTGCTTACCCAAAGCCAGCCCAAACCTGTTTTCTGCTGCATCTTTCCTACCCATCACCCTCTCAGACAATCAGATGTGATCAGGTTGGTGTGTTTGGCAAAGCCATTGCCCACCTTGATCCCATCTTACCTCTCAATGGTGTCCAGGGACAGGGAGAACTTGAAAATAGGGAGTTCCATTTAAATGTTAGGAGGAACTTCCTTACTCTGAGGGGGTGGAGCACTGCTCCAGGCTGCCCAGGGAGGTGGTGGAGTCTCCATCTCTGGAGTCACTCAGAACCCACCTGGACACCATCCTGTGCCACCTGGGGTAGAGGAACCTGCTCTGGCAAGGGGGTTGGACCAGATGATCTCCAGAAGTCCCTCCCAACCCTTAGTGTTCTGTGAGTCTGTGTAAGCCAGAATGGGACAAAATGTTCCCAGAAATCAGCTCTTAGCTCATCTCTTGGGTATCTATCACAGTATCTATTGCAGTATATCAGAGGTTGGAAAGGACCTCAAGGGATCGTCAGGTCCAGCCTATGGGTAGACTCTGGGCAGCTCATGACACCTCCCTCTGAGCAGTTTCTTTTCCATGAATCCCATTTCTGCCCTCCCTCACCACTGTGTTTCTCTAAAAGGTCCAGCCCCAATTCCCTGCAGACAACTCACCTCAGCCTCACTCCCTGGCTGAGGCTGGAGACCGCTTCAATTTTCCCCTGCAAGCTGTGTTAGTCCTGAGTGCAAAATCTAATTAGCAGGGGACAGGAGATCACAGAACATGCTGGATCTGCTCCTGATCCATCTTCAGCTGGGTGGAAGGGAGAGGCCTGACCCAGTGCAACCCAGCCAGACTCTGCTCTGTTGCTGTCTCCCACACCCACACAGATACTTTTAATTATCTCCATGGAGCTTAAAAAGAGACATTTGTGTGGCCACTGTACCTATGCCAAGCAGAACCATTTATTCCACCGTAAATCTTTCATGCTTGCTGCACAGGAGAATGTATCTTCCAATCATAAAAAGTTCATGAAGCAAGGAAAAAAAAAAAAACAACCCCAACCCAAAACCCAAAAACAACAAAAGCCAAGCAACAAACCAAAGAGATCTGTCAATTAAATTAATGCATGGGGGGGAAGAAAAAGAAAAAAAGAAAAGAAAGGAAAAGGGAGGAGGGGAGAGGGGAGAGGGGAGAGGGGAGAGGGGAGAGGGGAGAGGGGAGAGGGGAGAGGGGAGAGGGGAGAGGGGAGAGGGGAGAGGGGAGAGGGGAGAGGGGAGAGGGGAGAGGGGAGAGGGGAGAGGGGAGAGGGGAGAGGGGAGAGGGGAGAGGGGAGAGGGGAGAGGGGAGAGGGGAGAGGGGAGAGGGGAGAGGGGAGAAGAAAGACAAGACAAGACAAGAAAAGAGTGATTGGTTCTGTCACAAAACGCAGCTGATACATGAAAAGCCTTTGGATAGTCCAAAGCAACACCTAGGGAGGGCTGGAGGCTGCCCAAGGCATTTTAGAATCACAGAATCACTTTGGTTGAAAGAGACCTCCGAGATCACCAAGTCCAGCTGTTGACCCAGCACCACCACACCATGGCCCTCACCACCTCATCTCCACAGCTTTGCAGTCCCTCCAGGGATGGGGACTCCACCACTGCCCTGGGCAGCCTGGGCCAGGGTTTGACAACCCTTTTGGGAAAAAAATTGTTCCTCATGTCCAACATAAACCTCCCCTCATGCAAACTGAGGCCCTTTCCCCTTGTCCTATCACTTCATACTAGGAAGAGACCAACCCTCACCTGGCTCCAACCTTTCAGGGAGCTTTGGAGAGCCAGAAGGTCTCCCTTCAGCCTCCTTTTCTGAACAACCCCAGTTCCTTCAGCTGCTCCTCACCAGCCATGTTCTCCAGACCCTTCACCAGCTTGGTTGTCCTCTTTTAGACACACTCCAGCCCCTCAATGTCCTTATTCTAGTAAGGTTCCATAAAGGGAACCCAGTACTCAAGGTGTTGCCTCAAGTGCTGAGCACAAGGGCTCAACCCCTGCCCTGGTCCTCTTGGCCACACATGTCCTGATCCAAGCCAGGATGCTCTTGGCCTTCTTGGCCACCTGGGCACACCCTGAATTTGTATCCTCTTAGCTGCAGACAAACACCTTCAGGTCCTTTTCTCAAGGCAACTTTCCAGCCACTCTGCCCAAAGCCTGGAGCACTGCATGGGGTCACTGTGACCCAAATGCAAGACCCAGCACTTGACCTGGTTGAACCTAGCACACTGTGCCAGCACAAAGTTTTACCACCACCTTTCTTTGTTTTTTTGGCTTTTGGTTTTTGTTTTATTTCTTTTTTTGTAAGAAAAACAAAACCACCTTTGAAGAAAAAAAAAAAAAAAACAAAACAAACCACAACAACAACAAAGTGGTTTATTTTCCTAATTAAATGTAAAAATCCAGCAATGGGTAATTAGTATGTGGAACAGCAAAGCTGCAATTTAGATGTCTCACAGGGGAGAGCTCCACAAGTGCAGCTCCACCCCAGCACTGTGTGCCTCAGCACATATTTATTTTCCCTCTTGCTTTGATCTGCCTGGTTGGGAGAAGATCAGCTACAAATCTGGAACAACTGAGGGCAGCAAAAAAAAAAAAAAACAACCCTCAAGCCCCTGAAGTGGAGATCAGTTGCTCAGTTTAATGTCCCCCCCTCAAACGCTCTTGTCCCTACCTCTGGAGACCCAGTGAGACAGGCTAACCCCTGTCCAGATCCAGATCCAGATCCAGAGGTCTGTTTGTGGTAGTTGGTGCTGTGTTGATGATGGGGAGATCACAGGATGTTAGAGGTTGGAAGGGACCTCAGGAGATCATCCAGTCCAACCCCCTGCCAGAGCAGGACCACAGAATCCAGCACAGGTCACACAGGAACACATCCAGATGGGTCCTGAAAATCTCCAGAGAAGGAGACTTCACAACCTCTCTGGGCAGCCTGCTCCAGTGCTCTGTGACCCTCACAGTGAAGAAGTTCCTCCTCATGTTGAGGTGGAACCTCCTGTGCTGGAGTTTATATCCCCTTGGCCTAAAGTTTGAAAGACTTAAGAAGTGTGGCCATACCTAGAACACAGCTCTGGCACCTGGTGTCCTCCAAGCCCTCCAGATTTTCATGGCTGCCATCAGGGGCAGGAGAAGCCAATGAGCAATCCTTACAAACCAGATGAACACTTTCTGTGGGGTTTATTGGCAAAGCAGCCCAGGTAAAAGCCTGGTGAGAAGCCACAGCCAGCTTCTGCTTGCCACTGGGCAAGAGTTGCATGAGATTAGCACCAAAGGCACAGGAAGCCACAGAGGAATTACCAACTGCACTGAAGTTATGACACCCCCTGCACACCATCGTGGAGAGACAGGGAATGAACCTCAAATTCTCCTCCCAGTCCCTTTCCAGGAGCAGCTGGAGCTTGGCTGCACCAAGCTCATCCTCTCTTCTAAGCATCAAGGCATTTACCTGAAGTTTCTTCCTCCCCACATCCCTAAATGATCAACACACAACTCTCTTTGGAATTCGAGGGTCTGATCTGGATTTTCAAAGGGTCAGCTTGAAGCTCACTGTTCCTGAAGGACTTCTGTATCTGGACCTATCTGCTGCAGAACGAGCCAGCTGAGTCCTATCTCTGTCCAGCTGGTTTTAAGGAGGGGACAAAGCCACAATCAATTTGTGGCCTCAGAAGCATCCAACGGCCAAGGCTTCCCTGTGTGCAACACAACCCAAGCAAGCAGCAACAGCAAGGAAGAGTCTGAGTCCTGTGAGCTCTTAGGCCTGAGAAACTTCCCAAAGAGAGCTCAGAGCTGCTGGAATCCAGAAGGAGAAGTAATCCTGGAGGGAGATAATCCTGCCTGGGAAAGGGCTTCACCTCCCTTTCAGGTGCTTCTGTTTCCTATGTCCATGCCATGGGTGTGTGACTGCGCCAAGCCAAACCAGCACCCAAGGTCTGCTTTGACCCAACTGTGTCCAAATCCAGAACTCAACATTAGACATCAAGCAAAGCCATGACAGGAGGGAACTGAGTTGTCTTGCAAAATGGAAGAGCTGTCAATGACCCTCCTGAAGAGGACCTCACCACCAAACCACTACAAATCTCAGGGTTTCACCCTCCAGCTCCACCATCCTCATCCCCTTGTTTGCTGGGGTCCACAGTGAACCACCAGCAGCAGTGAACCACAGGGAACTGTGGAGTGATGAAGCCCAAGAGGATTTGGTGACATCCTCCTCCATCACCTCCCAGAGCAGGCTCATGGCTTTCCTCCAGTGAGGCTTCCCCATCTCCTTGTACACACCAAATGGGCAGCAAGCCCTCCTCTCCATCACAGCCTTCCTGGCCCAAAAAAACCGAGCTCCCAAGCATCTCACACGCCATTACCGACCAATCAATGCTATTGTTTACATTATAAGGGAAACTGGCAGGACAAAGAGGCAGCAGGAACTGCTCAGCTCATTTTGAAGGATGCTCTAAAACATTACCACCTTTTCTTTGCTGCTTCTGAGCATGCTGATGGCTTCCTCTCCCTTCCACTGGCCAACCTTGTGCAATCAAATTGGGGAACAGCTTGCTGGCAAAAAATTAAGGGAGAGAGAAGGTTTTTTTTCTCCCTTGGCTCAGAGAGATGTTCCCTCAGGACACAAAGGCTGGGGAAAGATGCAGTGGTCACAAGCAGCACAGAGAAGGCAGAGCACTGGGAAAACATCAGGAGTCTCCTGGGAATGAGGACCGGACAAGCAGTCCTCTGAGATGCTGAAGGTCAACAGCTGGCCTCGGGGCAAGAGGCCATGGGAGGTCAAGAGCACATGAAAGAATGGAAGTGAAAGACTTCAAGCAAAGGATGATGATGCTAAGAATAAACAAGCTGGTGTCAGGAGGAGGCTAAAGGCTTCCACAGTGTTCCTTCAGAGCTGGAATCACCACCCCCATTTGGCATCACTCCCAGCAGCTCTCCCAAGCCTGGGGCAGTGGAAGATGCTGGCTGAATTATTTGGCATATTTCTCTGCTGGCCATCTAAGGCAGAGGACTGGCAAGTCACCATCATGCTGCAATCCCCAGGACACCTTCAGAAGCACATCAGGCACCAGACAGCTTCGGGAGCTTACAGCCACCTCCAGCAGCACGTCGGCTGCAGGCTGCCTGGCAGGCACTGGGATTTCAAAGGATCCAAGGCAATTATCATAATTTTCTGGGAATAACCTTTTTTTGAGGCTTTTCTCTTTCAGCATTAACTTCTGAAGTCAAGTGTCTGTCTAGAAATCAGCTTTCCTTCCTTTTTCAAACAGCTCCAGTCCATGTAGTCTCATTGACTCAAAAATTCATGCAGGCCAGGCTGAGCCTGGAAGCCAAAGATCAAAAGGAACATCTCAACATCTTAACATCTTCATGGATTTTGTTTGGGAGGATTTTTTATAGACGTAGCTTTGGGGGAGGCAGAAGAGGTTGAGGTTTTGGGGGTATTTTTAGGTCACATGCTCCCAGGATGTTAGGGGTTGGAAGGGACCTCAGGAGGTCATCAAGTCCAACCCCCTGCCAGAGCAGGACCAGAGAATCCAGCACAGGTCACACAGGAACACATCCAGATGGGGCTGGAAAGTCTCCAGAGAAGGAGACTTCACAACCTCTCTGGGGAGCCTGCTCCAGTGCTCTGTGACCCTCACAGTGAAGAAGTTCCTCCTCATGTTGAGGTGGAACCTCCTGTGCTGGAGTTTCTATCCATTACCCCTTGTCCTATCCCAGGGTGCAAGTGAGCAGAGCCTGTCCCCTCCCTCTTGACCCCCAGCCCTCAGATATTTATAGACATTGATTAAATCCCCTCTCAGCCTTCTCTTCTCCAGACTGAACAGCCCCAGGGCTCTCAGCCTCTCCTCCCCAGGCAGTGCTCCAGTCCCTTCAGCATCCTCATAGCCCTCTGTGGGACTCCCTCCAGCAGATCCCTGTCCCTCTTGAACTGGGAAGCCCAGAACTGGACAGAATATTCCAGGTCATCATTTCAAAGGCAGGTTCATGGGTTTGGTGATGAAAGAAATACATGAAACATGTTTCTTAAAACAGGAAAGCTTTCACAGTCTCACAGTGTATCAGAGGTTGGAAGGGACCTCAAGAGATCATCAGGTCCAACCCCCTGCCAGAGCAGCATCACTCAGGGTAGTCTGCAAGGAACACATCCAGGTGGGTTTGAAAAGTCTCCACAGAAGGAGACTCCACAACCCCCCTGGGCAGCCTGCTCCAGGGCTCTGTCACCCTCACTGTCAAGAAGTTTCTCCTCAGGTGATGAAATCTTCTATGTTCAATTTTGATCCCATTGTTCCTTGTCTTATCACTGTGACCCACCCAAAAGAGCCTGGCCCCCTCCACTTCACCCCCACCCCTCAGCTATTGAGAGACATTGATCAGATCCCTTCTCAGTCTTCTCCTCTTCAGACTTCTCCTACTCTTTCTCCTCCTCTTTCTATTACTTTTTCTCTTTCTCCCTCTTTCAATTTCTTTCCCTTTTTCTTTTACTCTCTTTCTACTTCTCTCTTTCTCCTTCACCTTTTCCTTCTCCTACTACCCAGCCCAGACTGCCCCATGCAGTGCCTCCCTTAGATGTCTTTGCAGTCAGCTTCCCATTTAATGACTTTGCCTTTTCTTTTTTGTTTGCTGCTGATTGTGAGTACTAAAAGCAGATGGCTCTACCAGCTTAGGTCCCTACCAGATTCAGTGGCTGGTCCCCACACTTAGGCATCCTGCTGCAACACATGGGCTGGCCCCCCAAAAAGCCAAACGAACAGCCATGCTCATGACTTATGGTAAAGACCATAGAATAGTTTCACTTGGAAAAGACCTCCAGGATCATCCAGTCCAACCATCAACCTAACCCCACCATGGCCATCAAACCATGCCCCAAAGTGCCATGGCCACAGGTTTCTTGAACACCTCCACCACCTCCCTGGGCAGCTTATGCCAGTGCAATTCTTTCTCTTGCAAGAAAGAATTTTTTCCTACTGTCCAACCATAAAATGAATGGTTCGTGAGGGATATTTCTATTAACATTTGGTTTTCTGGGATTTTTTTTTTTCTCCTCCTCAAACGACAACTGCTGGTTCTGTCCTACATGAGGACATTCTGCTGATTCAAACACTTGGTCACACAGAAAATCTGTCACAGGATATTTTTTTTTTCCTAGTTGGTTTTGTTTGATTAGAGAAAGCAAGACACCAAAATCAATTCAGGAAGTCCATTGACAGGTTTGCCCTCATCAAGGAGCACAAAGAAAAAGCCCAACTCCACATCCTTCATCTCACCCCTCTGGCACTACTAAATGTGAAATGAAAGGCTGAAGCAGCCCCTGCATGTAAATGTTCTCTGGAACCCAGGCAAAGTTCCCCTTTCATTCTAATTTCTGCAGTTTGGAGACAGCTTTTTGCATTCCAACACATTTGTGTTTTGACAGAAGTCAAAGTGGAAAACTGGAGAAATCTGCATCATGCCAACCAAACCATCCCCAGTAATTCCACCGGATTGAGCCTGTCTGTGGGAGGTTCTTTCTTCCAGGATGAGAACCCTCCATGGAATAGGGACCAGACCACCACATGAGTTGAGATCCCTGTGGAGGATCTCAGCCCTCCTAAAGGTTCAGCTGTGGTTTGTGCCCCAAAATCCCATGAGCAGGCTCTATGCTGGCTGTCTGCCCCTCATCCTTGCCCAGCCTCATCCCTCAGGATGCTCCTGCCTCACCAGCAGGATGTGGTGGTTTGCCTTTCAGCTTTCCCCAGCCATGCCTAGCAGCCCCTTGGGCCACACTGCCAGCTCCAAGTGTCACTCATTCTTTCCTCTTCTTGCTTGTGCCTCCCAGAATCACAGAACCAACCAGGTTGGAAGAGACCTCCAAGATCATCAAGTCCAGCTGATCACCCAACCCTAACGAACCAACCAGACCATGGCACTGAGTGCCTCATGCAGGCTCCTGTTAAACACCTCCAGGGATGCTGACCTCACCCCCTCCCTGGGCAGCACATCCCAAAGGGCAATCTCTCTGTCTGTGAAGATCTTATTTCTAAGCTCAAGCCTAAACTTCCCCCTGCACAGCTTGAGACTGTGTCCTCTTGTTCTGGTGCTGATTGCCTGGGAGAAGAGACCAACCCCCACCTGGCTACAGCCTCCCCTCAGGTAGTTGTAGACAGCAATAAGGTCTCCCCTGAGCCTCCTCTTCTCCAGGCTAAACACCCCCAGCTCCCTCAGCCTCTCCTCATCGGGCTGTGCTCCAGACCCCTCCCCAGCTTTGTTGCCCTTCTCCCTCTCCAAGAAGTCACATCAGCTTCAGGAGACCTCTGAGCTCTCCCGCTTTGCCCTGTCCATGCCCAGATGCCACCTCAGCCCCTGGGTTTTCCAGAGGAGACAACTCTGTGGCATTGCCCACCTGGAGTGGACTTGTCAGTGCACTCAATAAACCTCTGGAGACACAGGCAGCATTTTTGCAATAGCATTTCAAGTTTTTTTAGACTCTGACAGAGGGTCTAACATCCAGGAAGAGTTAGTAAACGGTTTATCCAAGACCACACAACCAATTTGCACAAAGGTAGGAGTCAAAATCTAAGTCTTTTAGCACTTCCTGCTCCCTTATTTCCAGCCCTGAGAGATCCCAGGAGATTTTTTTTAGTAATCCATCTCCTTTTAGCCTACTTTAGTTTTTTGCAGGTCAGAGTAAACTGTTATCAGCTCAGGGCTTCATTTCAATTTGAATTTTTCTTTTGAAGAAGGGGGCAAAAAAAAAAAAAAAAGCTCTGCTGTAAAGCAGGGTTGATGGAGGTTTCAAATCTCAAAGGAGATGCAAAGAACAGGAACCACAAAGTTCTGAGGTGTTTGAATTGAAAAACTGAGGATCTTCTGCTTTTCCTCTTGCAAGGAACTCAGCAGCACCAAGCTGAGTCCTCCTCTGGAGAAGAGGAGGCTGAGGGGAGACCTTATTGCTCTCAGAACTCCCTGAAGGGAGGTTGGAGTCAGGTGGGGACCAGCCTCTTCTTCCCTTTAGCAAGTGATAGGACAAGAGGAAATGGCCTCAGGTTGTGCCAGGGAAGGTTTAAGTTGGATGTTAGGAAAAACTTCTTTCCTGCAAGAGTGGTCAGGCATTGGAACAGGCATTGGAACAGGCATTGGAACAGGCTGCCCAGGGAGGTGCTGGGGTCACCATCCCTTGAGGTATTAAAAAACCATAGGCATGGCACTCTGGGACATGGTTTAATAGCCAGGGTGGTGTTGGGCTGGCAGTTGGACTTGATGGGCTTCCAGGTCTTTTTCAGCCTTAATAATTCTAGGATGCGGTTCTGAGCCTGAGCCACAGTCCCCTCCAGCACTGCCAGCTCTGCCTCTTTGCTCTCAACTTTTCTACCCAGTTTCCCCTCACAGCTTCACCAGCAAGGAGAGTAAACAGGAACTTCAGCTGAGTTTTGGAGTCAACAGTGTTTTGTTAGACACAACCACTTTGCACTGGTATCAATTGATACCCAGTGATGGGAATTACTTCCAAGTAGGGAAAGGAGTGAGAAGATCACCAGCTCATAGAATCACTTGGGTTGGAAAAAGATCTTTAATGTCACCAACTCCAACCATTATCTACCAAGTCTGGTGCTAAACCAGGTCCCTCAGCACCACATCTCTGCCACTTTCAAACACCTCCAGGGATGGGGATTCAAGCACCTCCCTGAGTGGCCTGTTCCAGTGTTTGAGAACCCTTTCAGTGAAAAGGTTTCTCCTCATATCCAACCTAAACCTGCCCTGGTGCAAGCTGAGGCCATTTCCTCAGGAGACAAGACCTCCATTGAGTGTTACTACAAGGCCTGATGCAAAGCAGCATAAAATAGGCAGAAAGGAAACACATCATCTGCTGGGAGACCATTTGGGCTTCCCAAATAGTTGACAACAAAGGAACTGTGACCAGAACCTGTTTTCTGATTCCAAATCTTATGTAAAAGCAATTAAAAAAACCCCAAATCAAACATCTGGCCTGGCTGGGGGCTGGGATTTGTGTGACATTGTGTAACATGGGAACAGCACCAAAACTAATCAACCAAATTATCTCCCTGTAAATCACTGCAATCCAGCTACAAATCTTTTATGTATTCTCTAGCTTTCCCCATTTTTATTTAATCCCCACTCTGCCTCCCTAGGTTGAAAAAGAAACAAAAAGCTTTGTAATCCCCAACCCCCCTACAATGACACTGAGGGGATGGAACAACTCCACACAGTCAGTAGGGACTGACCTGGATCTCCCTGCACCACACCTCTGCTTTTAAGGTTTGGGTTTTTTTTTAATATCTAAATAATACTACACTTGGAAATGTTTCTTGCCAAAATTCTGTCTCTGTATGCAGTTCACATTTAAAAAAAAAAAAATCCAAGTCAGCACTGATTCCACTCCCCAGGAATACTAATGGAGCATCTCCCACCAGCTGCAGCAAGTGAGGAATCTTTCTGATGCTGCTCCTCTTTTTGCAAGCTCAGCAGCTAAAAGGTGACACAGACTGAGCAGGAGCTCCCTGAGGAGAGCCAGGACCTGACCTTGACGGGGGCAGGGAGGGTTAAATCACAGTTCCTGCTGGAAGGCTGCAGTCTGCCACCCTGAAGTCAAGAGGAATTTGGAAGGTATGAGAGTCCTGGCACTGTGCTAGACACTGAGACATTCCAGCTGATCCTGACTCCAAAGTGAAATGCACATTACCCTGGATTAAACATTTGGGTGTTTTTTTTTTTTTCCTCCCCCCTCCATAAAGGTGTTTCCCACATGTGCTTTGCTTGAATCCCTCCATAACTCAACCCTGAACCCATGGACCAGAGACCTCCTTCCTCCTCTGCTGCCTTAAATCAATCAAACTTGTCCTCTGCAGAGCACTCCGAGCCTCACCCCAGTGACAGCTGCATCCCTGGGCAGGGGGATGGATCACCTCCTCCTGTAAAATATGGAGGAGATCTCTGGCATCAGCCCAAGGGGTGCCCTAGTCAGGACCAAATGCAGCTTTCCAGGCTGTCACCTGCTGCAGGATGGCTGAACCAAACACTTGATATTTTTTTGGTGTTGTGCCAGGGATCCTTTCCCCAGCCCCAGTGACTGACCTGCTCCCATAGCACTTGAGGGACCTGCCACAAAAAACCCAAAACTCTTCCATGGAGCTCCAGCAAGCGGGGCTGCTGGCATCTAATTGCTGCAAGAGAGCTAATTGGGCTTAAAGAGTGTTGGTCAGGAGCAAAGCTTTGACTGCATGACTTCATTTGGGCTTATTTCCTTCTCAAGCAATTAAAAATCAATCCCAAGCGGAAACGCAGAGGGGGTCAGTTGGGGTGAAAGGATGGGAGAGACAAAAGAGGTTTCCACAGAATCTCAGAATCCCAGCAGGGTGGGGGTTGGAGGGATCTCTGGAGATCCTGCAATCCAGCCCCCTGCTAAAGCAAGGCACGTACAGCAGCTTGCCCAGGAGCACAATGGCCAGGCAGGTCTGGAATGCCTCCAAAGAAGGAGACTCCACAGCCTCTCTGTGCATCTTGGTCTGTCACCAAGATTTTTTCCCCCCAAATCAGCCAGGCTTCCTGAGCCACCTTCATTGTGCCACAGGACTTCTGCTGTGTGCATGCACTGCTGAATTTCACACCAGGTCCCCTATCACAAAGCTAACTTGGGCAGACAGCTCAAGGACTTCTGAGGCTGAGATCTCAGGAGAAAAGGCATTAGGGGGAAGAGGGCAGACATGGCCCTGGTTTGCCTCTGCTCTGATTGTGCAGCATTCCCTGTCATTCCTGCTGCTTTCTTCACCTCTCTGTGACTTTCTGCAGAGGACAGGCATGAATGCAGAGGAACTCTGCAAGAAGAGCTCCACAAACTACATTAGCTTTACATAAATAAATAAATACAAATTTCTATCTATCTCTGCCTTTCAGTCAAGGTATCCTGAATGCCTAAATAATAAAATCTCCTTTCAAGATGATGTGATGGAAAGTGACACAAGAGAAAAAAAGGGGGAAAGGAAAAAGAAAAGATACACAAAAACAAACAAACAGACCAAAGACAGGAATGGGTTGTCCTGGCAACTGCCATTACCAGCCCAGCACTCCCACATTACTGGGTGAAAGAAATCATGGAATGGTTTGGCTTGGAAGGGACCTCCAAAGCTCATCCAGTCCAACCCCTGCAGGCAGCAGGGACATCCTCCACTAGAGCAGGTTGCTCAGAGCCTTCTCCAGCCTCACCTGGAATAGCTCCAGGCTCCTCAGCTCCCTCCCTGGGCAACCTGTTGCAGTGTTCCAGCAGCCTCCTGGAACAGAACTTGTTCCTCACATCCAATCTCAATCTGCTCTGCTCTCATTTCAAACCATTGCCTCTTGCCCTGTCCCTGCAGCCCTTTGGGAACAGTCCCTCTGCAGCCTTCTTCCAGCCCTTTCAGGTCCTGGCAGGCTGCTCTGAGGTCTCCCTGGAGCCTTCTCTTCTCCAGGCTGCACACCCCCAGCTCCTTTAGCCTGTCCCCATAGCAGACCTGCTTCAGCTTCCTGATCATCTTCATTGCCCTTGTCTGGACCTGCTCCACAAGGTCCATGTCCTGTCCTTCCTGGGTTGGGGGTTTCAAAGCTGGATGCAGCACCCCAGGTGAGCTCTCAGCAGAGCTAAGTGGTAGAAATGTTTCCTAATTAAATCCATCACAGGTGGCACTTGTCAGAGGGTGACCACTTAAAATTCTGTGGTAGAAAATGGTTATTTTCTTGCAGCTGATGGATTTAGCTGTGGTCTGGCTTTCATCTAAATGCAATGCTTCCATCCTCTTTTAATTGAGGACTTTTCTTTTTTTTTTTTTCTTTCTCAGCTTTCTGAACTTTAAGCAATAATCACAGAAATTGTGAATAAAGCCCAATTCAGCCTCAAACTGAGGAAGAATCTGTGAACAGCCTTTCACACAGCATGACATCACTCCACTGTAAATTCCCTGGCTTTACAACACTTTGGGTGAGATGAAATCACATCCACCAAGCTGAAATCTGAACCCCTCTGCAAACATCAACATTTCACTCAGCTTTGACAGGCTGGGGACAACTTCATGCCCATGGAGCCAACTCACACCCTGCAGTCCTGCCCATCAGCCTCTCATCCAAGGTCAAGCATGGCAGAACTTGGATGAGAGCCCTGGAGAAAGGCTGCCAGATTTCATAAATCTTCTTCCAAGCTGATCTTTCTTCTCTGGGCACTGCTTGGAAGTCAGCAAGGGGCTGGTGGGAGCTGCAGACACATAGAGAATGGCAGCAGAGTGTGGGGTGGGGTGGGGTGCCAGGAACAGTTTTGGAGTCCCAGCAAAACAAAAAAAAAAGGAAAAAGAAGAAGAAGGGCAAGAAGTATCAGAGTTGGTTATCAAAATACTGAGAAGTAGAAGTTCTAGTGCAGAAGGGTTAATGTGAGCCAGACTGCACTGGCATCCCGAGATGGTTCAACCTGTGGCACTGATGGAAAGGCAGCTGCCTGGGAGAGAGAGAGAGAGAACAGCTTCAGCACATCTCTTAGTCTTTGAACTCCAGGACCTCTCGAGATAAACAGTCTAAATTAAGCAGCAAAACATTCCAGGCTCCCTAGCAAAGCCATCCATTTCAGAGAAAGCCCTTGGAAAGTGAGGCAGCTACCAGAGATGGCCACAGGACAGCAAAAACATTCTAGGGTGACTCCAAGTGGCTTTCCATGGATTTAAAAACAAAATGATCCCTTTCCTCCAAAACTTAACCTTTCTTTTCTTTTTTTCTTTTTTTTTTTTTTTTTGGAGAAGCAGACAGCTTTTTTTTTGAGTGCTTCTCATCTCAAGGAATGTTTAGCTCCCTGGAAATACCAAACTGGAAGGCACTGGAGAGTTGGAACGCAGGCATTTGATGAAATATTTATTGTTCAGAAGCAGTGAAGAAACAACAGCACAAAGGGAAGTGGGGTTTGGAAAATGCTCCTTTGCAAGCTGCAGCTCTGAAGCAGAATGTTGAGAACAAGAACAACAAAATGATCCCACATCTGTGAGGTGTAACAAGGAGCAAGAGCAGACAGGGAGGCAGACCTGGCCAGCAGGGATCAGTCCCCTTCCATTATGGCTATACTGCTGTCATGTCCTGTGGCAGCCAGCTTGGACTAGATGTGACCTTCAGAGGTCCCTTCCAACCAGTCTGTGAGTCTTTAGGCAACTCTGAGCTGAGCCCTTAAGTGAGTAAGCACTAAGAGATAATTCCTACCTGAAAGGAGCCTGTAAGAAAGCTGAGGAGGGACTTTTTACAAGGGCTTGTGGTGACAGGATGAGGGGCAATGGATTTAAGCTGGAAGAGGGGAGACTGAGACTGGAGATTGGGAAGAACACTGGAACAGGTTGCCCAGGGAGGTGGTAGAAGCCTCATCCCTGGAGGGTTTTAAGGCCAGGCTGGATGTGGCTCTGAGCAACCTGATCTATTGTGAGGTATCTCTGCCCACAGCAAGGGGAGTTGGACCTGGATGATCCTCGAGGTCCCTTCCAACCCTGACAACTCTGTGATTCTATGATTCTAAGAAATTCTTTTCAATGAGGGTGGTGAGACACTGGAACAGGTTGCCCAGGGAGGCTGGGGACACTGGAACAGGTTGCCCCTCCCTGAAGGCATTCAAGACCAGACTGGATGAGGCAACTTGGTGTAGTGGAAGGTGTCCCTGCCCATGGCAAGGGGGATTGGAACTGGATGATCTTAAAGCTCCTCTCCAACCCAAACCATTCTATGATTTGCCATGAGAAATGACATTCGACTATGGTACAACTGCCCCTGACTGCTGGAAATCTGGAAGGACACGACCACAGGCAAACTTTCTCCATCAAGTGCCACTCCACCTGCCAATCACTGGGTTGCATTTGCTTCCTTCTCCTCTCCCTGCAGCATGGTAATTTCATGCTGCCAAGAGCCTACCCTCTCCTCCGGTCAAATAGTGCTCCACCACCAACATCCTGTATTACAACACACTCCATTTATTTATGATCTCTCAAAGACTCAATTAGCTTCAGTTTACTCATCTGTGAGATGGGGACAGGAACTCACCTCTACTTCAGAGCTACCATCAATCACCAGGTGAATTATTCATTGTTTTACAAGGTATCATTAGCCATGCTCCTCTATACCCAGGGGTATGCATGCATATGGAAACCTGGAGCTGATTGCTGCTCCTGCTCAGCAGCTTTCATCTCAGAGACAGTGACCCTGGGAGAAATGCCCTCTGCTATCCTGAAGGAGAGATGGAGTAAGGACTTGGGATTTCTAAGCACCAGGAGTCAGCAATGTGCCCTCATGGCCAAAAGTGTCTCCTAGGATTCATGAGGGCCAGCAGGTGGACAGAGGTTCTTCTCCCCCTCTACTCTGCCTGGTGAGGCCACAGCTGGGTCCACTTCTGGGCTGTCCAGTTCAAGAAAGTCAAGCAACTACCAGAGAGAGTCCAGCAGAGGTCAGAAAGATGCTGAAGGGCCTGGAGCAGCTCTGTGAGGAGCAAAGGCTGAGAGCCCTGGGGCTGAGAGCCTGCAGAAGAGCAGCCCCAGAGGGGAGCTGAGCAATGCTGGTGGGGGGCAAGAGGCTGGGGCTAGACTCTGCTCAGTGGTGCCCAGGGACAGGACAAGAGGCACAAACTGGAACCAGGAGGTTCCATCTGAAGAGGAGAAGAAACTTTGGTGTGAGGGTGCTGGAGCCCTGGAACAGGCTGCCCAGAGAGGTTGTGGAGTCTCCTCTGGAGAGCTTCCAACCCCCCCCTGGCCATTGTGCCCCTGGGCAAGCTGCTGTGGGTGCCCTGCTGGAGCAGTGGGCTTGGACTGGATGATCTCCAGAGGTCCCTTCCAAGCTCCATCATTCTGGGATTCTATGAATCCTAGCCCTGCTCTTGCCTTCTTCCCTCTCAGTTCTCCCATCTCACTTCCTTGAGGTTTGATTTATTTACAGCTACAAAACACCACCACAAAACAACTACTAACATCTATATCTATATCTATTCCTGTATGAAATGTGCTATGAGAGGGGACCAAAAAAAAAAAAAACAAAAAACCAACAACCAACAACAAAAACAAACAAACAAACAAAAATCCTCAGGCCCAAAGCCTATGATGAGAGGTGACTTGGCTTTAACAGATTAGTCAATACTGCTTGGTGAAAAATAGACCTTCTGATGGATTTCACTCTCTGCTCTGCCTTGAATAGCAAAAGCACTGAAGTGCTTACACAGACTGCTGCTCCCTTCAGTGACAATTTACAGCCTGGGCAAGTGCCTGGAAGATAACTGGCATGAGGAGATAAACTGCCACCCCCCTAAGATACTAATAATCTGTTATACAATTCTCCATGCCCTGCTGATGAGAGGTTGCTGATGCAGAGGTGATTTGGGGCCTGTAGCATTCAATCCATAAATTAAAGAGGGAAAAAAAAAAGACAAAACTGTCTTTTTTTGTTGGTTTTTTTTTTTTTATCACTGGACATTATTGGATCTTCTCAACTGCTTCATTTTTGTTCAAGCAGCCAGTTATCCTGATGAAACCCCGCTGGCAAACTGGTGACCAGACTCAGTAGTCCAAGCAGTGCCCCATCTATGACTTGGGAGACAAATCTCTGTCAAGGATTGCCATTGGAGTCGTGGTGCCCACTAATTAATTGGTGTTACCTAATGAGTTGTTTGCACCACCAGGCTTTGCTGACTGCTCTGGAGGGCAGCAGCTACCAGGCAGTGGCAGAGAGACATCCTCCATTGATGAAATGAACCTCACTTGCCATCAGGACCAAAAAGAAGAATGAGGATGGGGATTTTCTTGCTTTTATCTGCCCCTGTCTCACACACACACACCTTGTATGGGCAACCAAGATCAAGCAGACAAACACAAATTCAGTACCAGTCCAGCCTGATGACCACCTAGTGGGACCTGCCTGCTCCACCCTCATTTGTCCACCCTCCCAGCAAAGGCAGCTCCTTGCACCAGTGCTTCCCATCACCACCATGAGCCCAGCAGCTACAACAGCAGCACCAGGTCCAGTAGATTTTCAGAGCTGAAAGTCTCATTCAAGAGTTAATGAAGTTTTGGAAGTGCCCAGGATGATGAGCATAGCATGGAAATGGTCCCCATCCCACACCACCTCCCAGGGAACGGAGCCAACGTGCCTGCTGACATTCACAGAGCAGTCCTGGACCAGATCTCCTCAGCCAATCCACTTCAGACCATCAGACAAGGCAGGATCTGAAGGTGAGCAACTTTTGTAGGACAGATGATGAGGAGCTGAGCCTGGGCCTTGCCTCAGAGTGCCTCTAAACCCTCCTGGTTCCAGTTAGAGATTTCCAGTCAAGCACTGGGGTGGCAGTCAAGTTTGGGGTAGCATTCCAACATCTTTCTGCTCTGGGCCACAGGGGGTAAAAAAAAAAAACACCTAACAACTTGTTACAAGGAGAAAAAGAGTTCCCCAAGCCCCCAAACCCAACAACAGGCAACTCCCTGGTACAACTTCTTCAGCTCCTGCTGCCCCTGTGCCAGACACTGATCTTTCCCCCCTGCTCCACGAGCTCCAACCCCATTTGCAAGGGCTGGAGACAGGCAAAGCACATTCAGACTTTTCATTTTCCATCCTGGTACAGTTCAAAGTCCTACACAGAGCTCAAACCATCCAGTTAAGCACACAGCCAGCTCAGAGGGACCACCTCTGAAAGAGCACAGACCTGCAAACTAATCATAGAATCAGTCAGGGTTGGAAGGGACCACAAGGATCAGCCAGTTCCAACCCCCTGCCATGGGCAGGGACACCTCACACTACAGCAGGCTGGCCAGAGCCTCATCCAGCCTGGCTGCAAACACCTCCAGGGATGGGACCTCAACCACCTCCCTGGACAACCCATTCCAGGCTCTCACCATTCTCATGGCGATCCCACATTCTGCCACCAAGCCCACCACAAAGAGCTGGGAAGAAATGCTCTCATTTCCCAGGCTTTCCACCCAAAATGCTCAGCACCAGCTCACCCCAGCACAGGGCCAGACAGTGAGTCAGTGGAGGGGAGAGGGTGAGGAAGATGAGGCAGCCAAAAGGCAGCAGCACTAAAGTGGGAGGCAAAGCCTGCAAGAGTGCTGGGCTTCAGGTGAAAATAGATGGGAGCAGGGTTGGAATTTGGTGGAAATGTTTGAAGTGTTTTGCAAGCAAGTCTCCAAACTTGGAGGAGGTAAAGGAGAAAGAACTCAGGTTTGATTGTCTGCCAGCTCACAGGATAGAAATCCTCCAGCTGATAGAAGAAGGAGCTTTATCTGCCCATCCAAGGCAGTGGCCCAGGAGCCAGCCAGGGTATCAGTGGCACTGGTTGCCATGGGAACACTATTACCAGGAAACGTGGCTCAAGGTGGAGAGGAAACCCCAGAGATTCATTAGCAACAGGTTCCCATGGCAACCGCTCCAAACTCATTAATAATTCTCCCTTCCCTACTCCCCCCTCCAGAAGGCAAAGGAAAAAAAAAAAAAACACAAAAAGAGAAAAACCACAACTTCTTGCAGAGTGTGGGTGTGAAAACCCTCTGGGAAGAGGGAGGGGAAGATGCTCCACAGCTGTGCCCTCCAGGTCCCCATCAGCCACCTCTAGACCTTGCCTTTTCCACCCACAATGGGGAACAAGTGGTTAGGGTGGACACATCCCCTTTAGAATCACAGAATCATTAAGGTTGGGAAAGAGCTCTAGCATCATCCAGTCCAACCCTCAACCCAACACCACCATGGCCACTAAGCCATGTCCCCAGGTGCCATGGACACAGGTGTTTTGGATGCTTCCAGGGATGGGGACTCCACCACTTTCCTGGGCAGGGAACATCGTGCCAAGGGACATGTACCTACCCTAACACA
Organism: Indicator indicator; assembly: GCF_027791375.1. Taxonomy (NCBI): domain Eukaryota; kingdom Metazoa; phylum Chordata; class Aves; order Piciformes; family Indicatoridae; genus Indicator; species Indicator indicator. Next base: position 15,622,895 of record NC_072031.1, read on the forward strand.
TGCTGCTAGGAGTAAAAAGCAGAAGATATCTCCACTAATGGTCAGAAGGAGCAAAAAGCAGGTGTGATATGGCCACAGACTAGCAAATTTCTCCCTCCTGCCCACCCCCAATGGATGCTGCCACATCCCTCAGGTCTCCTCTCTCCATCTCCTGCCATCCACTGAGGCTGCATGGCTCCAAAAAAAAAGAAGCCACAGAGTTGAGACTTCAGTGTTTCTGTTTGCTAAATATGTTCACCCAGTTCATCTGAGACCAGGATTCTCTTTCTTGTCCTAAAAACACAGCTGGGCTGTCAAGAGTGCTACTACCTTTGAGGAGAGGAGCAGGAGGTGGGAGATAAGGGTGAAGGTAGAGCAAGGAGAAGGAGACCTAAACTCCAACACTGCTCCTTCCCTCCTGGCTTTCCCAGGACACCTGACATGTTCCCTCAACTCCTGAAAAATCACCTGTCTGGGCAGGGAATCCCCCAGCTGTGAGGTTTTAGAGCAGCTGGAGGAAACCTTCTTGTATTACACAGATCCCAGTTCAGGTGGCAGTGAGATGAGTCAGTGGGGAGAGGACAGGGAAGGAGATGCAAATGCAGATAAAATTGTAGAGAATCCCTGAGTTCTCTGTTCTAACAGCACATTTACTGCAAACAAGGAAACAGCTGTACTGTGATGCTGCTGGGAGCTGCAAAAGGGAAATGGTAAATTATCTGGACCAGAAAGAGCATCCTTTGAGCACCTGCAGAATCCACACATTGGGGTTGGAGAGCACAGAAGAACTACTCTGCCTTTCAATAACCATTCCCCTTTTTTTCCAGCTAAGCTGAGGATTTACTCAGTCCCAGCATGATAGGGGTTACAAGGGACCTCTGGACATCACCCAGCCCAAACCTCTGCTAAAACAGGGTCAGCCACAGCAGCTTGCCCAGGAGCACAATGGCCAGGGGGGTTTGCAGTCTCTCCATAGAATGAGACTCCACAACCTCTCTGGGCAGCCTGCTCCAGGCCTCCAGCACCCTCAAACCAAAGTTTCTCCTCCTGTTCAGGTGGAACCTCCTGGGCTCCAGTTTGTGCCCCTTGTCCTGTCCCTGAGCACCACTGAGCAGAATCTGGCCCCAGCCTCTTGCTCCCAGCCTTTATCTCTTGCTGAGCATTGCTCAGCTCCCCTCTGGGGCTGCTCTTCTCCAGGCTCTCAGCCCCAGGGCTCTCAGCCTTTGCTCCTCACAGAGCTGCTCCAGGCCCTTAATCATCTTTGTGGCCCTCCACTGGACTCTCTCCAGTGGTTTCCCCTCCCTCTTGAACTGAGGAGCTCAGCACTGGATACCAAACTCCAGATGTGCTCTCAGCAGGGCAGAGTTTCCTTCATTTACTTTGCTGTTCCCTTTTGTGGACCAACTAGGTCCAACAAGGACCACGATATTGAGTGTCTAAAGTACCCACACTCCTGGGGGAAGTTCCCTTTTATTCCTTAGTGCCTTTTTGGTTCCCCAAATCCCCAGGCAGCCTTCAACACATGAGCTTGTGCTGAGCTCAGAACCCAGCTGAAAGAATGAGAAAAAAAAATAAAAAAGGAGGAAGCTGAAAAGCATTTGCCTGCCTTTGTTTGGCTGCTGGTCTGCAGATGTTCTCTCACAATGCAAGCTCCAGCATTCCCAAACCTGTCCTGGATCCATCCCTTCAAACCAGAGCCTAACATCAAACCTGCTCCTGTGATTATTTTGTTTCCTGTGGATTTCAAGGAGACTGCTGACAGGACAATTAGGTGGTGTTTGCAGCATTAAGTATTCTGGAGCACCTCCATAACAACAGCAATCCCTCTCAAAGCCAAATAATATTGAATTAACTGTAATAATAGTGTAATAACTGAACAAGCCTGGGGGGAAGAGTGGATGGCTTCTATTTATTTTTTTTTCATGTTTGCTTGCTTTACCTAAATGAGATCTAATCTCTCATGATAAACCCAATATGAATATCAAACAAATCAAACCATCTCCATGGTTTTTATCCTTCTGTGGTTACAATAAAAAGGTCCCAGGCAATATTAACCAAATCCATTTCACATGCAAATATTAGAGGCCAGCCTACAGCTGTCAAACTTCCAGAACAGGGTTGATTTCCTATTCCCCTCTATACCCTCAGCCTAATCTCTCAGCAAGATGCCACGGAGTAAAACTGACGTTTGGGCTGCAGCAGCCTCCCACATGAGAGGAGCTGACAGAGAGTGCAGATTAACACATCTGGGATATGTATGTTACTCACACACACATTTATCACACAATCCCAGCAGGGTGGGGGTTGGAAGGGGCCTCTGGAGATCACCCAGTCCAACCCTCCTGCTAAACAGGGCACCCACAGCAGCTTGCCCAGGAGCACAATGGCCAGGGGGATTTAGAAGCTCTCCACAGAAGGAGACTCCACAACCCCTCTGGACAGCTTGCTCCAGGGCTCCAGCACCCTCACACCAAAGAAGTTTCTCCTCATATTCAGGTGGAACCTCCTGGGTTCCAGCTTGTGCCCCTTGTCCTGTTGGGCAGCACTGACAAGACTCTGGTCCCATCTCCTTGCCCTTTAGCTCTTAGAATCATAGAATCAGTCAGGGTTGGAAGGGACCACAAGGGTCATCTAGTTCCAATCCCCCTGCCATGGGGGGGTTGCCCCTCTTGCTGAGCACTGCTCAGATCCCCTCTGGAGCTGCTCTCCTCCAGGCTCAACAGCCCCAGGGCTCTCAGCCTTTGCTCCTCACAGAGCTGCTCCAGTCTCATAATCATCTCTGTGGCCTTCCACTGGACTTTCTCCAGCAATTCCCTCTCTCTCTTGAACTGGGAGCCCAGAACCAGACCCAGGTGGAGCCTCACCAGGGCAGAGTAGAATTCTTCTGTTTACACAGACAGCAAAAGGTGCTGGCTACATGAGAGTGCTGATAAAAGGCAGAAATCTGATAAACCCAATAAATATTCAGGTTAGTGGCTCTAGACAAGGAGGCCCCATTTGGGAATCTCCATGCTGCAGCAGTGGGCAGACATCCACCCCAGATCTGTTGCAAGCTTGCTGGGTTGCAAATCAAACCCTCCAGCATCCTCCATTTACAAACAAAGCAGCTGAACAACAACAGCTCCAGAATGCAGAAGCATCCCCGAGCCCATGGCAGAATGGGGTCCCCATCACACTAAGTGTTCCTCTGGACTAGAAAGATCTCTCTCCCCAGCAGAGCTCCCAGCCTGAAGTCAGTGGTGATTGCAATGTTAATAAACCCAGCCCCAGATATCACAAAACCTGCCATGGGTTGACTTGGAGCAGTTAAACAACAAAGGCAAGAAGCTGCTTCAGAGCCTCTCTTTACTTGCAGCTGCTGGAGATGCTGTGAAAGTTCATCCTAACAGACGGGCTTGGAAAAGAGAGGCAGCAGCCAGCAAATTCCCAAGCTGCCACCAAGAGAGCCTTCAGCATCTGGGTATGTTCTTAAACCTCACTTTATTTAACTCTGTCTGAGGAGGATTGAGTCTTTTTCCCATCATGTGATGGGTCAAAAATACATCTGCTTGTTAGAATGCAATCTGGCTGAAAGGAGCAAAGGTCAGGGAATATGCTTTCATTATTCACCATAATAAGACTCTAAGACTTGTAGAAGAAAGATATTAATAGTACTCAAGAGAGAGAGTTGCTTGGCTGGCTGCGGTGGCCAGTCCAGCTGTGCTGTACCAAGGCAGGACTGGGACAAGAGGTGTGGGCTGTGACTACCCACTGGTGAAGGGTCTGGAGCAGAAGCTCTGTGAAGAGCAGCTGAGGGAACTGAGATTGTTCACCCTGCAGGAAAGAAGGCTCAGGAGTGACCTCCTGGCTGTCTACAGCTCCCTGAAGGAGGATGGAGCCAGGTCAGGGGCAGTCTCTTTTCTCTAGTATCAAGTGAAAGGAGAAGGGGAAACAGCATCAAGTTGCAGCAGGGGAGGTTTAGGTTGGACATAAGGAACAACTTCTACCCCAAAAAGGTTTGTCAAGGTCTGGCCCAGGCTGCACAGGGCTGCTCCAGAGTCCCCATCTTTGGAGGGATTTAAAATCCATGCAGATGTGCCCCTGAGAGCCATGGTTCAGTGTGACCTGGCAGTGCTGGGTTAACAACCAGACTCCATGCTCTCCATGGTCTCTTCCAACAGAAATAATTCTGTGACTCAACAAGAAGACATCCTTCAGGAAAAAACTGAGGTGCAGAATGTTCAGATGGTTTCAGGAACATCTCTGTCTTTACCCTAAAGCATTACTGCAACGCTGCTGCTTACCTGGCACAACAAAGTGTAACTACAGGGAGAGCTTGACTAACCATTTTAAATGCCCTTTGTTCTGACCTCTGCGATGCTGCTCTTGGGTTAATGGAGGTCTTTAGGAATTGTGGCATTGTGATGTTCCTGTGGCCTTGAAGAGCTCAGCTCTCCAGCACACCTCTGCTTCAACTACCTCCAGAGGCACAGACTTCAGACTGAAGGACCTGTCCTCTTCAGATGCTCCCTCAAGGGCAGAACTGGAGACACTTCAGCAAAATGCTAAGGCATCCTGTAGCATTTCTGCCCAAGCTGTACTTTCTCTTAGAAGATAAAGACTTGCAGTGCAAGGCCATAATTCTGATACTACCACACCACTGCCAAAATGCACTTTAAACAAGCAGGCTTCCAGAGGAAAAAAAAAAAAATTGAGGTATTTTAAGTCTTTGCATAAAACAGTAACTCATTTCCTCCAGGAGAGTATTTTATCTGCTGCATAATGAGATGAAGAAATCCCATCAGACCAAAGCAGGAGTTAAAAGCACTGCAAGAGCAGCTCCAGGTTCCCAAAGATCACTCTGCATCTCTACAGTGTGGCTTCAGGAGATGGTTTCATCTTTCAGCATCTCAATGAAAGCCCTGCAGGTCTCTTTCAATACACAAATGACCTAAAAACACAAGGGGAAGCCAGGCCTCCTCCTCAGCTCTCTGTATCTGACTTCATCAGTGAGCTGCAGGAGGAAGATATTCCACACCACCAAAACAACAGGGGCAGGTTCACAGAGTGGTAAAGGTCATCTAATCCAAACCCAAGGTGCAACCTCCTCCCCAGGACAAGCAATGACAATTCCTTCTCTATGTGCAAAGACTGCTCCATGGTTCACCAAACCTTCAAGATCCCTTTAAATGTGGAGAAGTCCAAATATTTCTGTTTCTGCTTAAACAAAGCCATGGAAGTATGCCAAGGCCTCAGGTCAGCAACTGGCTGGCATGAGGATGCAAAAACCCAACCTGGAGACCATTCAGAGGTGGGTTATGGATCTTTTGAAACAAGTTTTCTAGCCAAGAGAAATGACATGAGCCAAAAAAGATAAAACCCTCCAGTCAGAGGCCTCAAAGGTATTGAGCTCAAGCCCCTCTGTACCCAGGTCTCAGCAGCCCTGAACTTTTGTAGGTCAGCAACTTCTGCAGGTCAACAACTTCTGCAGACATGAAGGTGCTCAATGGTCCTCAGTTAAACTAGAAGCAAATCACAGCCCTGGCTGGTTCAAATAGATGCCTAAAAATTATTCCCTCCTATTAAACCTTCTGGTTTTAACATCCAACACTTGCTGTCAAAAACCTTAAGCCTGCAACACTGGCACAAACCCAGCCTCCTGCAAGGTCACCACCACGTCCTCCCTGCAGCAGCTTGTCACATCTCACCCTGAGTCAGGCACAAACCCAGAATAAAACCTGCTCCTTCCTTCCTGAAAAACACACTTTCTTCCTCAGGCTACTGCTTTCACACCAACAACTGAGTTGCTGAAGTCCCCACAGTGGCTGAGCTTGCCCAGTGAGGGGGACAGCCATGCAGAAGCTTCCTCCCATGGCAAGCCCTGGTGCAATTCAGATGCAGAAGTATTCTCCAGGGGAATTTGAATGCAGGAGCTAACATCTCCCAGGCACTGGAACAAAGGTCATCAGCTTTCAAGTCAGATGTTGCAGGAGTTAAAAGCACTGCACTTGTTAAAAGCACTTCCTTGGGGAAGGACTTTTTAGGCTATCAGGTAGTGATAGGACTGGGGGGAATGGAATAAAGCTGGAAGTGGGGAGATTCAGACTGGAAGTGAGGAAGAAGTTCTTCCCCATGAGAGTGGTGAGAGCCTGGAATGGGTTGTCCAGGGAGGTGGTTGTGGTCCCATCCCTGGAGGTGTTTGCAGCCAGGCTGGATGAGGCTCTGGCCAGCCTGCTGTAGTGTGAGGTGTCCCTGCCCATGGCAGGGGGGTTGGAACTGGCTGATCCTTGTGGTCCCTTCCAACCCTGACTGATTCTATGGTTCTATGTTTTGCTCAAGACATGACTCTGAACCCAAAAGCTGGAGATGGTTTTTCCCCCATTGACCCAGCCCTTGATACACCAAGGGTATCCCCAATGATCTATCACTGCCAGCCAGAGGAAGTGGTTGGTGCCCCATACCTGCAGCCATTCCAGGTCAGGTTGTTTGAGGCTCTGAGCAACCTGCTCTAGTTGCAGATGTCCCTGCTGACTGCAGGGGTGTTGGATTAGGTGACCTTTAAAGGTCCCTTCCAACCCAAACCAGTCTGTGATTCCATGATTCCCTTGGCCTGACAAAAGAGATCATTTCCTCCAGCTCTGCCTTGCTTCTGTGTCCTTGCACACCAATACCTGCTTCCACATCTCCATTCACTAAAACATCTTGGCTTTCTCAAAGCAAACAACCATTCAGATCAATGTGATAAAAGGGAAAAAAGAACCCAAACCAACCAACCAACCAACCGAGACAGCAGCAGCAAAGCAACAGCAATTTAAAAATAAATAAATACACAGAACTGCACAGCTCACAACAGGCTTGGAGATTTAGTGAAGGTCCTGTGGGTTGGCTGACATCCACTTCTGAAACCACCTAACTCCAAGGAAAAATCAATGATCTGCTGTGTTGCTCTTGCAGACACCACCAAAGAGGCTTCTGATGGACTCTAGGTGTGCAGTGGGGGCAGCTTGAGGTGGAGGGACAGACTAACCCCCACAAGGGCAGGGGAGAAAGAAGGCTGCCATCAGAACAGGAAGGACATGGACCTGATGGAGAGGGTCCAGAGAAGGGCCATGAAAATGATCAGGGGTTTGGAGCACTTCTGCTATGAGAACAGGCTGAGGGAGCTGGGGGTGTGCAGCCTGGAGAAAAGAAGGCTCCAGCGAGACCTCAGAGCAGCCTGCCAGGACCTGAAGGGGCTGCAAGAAGGCTGCAGAGAGACTGCAAAGGTCTGCAGGGACAGGACAAGAGGCAATAGCATCAAACTAGAGCAGAGCAGATTGAGACTGGATATCAGGAAGAAATTCTTCACTCTGAAGGTGGTGGAACACTGGAACAGGTTGCCCAGGGAGGTGGTTGAGACCCCTTCCCTGGAGATATTCAAATTAAGACTCAACAAGGCCCTGGGCAGCCTGGTCTAGATGGGGATGTCCCTGCTGACTGCAGAGGGGCTGGACTAGGTGACCTTTGGAGGTCCTTTCCAACCTGGATCATGGGAACATCCTGAAGGTGCTGGGATGTGTGGTAGCTCTCCTCTGCCCATGGTACAAGGGTGCTCTAAGCTCTGGAGCTCACTCTTGGTTTACAAACTTATCTTTGGTTGTTTTTTTTCCCTAAGGTTCCCTCTTTCTCCTTGTGATTTCAGAGAGCTTGGCTCAAATCTAAATTCTGTTCTAGTAAGGCAAGGCACAGATCCCCTGGAGCCCCAGCTCATGGAGCTGATGGGAGGTTGCAGTGAAGCAGAGCTCAGGCTCTCTTTTTGGGGGCAGGTCCAAGCAGGTGCCATAGGAGCAGGTCAGTCTCTGGGGCGGGGGAAAAGAGCCCTTGCACAACCCCCCTTGGACTGATGGTCCCCACCGTGCTGGGATTCCTTGGTACCCACAGGGCAGAGCACCCTCAGCTCCTCCCACCCTCAACTTCCTCCTCTTTTCAGCAATTCCCATCCTTCCAGCTATTCATTTGCTCTCCCAGCGTGCTTCTTATTTAAGCTCAGCCTTACTTACACTCTCCAACGTGTTTGGAGACAGGGCTTGCAGAAAAAAGGCACCATGCAAAAGAAAATTGTATCTTCTGCTCTAATTTGTTTCAGAGGCTAATTGCCACTTTTATTGGGTTTCTGAGCAGGAACGTGGGCTGCATGTTACGTACAGCACAGCTGCTGACCAGAAAGTGATCCTTGGAGCATTGCAACTTCCAGGCTTGCTTTTTAGAACAGCACTGTGGGGAAAGGCAAAGCCTAGATGGGCATCAGGCACTCCAGAGGTTCCATATTTCAGCCTGGGTTTGGATTTTTGTTTGCTTTCAGTGTCAAAAGTTGGGGTTTTCTCACAGGCCAGTGTGGTTCTTCCAAAGGGCAAAACTCCACTATGGAATCAGAAACATTTAAGCTGGAAGAGACCTTTCAGATCATCAAGTCCAACCCTTCATCCAGCACTGCCAGGGCACCACTAAACCATGACCCTCAGCACCACGGCTACACAGCTTTGAAACCCCTCCAAGGATGGGGCCCCTCCTGAGCATCCTAGGCCAGGCTTTGACAACATTTTTGGGGAGGGTGATAGAAAGCAGCCCTCGAGAAAAGGCTGTGGGAGTTCTGGTGGTGGAGAAGCTGGACAAGAGCCAACAATGTGGACTTGCAACCCAGAGGGCCAGTGGCAGCCTAGGCTGCATCAAAGGCAGCGTGGGCAGCAGATGGAGAGAGGGGATCCTGCCCCTCTGCTCTGATCAGACCTCACCTGGAGTGCTGTGTCCAGCTCTGGAGCCCTCAGCACAGGAAGGACATGGACCTGATGGAGAGGGTCCAGAGGAGGGTAACAAAAATGATCAGGGAGCTGGAGCACCTCTGCTATGGGACAGGCTGAGGGAGCTGGGGGTGTGCAGCCTGGAGAAGAGAAGGCTCCAGGGAGACCTGAAGGGGGCAGGGAGATTGGACTAGATGACCTCCAGAGGTCCCTTCCAACCCCTCTCACTCTGTAATTCTGTGATTCACCAAGCAAACATCTCTCTCCTCATCGAGCCCCCTGCTCCTGGGGGGCTGGGGGTGATTAGCTCACATCAGACTGAAGACAACAAAACCCTTCCCGGAGCCAGGCTGATGGCATCTTGGCAAGCAAAGCCTCAGGGAAGAATCACATCCCACTGGCAGCCTGCCATCCCATCCCATCCCTCCTATTAACATGTCTGCCCTTTGCTGTTTGGGAAGCAAGAGGCCAGAGCTTTGTTTTTCCAACCTAGCCTTAGTTCTTCACAGAGGAATAAGAAGTAACAACCTAAGGGTGTGAAAACCCCAACTTACATCCCCCCTGAGCAGAGGGATGCCAGGGACCAGGCACCCTCCAAGGGACTCAAACACAGGTGGGACCTCAAAGCAGCAAGGATGGCATCACTTTGAGGGAGGGACAGAGCCTGAAGCAGGGAGCCAGCACTGGCAGAAGTGATCAGAAGTGATGGATGGAGTTCCAGCTGAGGTGTGGTGGCAGCACCAAGCCCCTGCTCTGTCTCCTGGCTGCAGGTGCCCCAGCTGCACCTTTCAAGGACTGCCAAAGCACATCCAGAGATATGGGCTGGGGGGGGGGTGCCTCCTCCCCACACAGCTCTTGCTCTGCAGCCAGGCTGTCCTGCATCTCATCATCCCCTCTGAGGGGCCCAGCCCCATGACAGCTGAGCCAGTGCAGCCCAGACAAACACCATAGGCCTGGGAGGATTTATTGCCAGTCCCATGAGGCTCAGCCCTGTCCTTAATTCCAGTTTAATTCCCATGATGGACAAAGCACGAGCTCCTGCTTGCACCCTCCCTGCCTCTTGCCTTTGCCAACCTGAGTGCCACTGAGGAATGAGGATGAGCCTGGGATCTGGGGAACTGCAGCCAAACCTGCTGCAGCAGGAAAAGGGAGATACATTTCCAGGCCCCTCTCTGCCCCAGTCTCACCCAGTTGTCCACCACTGTGACCTTTCAGATCATTTATCCTCTTCTACAGACCTCACATCCTACCCTGCTCATGTGCCTGGCAGCAAAAGCATCAGCACTGCAGGGGGAGACCTCCTGGCTCTCTCTAACTTCCTGAAAGGAGGTTGGAGCCAGGGGAGGTTGGTCTCTTCTCCCAAGGAACAACTGATAGGACAAGAGGAAACAGCCTCAAGTTACACAAGAGGAGGTTTAGGTTGGGCATGAGGAACAATTTCTTCCCCAAAAGGCTTGTCAAGGCCTGGACCAGACTGCTCAGGGCAGTGCTGGAGGATGAAAAAGCTGTGGAGATGTGGTGCTGATGGCCATGGATTGGTGGTGACCTGGCAGTGCTGGGTTAATGCTTAGACTCAATCTTAAAGGTCTCTGCCTGGAGCCTTCTGACAGGACACATGTCACTGGTTGTCTGCATCCCAGTGCAGGAGGAATTTCCTCCCAAGTGCAGCAGAGACATTCCAGTACCATGTGTGTATGGAGATGGCATCTGCAGAGTCAGTGCAGGATCCCTGTTGGGATCAGCAACTGCAGGCAACAAGTTCTGGAGGCATCTGATACTGCACTTCACTGCATCATGCCCTGGAAACAGAGACAGCCCAACACCAGCACCCAGCCACATCCAGAATGCTCTTCCCAGTCCTTATGGCCAAGATGTTCCTCCACATCAGTGGCCTTACAGAAAACTCCTTTCTACAGAGGTTGCATTTTAGCTCAAGGTAAAAGGAGGAGCTCTCTAAGCAGCTCCTAAGCTGCCATGCAGTTATTGGGGTAAGGTTTCACTCTCCAGACCTGCTCTCCAAGGCCCAGAGAGGTGTTCTGTGCCCTGCTAGCAGCAGACTGATGGATTTCCACAGCTTTATTTCCATGCACACAACAGCCCTTCCATTCTGGTGCCCATCAGCACTGCCCTGCCCATCCAGCCCCCTCACCACAGCTGCAAGCTTTCACTACACCTTCAGGCAGATATTCCTGCCCCTGTACATTTATTTTCTTGCTCATCACTTCACATTGCCTCCTTCAAACAACAGACAAAGCCAGACATGGGCACAAAGATGGAGTTCCACAACCTCACAGCACACTCTGGTGCTCCACCAGGAGCCCAGGAGGTCAAACCCAGGTGCTTCACCCTGTCTGCTCTTTGAATCCCAGCATTGGTTTAGTTGGGAAAGACCTCTAAGGTCATCCAGTCCAGCCATCAACCCAAGAGCACCTTGGCCATTAAACCATGTCCCAAAGTGCCCTCTCTACATGTCCTTTGAACACTTGCAGGCATGGTGTCTCCATCACCTCCCTGGGCAGCCTTTTCCAGTGCCTGATCACTCTTGCAGGAAAGAATTTTTTTTCCTAATATCCAATTTAAACCTTCCCTGGCACGATTTCAAGCCATGGTGACCTGAATGTGACCTGAAACCCCAGAGTCCCATTAATCTCACCATCAGACAACTCATTTTTTTGGCCAAGAAGCATCTACCTGGTCAGTGGGAAACAGGCTTGATCGACCCCATGCTGATTTCTCCCATCAGGTTAGCTTTTATTTAATGCTGTGGCTCTCTGAAGCCATCCATCTCCAACAGCCTCAGCTGAAGGAAGCACAGCCTGATGTTTATAGTAACAAATTTAATAATCAAATAGAGTCTGGTGAATGACAAACTATTTATTTTCCCCTCACATGAGGAATTCCTCTAAAAAGGGCTGAAACCTTCCATTTCAAAGTCATTTACATGGCATTGTGCTGGGTACTGTCATAAATCAGGGGAAGCAGACTCAGGAATCATTGCAGAGACTACAAATAATCCCAACCAGGAATCTTCTCCTCATGCTTGAGCTGAGGAACATACATCTAGAGATCTATACTTCAGGGTTTTTTTTTAATTCCTTAAGACCAAAGGAGACCCCAAAAAGAGGGGAATGGTGAGATACACATTGAGCAGCACACACCAAGGGCTAGAGGGATGCTGTCAGATCCTTGGCTTGGCTGGGTCACAGCAGATTTTGGACTAACAGTTTCCTTCCTCTGGGGCACACAAGTGTGGGAGCCCAGCCAAGACTTCAGGAGACACACACAGAGAGGGGAAAAGATACAGCTCCCTACACTATGTCCGTGTTCATGGTCCAGAGAAGGGCACCAAAGCTGGGGAAGGGTCTGAAGAAGAGGGCTGGTGAGGAGCAGCTGAGGGATCTGGGGGTTGTTGAGTCTGGAGGAGAATGAGAGGAGACCTTCTGGCTCTCTACAACTCCCTGAAAGGAGGCTGGAGTCAGGTGGGAGTCAGTCTCTTCTCCCTCATAATAATTGCTAGGATGAGAGGAAATGGCCTCAGGTTGCCCCAGGGGAGGTTTAGGTTGGACATTAGAAGAAACTTCTTCACTGGAAGAGTTCTCAAACACTGGCACAGGCTGCACAGGGAGGTTGTTGAATCCCCACCCCTGAAGGTGTTTAAAAGAAGCAGAGATGTGGTGATGGTTCAGCACCAGACTCAGCAGAGTCAGACAATGGTTGGACTCAAGGATCTCAAAGGTCTTTTCCAAGCAAAACAATTCTACAGTTCCATGATTGGTTCCACTAAGGGAATGCAATTGGGTCAGCCCAAAGGTTCCATCCACCTCCTGTCCTTATCAGTGCAAGCAAACAGAGAAAGAGACCATAAAGCACAGGAAAGTCAAGTGATTAACTCCCCTGCACTGAGCAGCTGGTGACACCTCTTGATTCAAAGGCCAACAGAATAACCAAACCAGAATGAACCCTCCTGACCACCAGGATCCTGCTCTAAGTTGGTGAATATCATTTTACCAAGCAGTGACAGCAGAGACATCCAAGACAGGTCCTGACCATGCATCCCACTGGTGCCCAGCAGCATCTCCAGGGGGAGGTCCTGCTGCAGGTTGTGCTCACAGTGATCAGCAGCTACTGCTGTCAAAGCAGGTGGCTCCCATAAAAACTGGTGGAAAAGGAAGATCAGAACTGGATCACTCTAAGTTTTCCTTTAAATCTGCAAGTCCCTCTGGAAGCAAGTCTGAAGCCAGCAGCTGGAGGACAACTGAATCCTCAAAACATTTCACTTCAAAGGATTCATGCACTGCCAGGAGAAATAAAAAAGGGGAAAAAAAAAAAAAACCACAACCACATTCCTTTCCCCTCCTGCTTCAACTGGAGTTACATTACCAGGGGAAGGCAGCTGAAATCCACCCCAACCCCCACCCCAGATGGGCAGTGAGGTAATCAGCAGACATCCACCCATGTCGGACTTCAAATCCCATTTTGCTTCCTGCACATCATCTGTGGTTGCAACCTTCCCTCCAAGCTGGAGCACCCCTTTTGCAGCAGAGGTTTGACATCTAGTGGACAGATGGCTCCTGAGAAGCTGTCACTGCACAGCCAGGGGACATGGGCACAAAGTCACCCTCCCAGCAGAGGACCACCACAGAGCAGGGGCTCACCCATGGGAACACAGGTGACAACCAAGGGCTTTCTCTGGCCAGAAGAAGCCAAGCAGCACCACAACTAGAAAGATCCAGCCAGGCTGGTGGGAGAGGTTATCCAGGCTCACAGTCACAGAGCATTAGAGGTTGGAAGGGACCTCTAGAGACCATCAGGTCCAAACCCCCTGCCAACCAGTATCACCCAGGGTAGTCCATACAGGAACACATCCAGGCAGGTTTTGAATGTGTCCAGAGAGGGAGACTCCACAACCTCCCTGGGCAGCCTGTTCCAGCTCAGCACTAGAAGAAGATAAAGAATCAAGGTGGGTGATGCTTGAAGTGCTGGGAGTAAGCTGCCACCTCCCCAGTGGCCAAGAAGCATTGCTGGGGAACTGCAGCACCCAAAGAGCTCTTTAGTGGCATCAAAGCCAAAGGATTTGGGCCAGTGGTAGCTCAGGAGACTCTCCAATTAGCAGCACTTCCAAGGGCTGGTAAGAGCTGCTGAGTCTGCCCTGCGAGCTGCAGCATGAACTGGACCATTGGCTTCTGAACTCAACCAAAGCACTGACATCCACCAGAAGGTAAGCCAGACCCTGCCCCACAGCTAGGTGACTTCATCACCTGATTTATTCAGCAGTGCTCAGACACAGCATTGCCCCCCCCCCGAACACAACGTCTTGAAACACAAGGAACCTTCTACCACGTGGACAGAGGACATAAACCCAAGCATTAAGGACTAGCCCAGATACCCAGACACACGAAGAGCCTTCTTCAGGCCTGAATAAATGTGATTCATTCCAGAAGAGGCTGAGATCTGCACATCTCCCTGGAGATTCAGCATGCCCAATCCCCACCAGAACTGATGGGCTGGAGAGGACAAGAACTTCCACAGTGAAGGCAAATTTTTTTGCTCAAACTTTCTTTCCCATTTACAGACTGAAGCAGCTTAGGTTGGAAGCTCAGACAGGCTCTGAATGAAAAAGTGAAGCTTTTGGAAGGCTGGCTCCTGGCTCTCCAGCCTGCCAGAAAGGGCAGCACGTCTCAGAGACAGCAACATCAGAGGATGCAACAGCAATGCAGAGCCCAAGAGGTCTCGTTCCTCTTGGCAGCCCTACCCAACACAAGAGGACTCTCTGCCTTTTTAAGGATGCTGGTCCAGGCACCAGAAGGCAGAGAGAATCCAGTGGCTGTCTGGTCCCCTCACTACAGCAGGCAGAGGAAGGGGTTGTTTGGTAATGGACTGCACCAAGAGCCATCTGAAGTTGCAGGAAAGCTGGACAGCATCCAGCAGGAGACTGGATCAGGACAGAGTGCCAGAGCCAAATGCCTTCCCTGACACACTGACAGCTCTGGGGGAGGACAGCCTCCCCTTCTCCTGGGCTCCTGAGCAGGAGCCCAGAGTGACCCCAACTCCAGCTAGCACCCATGGAATCATAGAATCAGTCAGGGTTGGAAGGGACCACAAGGATCAGCCAGTTCCAACCCCCTGCCATGGCCAGGGACACCTCACACTACAGCAGGCTGGCCAGAGCCTCATCCAGCCTGGCTGCAAACACCTCCAGGGATGGGGCCTCAACCACCTCCCTGGACAACCCATTCCAGGCTCTCACCACTCTCATGGGGAAGAACTTCTTCCTCACATCCAGTCTGAATCTCCCCACTTCCAGCTTTATTCCATTCCCCCCAGTCCTGTCACTCCCTGATAGCCTAAAAAGTCCCTCCCCAGCTTTCTTGTAGCCCCCTTCAGATACTGGAAGGCCACAAGAAGGTCACCTCAGAGCCTTCTTTTCTCCAGACTGAACAGCCCCAACTCTTTCAGTCTGTCCTCATAGGAGAGGTGCTCCAGCCCTCTGCTCATCCTGGTGTCCCATCATGCAAATCAGGAGCCAGTGCTCTGGAATGAGACCTCCACCAGATCCACAGCAGGGAAAAATTCCAATCTTGCTTCTCAGGACTTGTTCCCCAACTGCCTGCTCCCAGACATCCTGCTCAGCTCTGCTGATCCCTTATCCTGCTTTGCATCAGGTGCTCCTCTGCATTGTGACATTGCCTTGCCTGCCAAGGACAGGCACAGGGAGGGCTCAGCAGTAAGGAACTTCCAAAGGGCTCTTGGAAGGAGCTTGGAGGAGGAGAAGCCAATGCTGCAGGCCAGGCAAGGGAAAATGCACAACTCTGCATGCAGAAGAGACTTGGTTAAGTCTACAGACATCATAAGATAATCTTCTCTGGAGACTTTCAAGACCCATCTGGGTGCATTCCTGTGCTAGATTCTATGGTCCTGGCTCTGTCAGGGGGGTTGGACTCAACCTTTGTAGGCCCCTTCCCAACCCCTAACATCCTGTGATCCTGTGATCTAAGGTGGGACTGTGTTGTCTGGAGAAAACTCAGAGGATCCAGCACCCAGCTTGCAGAGCCCCCTGTGTTTTGATAACAGCCTGCTAAAGGCCCACCTCCCATAGACACAAATCACATTTTGGGTAGGTATGGGCTGGAAATGTTATTTTGAAATACCTCAGTTGCCTTGAAGCCAATTCATGCTCTGCAACTGCCAAGGGAAACAAAACACCCACCCCCCCCCCAAAAAAAAAAAAAAAAAAAAAACAACCCCAAACCAAACCCACACAGCACCAAACTAAAACACACAGAAGAAAAAGGGAGCCCAGGAAATTTCAGCTTGCTATCTGGAGTTATTTATAATAAACTTTGACTGAACTGAGCAGGAGGGGCCAAAAGAGCAGAGGAAGCAGCAGTGAAGGGTGGTAAAGCTCACACTGCAATCCATCAGCCCTGCTGCAGAGCCTGTGCTCAAACAAGGCAATGGCTCTGGCTTCCATCAGGCAAAGCCAGGAAGTGCAGGGTTAAGGCCAGCCTGAACTTGGTCCTTACGTGACCCTGGGATCCAGCAGATCACTGTCTGGAGGAGATGACTTGTGCTTTGTTTGCCCTTGGCTCTGCCCCAGCAGAGGTTGCAGGAGGACTTGGGGATCCCCTTCACAGCCTTCCCCTCTTCCAAGGCAGTGCTGAAGGTTTGTTTTGGTTAGGGCAGAGTTAATTCTCCTCATAGTAGCTCCTATGGGGCTGTGTTTGGGATTTGTGCTGGAGACACTGTTGATAATACCAGGATGTTTTAGTTACTGCTGAGCAGAGCTTACAAAGAGGCAAAGCCTTTTCTGCTCCTCACCCAGCACCACCAGGGAGTAGGGTAGGGGTGCACAAGGGGATGGGAAGAGATACAGCTGACCCCAACTGACCAAAGAGAGATTCCAGACCATGTGATGTCAGCAGGAGGAAGGAGGAGACAGGAAGGGACATTCAGAGGGCTGGGGTTGTCTCCCCAGCTCCCCAGTGCATGTGATGGAGCTCTGCTTTCCTGGAGGAGGCTGAACACCTGCCTGCCAATGGAAGAGGGAAAGGAATTGTGCCCAGCAAGTCAGGAAGGGGATTCTGTCCCTCTGCTCTGCTGAGACCTCCCCTGCAGTGCTGGGGCTGCTCTGGACTCCTCAGCACAGCAGAGACATGGACCTGGTAGAGCAGGGCCAGAGGAGGCCACAGCAATGCTGGGAGGACTGGAAGCCTTCTGCTGTGAGGACAGGCTGAGAGTTGGGGTTGTGTAGGCTGAAGAAAAAAAGGTTCCAGGAAGACCTCCTGGTGGCCTTCCAGCACTTCAAGGGCTGATCAGAAAGCTGGGGACAGACTTTTGAGCATGGTCTGTTGGGACAGTACAAGGGGGGGATGCTGTGAAACTGAAACAGGGAGATTCAGACTAGAGAGAAGAAAGAAATTTTTCACACTGAGGGTGGTGAGACCCTGCCCCAGATTGCCCAGAGGTTGTTTAGGGCTCTAAGCAACCTGCTCCAGTTGCTGACATCCCTGTTCAGTGCAGGGGGGTTGGACTAAATGACCTTTAAAGCCCCTTGCCACCCAAGCCAGGCTGGGATTCTGTGGTAATTCCCTGTTTTGCTTTGCTTTGTGGGGCTTCTGCTTTACCCATTTAAGTGTCCTTGTCTCAGCCCAGAAGCTTTCTCACTCTGACCTTTCCAGTTCTCTCCTCAATTCCATGGTAGGGACTGGGCTCTGCAGGGCTGAGTGGCTGGCTGGGGTTAAAGTACAACAGGTCAGACCACACCTGCTGAGCAACCAGCTCCATCCCACCCAACCACATCTCCATCTCCTCACTGCTTCAGCCCAGTATTAGGGCTGACATTAAACTACAGAGCTGACTCAGAGCTGCCCAAGGATATTTCATCCTACCAAATTCCTCTCCAACCTATGTAAAGATCACAGGCTGCCAAGAAATGATGCCTCACATGTAGCTCCCCTTTCTTGTGAGGAGCTGGTGGCTTAAATCCATCCCTCAACTAATGCTGCTGCTGACATTGACCCATCCTGAGGAGCAGAGCTGTGCTTTCAGACACAGCATTTAAAGCTAAACTGACAGCTTATCAAGACAAAGCAATACAGAGGAGGTAGGGGATTGATTTGGCCTAACTGATCTCTCTTGTCTTGCTTAAGGGCAGACTCCACAGCCCTCACCAAAGTGAACAGTCCCACTGGGTCACTGCAGGACCATGGGAATGCACAAGCACAAGAGGAACCAAGCAGCTTCTCAAGGTGGACACTCACAGAACCAAGAAGGACTGCAAAAACCAGTCCCAGATCAGCAGCACCTGTAAACACTGCCAGATAAGCTCACAGCAAGGTCACCCAGAATGTCACACAGAATGGAAGGGCTGGAATGGACCTCAAACACCACCCAAAGCTTCACTCTGTTTACCTGAAGTTATTCTCTTCCCCTCATACTGTGCCTCCTCAAGCCAACAGAGGTTCTTCTGGAGGGCACTGACCACACAATGCCTGCCTTGTTTTAATTAGTCCTGCTCTCTGCTACCCACTTCCTAGTGGCAGTTCTGCTCTGCTTACATGGATTTGAGCTGCTCTAAAGATGCTTCACAGGTGCCCATACCTGTGAAGCATCTTCCCCTGACCTCCACCAGTCATTGTCTTCATGACCCTTCCTAAACCAGCTCAGTGCTCCTTGGCTTTCTGCAAGAAGCCAGCCCACTCTCTTTGAAGCCAACACTTTAATGCTAAAGGTAATGAGACACTGGCCAAAGCTGACCAGAGAGGTGGTGGAAGCCTCATCCCTAGAACCATTCCAGGTCAGGTTGGATGGGGCTCTGACCAGCCTGTCTGGTTGGAAATGTCCCTGCTGAGTGAAGAGGGGTTGGGTGAGATGCTCTGGGCTCAGTCCAAGTGCTGACCTGATGCAAACCCTAATAATGCAGATGGGCTCCACAATGGATTGTCCATGAACAGGAGAAGCATCTCTGCAAGGCTCTGTGCTGTGAGAAACAGGTTCCTAACTTTGTTGAATGGTTTCAGTCAGAAGCAACATTAAAGCTCATGCAGTTCCAACATCCCTGCCATGGGCAGGGACACCTCCCACCAGCCCAGGTTGTTCAAGGCCTCATCCAGCCTGGCCCTTGAACACCTCCAGGGAGGGAGCATCCACAATCTCCTTGGGCAACCTCTTCCAGTTTCTCACCACCCCCACTGGAAAGAATTTCCTACTGATACCCAGTTTCAATCTCCCCTTTAGAATCATAGAATCAGTCAGGGTTGGAAGGGACCACAAAGATTAGCCAGTCCCAACCCCCTGCCATGGGCAGGGACACCTCACACTACAGCAGGCTGGCTACAGCCTCATCCAGCCTGGCTGCAAACACCTCCAGGGATGGGACCTCAACCACCTCCCTGGACAACCCATTCCAGGCTCTCACCGCTCTCATGGGGAAGAACTTCTTCCTCACCTCCAGTCTGAATCTCCCCACTTCTAGCTTCATTCCATTCCCCCTAGTCCTATTACTACCTGATATCCTTTCCAGCTCAAAACCACTGCTCCCTTGTCCTCTCACTACAAGCCCTTGTAAAAAGTCCCTTCCCAGTTTTGTAGGCCCCCTTCGTGTCCTGGAAGGAAGGGGGCTGCCAGAAGAATATTAGATACTGAGGTAAATCCTCTTCCTGCTTGCAGCACATGGATGGAGTAGAGAGGTCAGGAGCAGTCACACAGCTTGACTTCACCCTCTGAAGGAGCTGTGTTAAATAGCTGCCTAGAAAAACGAAAGATTCAGGAGCAATAAGGTGACATTTGCTTTTTTTTCTTTCCCATCCCTTCCTCAAGAGTTGCTCTGTACAGTTCAATCCTCCAGGCTACGAAATTCAATAAGCTGTAATGCTCTGATCACTACAAGCTGCCTGGTTTCCACCTTGCCAAAGCAGCTCAGATTTAACAACAAAATTACAGTGTGCATTGTACCATTACAGGCTCCACACAAACACCCTTACAAAGGGACCTGGAAATAAGAGGCTGGGGCTAGTCAAAGTGGCGAGAGCTGAGCCCTGCTCCTGAACCCCTCAGACTTGCTGCCACTCCACAATGTGGCTAGAGTATGGTTCCAGTTTCTTTTCCAGACCCAAACTGATCCCTTCCTCCATGGGTGGAAATACAAAGACAATGCCAACAAAGCTCAGGGATTCATTGTTTCACCCCAACACTTACACCCAGTCCCTCCCAGTCTGACAGTGCCCTTCTAGACAAACCCCAAGGAAGGGACAAACTTGCTTGCCACCACCCTCCCCAGCAAGGGTCTTTGCAAACAGAGAGAGGCCCATTCTGCTAGAAACAGCAGCAGGAGCACACACAAACACACACAAATCCCACATGAATTAAATCTGCTCACACAAACGTTGCACTTCTGTCTTACTCTGCTCTCCCATCAGCTCTGCCCCAAACCTCAGCCTAAAGAAATTCTTTTTGGGGTCCCAAACCCCACGGTTGGCTTTGGCTTCTGTTGAGCTCTTTGTGCTCTCCACTCTGCCATCCCCAGAGGTGTTAGGCAATAGGTTCTCTCTACAACCACATCAAGCAGCAGTCTGGGCTGCAGCTCCTCTGAGGCAGGACCAGATCCCTCCCCAGACACCTGTGTACCCAGCACAGATCTCAGAGGGGTTAGGTGAACAACAGGAACATCAAAACAAACATGCAGGGAAGGAGTGGTGTGGATGGAATCATTTGGGCACACCAAGCTTCACGAGGGGAACACACCAGGGGATCACAGAATTGTCAGGGTTGGAAGGGACCTCAAAGATCATCCAGTTCCAACCCTCCTGCCATGGGCAGGGACACTTTCCACTAGATCAGGTTGCCCAAAGCCATATCTAGCCTGGGGCAATTGTCCCTCCAAAACATCTCTCTTTCACATTCACCCAACGTCCCAGTCCCTGTGATTCTCCAGCCTTAGAGTCACAGAATGGTGAGGGTTGGAAGGTACCTCTGGAAATCATCCAGTCCAACCCTCTTGCTAACATAAATTCACCTAAATCAGGTTTCACAGGAACATGTCCAGGAGGGTTTTGAAAGTCTTCAGAGCAGGAAACTCCACAAGCTCTCTGGGCAGCCTGCTCCAGGGCTCTGTCACCCTGAAAAGAAAGAATTTTCTCCTTCATTTCAAGTGAAACCTCCTGTGTTTTAGTTTGTACCTGTGGCCCCTTGTCCTATCACTGGCCAGACATCCTAAACACCAGGTGTCACACAGAATGCCAGGTTGGAAAGGATCTCAGGGATTATCTGGTGTCCTAAACACCTCATCCCATAACTCATAGTATAACTTCTGCATCAAGATCTAACCAGAAGATTAGATGTTGAGGTAAAAATCCTCCTCCTGCTTTTGCAGGATGGAGGAGAGGAGGCAGGAGCAGTCCCACAGCTTGAATGCAGCCACTTGAAGGGAAGGAGGGTCACAAACAGATGGGGACACAGACACACAAAGTCATCTTGTTGCTCTGGATGGTGTTTGAAGGCAGTGCTCCTGAGCAGGGCTGCAGGATGCTGGTAGCACTGAGAGAGCATTGTCAGAGCACACAATTTCCATCTGTCAGTTGAAACAGGCAAAATTAGATCTCGAAGCTGTGCATTTAATCCATTGCCAAACTAGTCTTGCCTGCTACACTGCTCAGCACAGATTTTTATTAAGGGAAAAGAAAGAGGAAAATTGTCTTTTACAGCTGCATCTTGTCAAAGCTCTGCTCCTCCACCCCCAGCCCAGCCCAGCCAGCCCTGGACTGACCGCTCTGATATTTCCCTGTGGCAGGAGGCTGGGGAGAGCCCTGGAAGTCCTGTGCAGAGCTCATCAGCCTTTAATTCACTTCCAATTTCTATGTATGCAGGCTGATGACTCCTAATTGCTGGTTCAGAATTGCAGTGCATACCCTGATGATTTTAAGTTGGTCTGAGTTATCTTGGAATTAACTATTAAGGGGAGGATCACGGAACAACCTTCCTCCTATCCCAGGCAGCTCAGCATTCACTTAAAAAGTGTCTCTCAAAACCACAAGGCTGGATTAAGGGATTGAACACAAACACCAGATGCTACCTTAAGAATTAAGGGCAAAATCTGAGCTCAAGTTCCCTTCAAACATCTGTGTAAATAAAGGTAGCATATTTCTGGCCTGAGTTGCCATCGTTGGTAAAAAGGTTGTAGCTGTACAGGTTAGAAGCCCAAGCAGGCTGAAATCCCAGGGGGAATGGGTGGTAAAGGAAAATACACCTGTGTGTCTCCAGGTGTGGGGTCCAGGGAGCCAAAGTCCCTAGGACTCTCCCTGATTTACAGCAGCCTAAGGAAATGGTTGAGCACAAGCTACGTGCATCACCTGGTGGAAAACTAATCAGAGCTTTGTAAGGAGGCAGCTCAATGCTGCTTGTCTGCAGAAGCAATTTAAAAACAAAACCAAACCAACAACATGTGAGGGGAGGGGGGGGGGGGAAGGAAAAAAAAAAAAAAAGATACCAACAAAACCAAAAGCAAACAACCCCATGATTCAGAGTTCATTCACTGGGAGCTAATGTGATCCTGCTTGCTCTAATGGAGTTACTCCAAACATGTCATTTAGACAGAGCATTGCAGATCAAGCTCAGGCTTTCCTTCCAAGTGAGCCCCTCTGGATACTGCTGACTGGTCCCATGGGAGCCAGCCTGAGCCCCAAAACACCAGGTAACAAACAGCCATAAGCTTAAACTCAATGACAATCAACCTAAAACTGCTTTCATATTTCAAAAGAAACTCACTAAAATACAACAAAACCTCTCAGAGATAGCTGAAGGCTAATTCAGGAAATGTCTATATCCAGAGCCAGATTGCACTGCATAAAATTCATCCCTGGCATAGAATGATCAACTTTGGGCTCTGATCTCCTGCTCCCATTATTCAGCTCATGTGAGATGTTGTTTTATGTTGTTTCTGAGGGATTTGTCATCTAAACATGCTGGGGAGGGGGAATAAAATAAAATACATATGGACTCGATACATAAAACCAAACTTGTAAACAAACTGCAAATTGAAACTGCATTGATTTGGTTCCTACCAAAGGAGAGAAAACTGCAGGGAGCTGGGGAAAAAAAACAAAACAAAACAAAACAAAACCAAAACTAACACACTTGGCAAAGTGGAAGCTGAGATGCATCTTCTTGAAAAGCAGCAAAATGGATTGCTCTGAAGGGTTATGAATCAGAGGCTGAAAATCACAAGGAGATGGTAGATATTTCACAGAAGTGATGAGGAGTCTTTAGAAAAAGTGATGCATTAAGTTCATGGTTCCTTGGTGGAGGGGAACAACCAGTATAGAACTATTAAAAAAAAAAATGAAAAACAAGCAACAGTAGAAGCAGCAATGCACCCAGAACACATCCTAAAATCATTCTGATTGCTGTCTTCAGTGACATTGTGTTTGGCAGATTTGGAGACATGGATGCAGAAGGAGTTAACTTTTAAATCCATTTCCTAGCATCAAGACCTTTAAGGTCATCAAGTCCAACCATCAACCCAACACCTCCATGACCATGAGAACATGTCCTGAAGTGTCACATCTCCTCTGTTTGTTTTTTTTTTTTTGAACACCAAAGTTTCATAGCAATAAAAGCACTAAGTAGATAAAAGGGGGAAGAAGAATGAGGCAGGCAGCACTTCTCTAAGTGCATTTGTGACTCAAGCTTGCTCAGAGATACCTGCAGCAGTCCTGACCTGGGACAATACTGAGATCAAACCCTGAAACTCTGATAAGCTGCACTCTCAGAGCTGAATTAGGCACCAGAGTCTCCAACTACAGGCAGGGTACATGGCTGTGGGACCAGGGGAAAGATGAGGACAGGGAGGTGAGGAGGAATTAAAGATGATTCCATTTACTGTCTATTATATTGTATTAAAGTCAGAGATCTCATTTTATTTTCATTACCTATAATTCTGATTTACTTTATGCACTTTGCTCAAACAGACTTTGAGTTCTGTTTCATTATGAGTCAACATCATTGCATAGAATTGTTTTGCTTGGAAAGGACCTTTTAAGATCATTTCACTAAACAATTTCACATTTTCCTTCTTGGGCACCAGCATCACTTCCCCATAATTTCTCTACACTCACACTTCTAAACACAGACAGATATTAGCCTAAAGAACCCCATCATGGTGAGTGTTGGAAGGGACTTCTGGAGCTCATCCACTCCAGCCCCCCTGCTAAAGCAGGGCACCCACAGCAGCTTGCCCAGAAGCACAATGGCCAGGCGGGTTTGGAAGCTCTCCAGAAAAGGAGACTCCACAGCCTCTCTGGGCAGCCTGCTCCAGGCCTCCAGCACCCTCACAACAAAGAAATTTCTCCTCCTGCTCAGGTGGAACTGGGTTCCAGTTTGTGCTCATTGCCCCTTGTCCTGTCCCTGGGAACCACTGAAAGCAATCTGGCCCCAACCCCTTGCCCTCAACCCTTTATATCTCGCTGAGCATTGCTCAGATCCCCTCTGGGGCTGCTCTTCTTCAGGGCTCTCACAGCCTTTGCTCCTCACAGAGATGCTCCAGGCCCCTCAGCATCTCTGTAGCCTCCCCTGGACTCTCCTCAGTATTTCCCTGAACGTGCCACCAGCCCTTGCTACAAAAAGCTACAGCAAAACCTCCTCAGCTTTGTCAGTATTTTTGTAATTAGCTTTCTAATCTTTTCTGTTGTTGTTGCTGTTTTTGTTGCAAAAGTTATTTTGCAAACAGGAGCCAAGCAGCAGCTCATGCCTGCTGGAGTCTGCAGAGAGCTTACCACCTTGCACTGAGCCACCAGCCACCCCCTGCCCACACTGCCACTCACACTGACATTTTGCCTAAATATCACAGCCTCCAGCAGCTTTCCCTCAGGGCAGGGATTTCCCACACTCCTGCCTTTTCTTAAAGCACAGAGGAGGGGGGAAAAAGACATTTCCTAGAATGGCTTTGGTTGGAAGGGACCTCAGGGATCATTTACTCCAATCTCCCCACCATGGGCAGGGATGCCTCTCCACTAGGCTCAGCTGCTCAAGGCCTCATCCAGCATGGCCTTGAACACCCTCAGGGAGGAGGAATCCACAATGTCCCTGGACAGCCTATTCCAGCACCATCACCCTCGTACTGAAGTACTCCTTCCTAAGATCCAGTCTAAACCTACACTCCCTCAGCTTAAAACCATCTCCCACTGTTCTATCTCTAGACAGCCTCATGAAAAGTCCCTCTGCAGCCTTCCTGTAGGATCCCTTCAGGCAGCTCTAAGATCTCCCTGGAGCTTTCTCTTCTCCAGACTGAACAACCCCAAGTCCTTCAGCCTGGCCTCACAGCAGAGGTGCTCCAGCCCTTGGATCATCTTTGTGGCCCTCCTCTGGACTCAGTCCCCCAGCTCTGTGTCCTTCTTCTGCTGGGGACGCCAGAACTGGACACAGTATTGCAGGTGGGGTCTCCCAAGAACAGAGTAAAGAGGAAGAATCACACAGAGGTACCACCTGCAAGCAGCACTTAAGGAATTGAGGGTACAGTGTAGAGGCCAAGAGGTGATGGAGTTGGGGTGCAGGAACCTTGACAAGCCAACAAAGAGAGCTACTATTGTGATTAAAGACAAATCTCAGGATGAAACTGGAAGGCATTTCATAGAGAGACAACCTGTGAGCAGTAAGGAACCCAGGGTGTGATGCAGAGATCAGGGATGCTGAGGTTTGGTGGTGCCAGAGATGCAGGGACCACAGCAAGCCAATATAGGGAGCTGCTGTAGGGGGTCAAAGACAAAGCCCAAGATTAAACTAAAAAGCATTTCACAGAGATACGACCTATGAGCAGCAACGAAGAATTCAGGGTGAAACTTAAGCTCAGAGCCGACAGGATTTGGATGACAGCAACCACACCAAGCCAGCAGAGGTGGCTGCTGCTGCCATCAACGAGGGAACTCAGGACTAAAGCATCAATTAGATGCACTGAGTCAACCCAACAGTGAAATCACAGCAGCTAAACCACATGTGGACAACATATTTTCAGACAAGATACATTTTTCTTCCTCATTTTCCTAACCTCTTGTCATCATTCAGCAGCTGTGCCTGGCACCAGGCTTGGTGGGTGTTGTGGATGTTCCCAGGATGAGACCAGAAATGCATTTATTCACTAATGGGGTTGGTTTATTTTTTTTTTTCTTTTCCACAGCACACTAAATATTTTTGCTGCAATATTTATATTTGGAGATGACAAATGATGATTTGGTCAAAGCCTCCTGTTGCACTTGTTGGGATACAGCCTGAATAAGAAGAGATTAAAAGCAAAGGCTTTCTGATAAAGCTTCTCCAAATCTGATATGTGCTTATTACAGAGCAATCAAATAACGTTGGTTAAACTGATGGGAGCCCAAATCTGCTCACTTCTGCCCACAACACAAATGGCTATGGCTCCTCAGCTGCAGGAGCCAGAGGACAGCATCAGCTGTGCACTAAGAAATGAAGAGAACTGCAGGCTTGATGTCAGAGAACATTTTGTAACACCACAAAGCAAACATCTTCACGATGAGGATGGTGAGACACAGGTTGCCCAGGGAAGTTATGGGTGGCCTCTCTCTGGAAATGTTCAAGGCCAGGTTGGGCAGGTCCTTGAGCAACCTAGTCCAGTAGAAGATGTCCCTGCCCATGGCCCGGGGTTGGAACTAGATGATCTTTAAGGCCCCTTCCAACCCAAACTGTTCTATGATTCTATGTCCCTGCTCACTGCAAGGGGGTTGAACAAGATGACCTTCAAGAGTCCCTTCCCATTTTAGGCATTCTATAACTCTATGATCTTAGCCCAGTATGAAAAACAGGGAGCTGGAGTGAAGGCCATAGCCTTGGAAACAGAGCAGATACTCCAGTGTGCATTAAATGGCTTTTTTTAAACCATTCAGTTCTACAGCCAGACTCAGGAATGCTTGGAAATGAGAGACAGGATGTTATTGTGGATGCTGGGCCTGCCCTGAAGTGTTTGTGAGGGCAGCTAGCAAGTGCTGCAGAAAGTACTTCAGAAGCAAAACAAAAAAAAGGGGGAAAAAAAGTAAAAGATTAAAAAAATAATAATAATAAACCCAAAACCCCAGATTTGATGCAAGCAGCAACTCGACCCAAGCAGGAGAGCAGAGCCAAGCCCCACAGAAATCAGTTGGCACCGATGAGCTCTGTAGCCACTTGAGAAAACAAATCTGACTGAGAAAATAAATTCTCTTTTTCCCCCTGACTAAGGCAGGCAGAATTCAACCTATCATGAATCATGGCATGTTTTTATGAATCACTAAATAACCAGCAAAGTTGCTCCAGCCTTCTCAAAGCCATGCTGCAAAGCAGGCTGATGGGAAGCAGCTCTGATCGTCTTCATGCGTTACGCCCTGGGTTGCAGCCTCCTGTCTCCAGGCAGTTGTATGCTAAAACCCCTCACAGCCATGCAATGTGCTGGTGACAGACATAGGTTCCTCCCAACTGCTCCATCTGAGGCATGTGGCTTGTGCCAGCTGCCAGTTCTCACCCCAGCCCATGGCTGTGTCACACATCCATGGACCAACAAGGGACAGGAGCTTCTTTTGAACTCTCCCCGAGGTGCAAGGACACCCAGGGATGGACAAAAAGTGACTCAATGCTTCCAACCAGCAAATAACAATAGAATCACAGAATTGCTTCAGTTGGAAAAGTCCTCTAAGATCAAACCCAACCATTAACACAACAACACCATGGCCACTAAGCCATGTCTCAAAATACCATGTGTACACATTTTCTTAACAGCTCCAGGGATGGAGACTCCACCACCTCCCTGGGCAGCCTGTTCCAACCTCTGACCACTCTTGCAGGAAAGGAATTTTTCCTAATATCCAACCTAAACCTCCCCTAGCACAACTTAAAGCCATTTCCTCTCATTCTATCACCTGATACTAGGGACAAGAGACCAACTCCCACCTCGTTCCAACCTCATTTCAGGGAGTTGCAGAGAGCCAAGAGGTCTCCCCTCAACCTCCTTTTCTCCAGGCTGAACAACCCCAGGTCCCTCAGCTGCTCCTCACCCTTCACCAGCTTCCTGGCCCTCTTCTGGACAGGCTCCCATAAATTGAAGACAAGACCCAGCTGACACAGGCACAGCTCCATGCTTCTGTCGAGCTGTTAACTACCTGCAGCACTTGGGGAGAGCCAGGAAAGGACCTTGCAGGATGGCAAAGCCACAAATCCTACTCTCTACCACCCAACGTGCACACCAAGTACACAACGTCCCACCCACAGACCTCTATAAATAAACCCATGTAGGAGATCCAGGACTGAAGAAATAAGTAAGTTTGCTTCCAAATATATAGCTTTTTTTTTTTTTTTTTAAAAAAAGGGAAAAAAGGCAAATTAAAAATAAATCAGTAAAAACAGAGGGAAAAAACAATTTGACTTGAGATTGAAAATTCCGTTTCAAACATTGTCCACATCACAAGAACTAGGTGCAGGTTCTTTGCTCTAAACCATCTGTACAAGTGACTTTCTGGTCAGTGTTGGGTTTGGATGCAAGCCTGGATCTCAGAGACTCCTGTGCTGGAGTCAGAACTATAGACCTGTTGAGGTTGGAAAGAGACCTCTGAGATCATCAAGTCCAGCTGCTCACCCAGAGCTCACAATCCATCCCCCTAGAGGTCACAATCCACCTGCCTAGAGCTCACAATCCATCACTGCTGCTAAGCCACCACCACTGAGCCACATCCCTCAGCACCACATCCAGGCATCTTTTAAACCCCTCCAGGGATGGTGACTCCACCACCTCCCCAGGCAGCCTGTGCCAGTGCCTGAGAACCCTTTCTGTGAAGACATTCCTCCTAATATCCAACCTGAACCTCCCCTGGCACAACTCGAGGCCATTTCCTCTTGTCCACCAATTCCTTCAGAAAGCTAAGGAATGATCCTACACAGGAAAAAGTCAACAAAAGCCAACCATGAAAATCACACCCAGAGCCTGTCCAAACACTTTCTGCTCCTTTGACTAAACTTTAGTGGACACAACTCTTTGATCACTGCTCCTACGCCGGAAAATCCAACTCCTTGTAGGTTTTGTTGCTTTCTGCTGCTCGAGAATGCAGGAATTTGTTGGGTTTTTAGTTATACAAATTGGTGTATGGGATTTGTTGTTTTAATTTTTTTTTTCTGGTTGTTCTTCACATTCCCAAAGGCAGCCCAGCTATTAAAAACACAAACGTGTATCTCCTCCATCTGCCCACTCCCTCCTCTCCCCTGCGATGCGCAGCCCTTGGGGTGGCTGCGTGCCTCCAGCTAGGCAGACTCCCGGCCCCGTAAGCTGATCCCCAGCCCACCTGTCCCCCCGAGAACCAGGCACCAGCTTTTTTTAGCTATTTCTAAGCCTGGCAGTAACACACATACACACCCCCTCCCTTGCTTATCTGCAGAGGCAAACCATGCTTTTGGCCCACCCGTGGAAGATTTCCACCTGCTCCAGGCCACAGGTCTGGGCTGTCTCTGCTGCCAACAAATATTGGGAGCGGCTGGGTGGCTTTCATGGTTCAAGTGATCTGGGGTGACAAGATCACCACGTGAGATGCACTCAGTGGAACTCCTCAAACTGAGGGGGGATTTGGTGGTTTGGATGGGCCCAGCTCCATGGTGCAATCCCTGTGGCATGGTGGGATGCAGCTCCCTGGCTCTGCCAGGAGCATCCTGTGGGATAATACCCCAGAACCAAGAGGGAAGGTTTAGGTTGGATATGAGGGAAAATTGCTCTCCTGTAAGAGTGGTCAGGCACTGGCACAGGCTGCTCAGGGAGGTGATGAAGTCATCATCCCCAGAGGTGCTCAAAAAGCATGTGGCCATGGCACTTTGGGACACATTTAATGGCCATGGTGGTGCTGTGTTGGTGGTTGGGCTCGAGGATCTTAGTGGTCTTCTCCAACCTTAATGAGTCTATGATTTGCCAGGAACCAGACCCCACAGAGTGTGACCAACTGACTTTCTGAGGCATTCTGGACAGATGGATGGCTCCACTTCCAGCCCAGGGACACAGGGGTGAAGCCTTTCTGCTTGGTAGCAGGGGAAGGTGTGCCCAAGTTCTGGAGACAAAGCACCACAGAGGAAACCCACGGAAATGTGTTTCCACACCAGGAACCCCTCACTGAGCACTGGGATCAGAGGGACACAGGCATGGAGGGGGGCATGGAGTGAGACTTTCTTCTCCACTCCCCTCACAACTAGACCCCAAAGAGAGCAAAGGACAACCTCCCCAGGAAGAAAAAAGCACCAAAGGCAGCAGGAGAATCTCAGTCTTATCACACTGATCCACCCACACTCCTCCTTGAGCTGTCCTCCCACCTAGTGTCCCAGCCCTGCAGCAGTGGCACTCAGCCCCGAGCTGCCCAAGGTCTGACACGCACCCAGCACAGCACCAGCTGCTGAGCAAGATACACAGCTCCTCACTTCAAGGCTGCTGAACACAGACATCACAACCACCAGCAACACAAGCACCCTCACCGAGAAACTTACCAGTCAACACCGAGGGATTTGTGCCAACTGCAGCGCGCCGAGAAGGGGGAAAATATCCCAGCAAGGAGCTCATCCCTACTGCTGAGCTGCATCACAAGCTTTGTTCTGCTACAACCAAAACACAGCAGCTCTGACAGCAATAATGCTGCAGCACAGAGCTTGTGGAGTTTTATTACATTTCTGCTTCACTGGTGAGCAACTGTCACAAGTTCCAGCCAGCACCGGGCCAGACCGGTAAGTTTTGCACAGGAACTCGTCCCTCTGTGAGTTCCAAGAGGGGATGTGGGAAAGCAGAAGAAAAGCACAGCCCCACCCTACATGAGCAACACCTGAACCCAATTCTACATAAACCTTCCTCCTCCCTCTGCTTGGTTTTTCTCCAGGTGCACGTTAGCTCATCAGTGGTATCAGCTGTGGGGATGTCAAGCCTGATGAAGAGCAAGACCCCAAAACCAAAGAAGTAGGAGAAGGCTTCTCCCTCCTGCCTGCCCCCAAAGTTCTGAAACACTAAATAATCTGCTTTAAGAGACTTGTCTTGATTCACTCTCAGCTCTCCCCAGGCCCCTCCAGCACCTGGAACACCACTTTTTTTTATTATGGAACCGTCATTGACCCGTCAGATCTTCTACGGCTGTGAAAGCATCACTGAACATCAACTCCTTGTTTACTTCTTCCTTTCAGAGGATCTCATTTCCTTCCTTGCCATGACATAAAGCAGAAACATCCCTACAAAATTCAATAGTTGGTGAAAACCTGGTTCCAACCAGAGGAGACCCAAGGCCACAAAAAATTAAGGGCTTTCCCACTGAATAGTGCTCCTAATCCCAGACCAAGGCAGCATTCCAAGGAGGATTGTGCAATTCCTGACAACAACAGTCCACTTGGTGCTGTTGCTGAAGGAAAAGAGGGATCTCAGCTGCACCTGGGTGTCTTTGGTTAACTGAAGCCAGATCAATAATAACCATATTAATAAATAATGCTTTTAAATAGCAGTGGCAGGATATGGGCAGCAAACTGCAGGCAGGTATCAGGGTGAGGTAGAAGCATTAATTATCCACACAGCTGCTTCCCAAACTGCTGGAGTAAAGCTCACAGCTCACTTTTTGAGGATCATCATCAAGACAGACCAACAACTCTCCACTCACACATGAGCATGCCAGGGAAAATTCAATTTTTCTGGACATCACAACTGCTCGATTGCATTCAGAGTTAATAAACCAGCTAAAGGACATGGGGGAAGGGGGGAATGGGAGGAGATTTAGAGGCTTGACTTGTTCTCTTCCCTTCCCTACTTGCAAGCTGCCAAAAGAACAAAAGCAAAGGGGAGGTTTTTTTGGGAGGGGAGGTGAGCAAGGCATGTGCCTTCCTCAACCCAACCCCAAGCTGCTCCGTTTTTCCATGCCCAGAACACACACATGGACTCCCAGCTCTTATATAAACACCAAGAGGGTCAGCACCAGGCTGAAATTCCCCACCAGGGCTACAATAAACACGAGGTTGTCTTTAAACTTCACTCCTTCCCACCCCAAAGTGAAGTTAGGGGAGGGGATCTCCTGGGGGTACACAGCTCAGCATCCTCCATCACTTTGTGATGCCACACTGGGCACCATGTCCTGGAACCGTGTCCCTCTTACTCCCACATCAGAAGGCTGAAGGATGCTGGTGGAGCCAAAGGGACCTTGGTTTGTGTCCCCCTTGGCTGAGACCAGTGAGACAAGTACAGCAGGGAGACTATCCCCACTTGTCCCATTCCTGCAAAACCCCCTCCCCAAGGTTGGGGGTAGGGACAGCACAAAGTGGGAAGACTCTGGGGACCACGGAAGCTTCACAGCATCGCCATGAGCTGAAGGAGGCAGAGCTCCAAAGGGGCTGAACCCCAACGGGATACTCTGGCCGTGGGGAAGGCTTCGGAGACACGGTTTCGGGGTTTCCCGATCTACCGGGGGCGGGGGTCGCAGTATCCCTCGGAGAAAGGATATGGGTTACAGACCAGCCTGAGGCACCAGCTGCGCGGGCGGGTGGTTTGCTTGAGGCAGAAGAAAGCGGTGGGTGCCAGCGCCGGGTAAGGCACCTGCTCCTCCTCCTCGGAGGCCAGGTCAGGCGGTGGATCGCGGCAGGGAGAACCGGAGGGGCCGGAACCGGTGGCATTCTCCGGCGCTGGGTGCTCGGCGGGGCGGTGCGGAGCAGCGGCGATGGGCACCCGCACTTCGCCCCCGGCCGGGCGCGGCAGCGGCTCTCGGCTCTCGCCATCAGTCATGGTAGCGGCCAGTACCTACGGCTGGGGTGGGGGTGGAGGGGTCCAGGGGTGGGGGGCAAGGGCAGGGGGGCGGGGAGAGTACGGGGTCAGGGACGGCAGCCCTCCACCTCCACCCCAGCAGCGGGGCACATTCCGGCGCGGCTCCTACCTGGAGCTCCAGATGCAACAAAGCCGGGTAACGGGCTGGGATGGGGGGGGAGGTCAAGCCGCCTCCTCCTCCTCCTTCTCCCGGGTGCGGCCGCTCCCACCCCCCTGGAGAAACTAGATGTCGTCCCCCCGCTCCTCACTGAGGTGCCCCCAGCCACCCATCGGCTTTTTCCTTTTAATTTTGGGGGGATGGAATATTGATGGGGAGACCTTGAGTAAGAAAAATTTATGGGGGGGTGGATCCTACCTTAGTTTGGAGGAGCGCGGTGTCCCCAGGAACATAGCCGTGCCTTCCAGTTCACATGGGACCAGACAGCAAGTGGGGTAATGGATCTTTCCCCCCTCCCCCAAAATGCACACCACCACCACCCAGTAAATCCAGTGAGGTGGGGGGGGGGGGGGGGCTGGGGCTCGGCGTGCAGCGCCCGCGGGGATGGAGGATGGAGGAGGGTTAGGGAGGAGAAGGATGGAAGAGGAGGAGGAGAAGAAGGAAGAAGAAGAGAGGTGGCGGCGGGGGTGGGGGCCCTTCCCGAGCCGTGCCGAGCCTTTTCCCGACGGTAAATCCCAAGGAGCGAGCAGGCAGCTCCGCAAGCAGCTTTGCTAAAGCTTCGCCCGTGCTTAACAGGAAACTTCGGATTTACCGGGGGAGGAGGGAGAGGAGAGGGGAGGAGAGAAGAGGAGGAGGAGGAGGAGGAAGGGGCTGGGAACCCGGCGGGGGCGGGAGGCCGGCCGGGAGGAGCCGGGGCAACCCCGGGGGGTCGGAGTGGGAGCCGCCTGCGTGGCCCCCATCCACCCGTTAACCCACCCACCCCCAGCCACGCTGCCTTTGTTCAGGCTGAGGGAGATGCCTGGTGAAGGGCAGGTCACCCAGGAAGGCAGTGGGAAAGGGAGGGTTGCAGATCGTTCCTTCCTTCCCCGCCTCCACCGAGGCAGACGGAAAAGACTTTGCAGAGCCGGTGGAGGTGTGAGACACCCGGGATTGCACCCCACTCCCTTCGGGCTTCCGTGCACCCCCAAAAAAGAAGATGCAGCTCCTCACCCCGGGCTCCAAGTGGGGTCTAAGGGGTTAAGAGGGTCCAGCCACCCCCTCCTCAAGCCCCACTGACATCCCACGAGGGGGACTGAAGGGGTAAGAGGGTCCAGCTACCCCGTACTCAGCCCCCAGTGATGCTCCCACGGGGGGGCTAAGAGGCTGTCATAGCCTCCTTCAAACCCCACTTGCCCCTCCCCATAGTATTCATTCATTAGTTGCAATAAATTAATGGCAAGCGAGAGGTCAGAGCGTTTCAATAACGACAGATCAGCTCTTCAGCTGCAGTGATTGGGAGCTGAGTAGCTAATCTGCTCAAGGGCTTAGCTCAGAGGGATCAGAATAAACAGATCATAGAAAGTTGTTACAAGCACCATCCCCTTAAACTCCGCTTAGGAAGTTTTATTCTGAGTTATTTGAAATAATATCTGAATTTAGTGCAGGTGGAGGTTATAAAAACAAAAAACAAACCCCAAAAACGTTAGCAAGATGCATTCCTCCTGGCCTGGATTTTTTTAAGGAGCGAGTTCATTACACACCAACACTTGCAGTTTGCAAATGCAGCTCCCCAGTGCTGTTCCTCGTGGTTAATAACTGGGAATTGATTGAAAAGAGAGGTCATGCAGCTCTCAGAGCAGAAAAAGCCTGGTCTAATGAGGCCAGGGAAGAGAAGCTGCTACGTACACACCTCCAATGGTTGCTTTATTAGATATTTGCAGGTTGTGATTAACAGTACCTGGCAATTTTATTGATGAAAAAGCAACCCAACAATGCCTCTGACAAGCTGGACACAGCCTGCACAGCCAACCAAGAGGTTGCCCTTGGGGGTTCCACATGTTTATGGGAGCTAATGAGGGCAAATCATAAATTACTGTGGGAAGATTTGCCTGTGAGTTGGTGGAGCTCTCCTTGAACAAAACCATCTTCCTCTCAAAAAAAAAAGACCTTTCCAGGAAGAAACAGAGGCTTACTAAAATGGGAGTTGGGATAAGGAGAGGCCAAGCAATGCCCAAGCAATAAACTTTCCTGCCTGCCTCCCCTCCAGGTTCTGTGGCAGGAGAGCAGGATGCTCTCAAATCAAAATCTCTCTCTCAAATCCATCTTCAAAGCTCTTCCCACACCAGCTGCCCCAGAGCATGGTTCCAGGCAGAGCCTGGGTGGAAGTTCAGAGCTGTTGTGGGCTGCAGACATCCTTCCCAAAGCCAGACACAGCACGAGGAGCCTGGCATTGTCCAGGTCTTAACCTATTACCTGATGGAGAGTATCTAAAGTCAAGAGCCTTACTAATAAAGTCCAAGCAATGAGGGTGGTTGAGGACTTTAAAAGAGAGGATTTTGAAGCAGCCTGGCAAAGAGCAAGCCCAATCCTGACCCAGTGGGGATTTACGGCTCCTGCAGAGGATCAGGATTAATTCCAAAAGTGATTGTTGGCATAAAGAGACAACTTTATGGCCTGAAAATGTGCCAGGGGAGGTTTGGATTGGATGTTGGGAACAACTTATTTACAGAAAGAGTGGTCAGGCATAGAAATAGGTTGCCCAGAGTGGTGTTGGAGTCAGCATCCCTGGAGATGTTCAAGAAATCTGTGGCCATGACACTTCAGGACATGGTTTGGTGGCCATGGTGGTCTTAGGTCGGTGGTTGGCCTGGATGACTTTAGAGGTCTTCTGTAGCTGAAACAATTCTATTGTTGGCAAAGGTATTTGTGTCCTCCTGTAGCTCCTGCTTGACACGCACAGGAGCGGGCCAGATTCTGCCCCATTTACTCCAGCTTTGCCTCCAGCTGCCTGCTCTGCCAGCAGGAACACTCCTTCACTTTTACATGAATCGGAAGGATCTGGCCACAGCATTTCTGCCATTAATAAGCCACCAGGAATCCGGAGATCAATACCAATCTGAGGGCACAGAGCATCCCCTGAATGGGCACTTGGCTTGCAAAATCCTAGCTGACATAATGGGATGTGTAATGCTCTTAACTGGCCCTAATAAATCATCTCTGCTCTGCTGGCACACACCGCTGTGTATTCCAGCCTGCAGGCAAGGTGGAGAAGCTGGAGATGTGCCCCCAAATCATCCAGAGAGGGCAGCTGGGATCCCTGTTCTGGGCTCTTGAGTGAGGTGTGTGAGGCAGCAGTGCTAGTTCCCACCATGGGAGACATCACCCACCCCAGGTGGTTGCTGGGGGGGAGCTCAGCAGGGCAAATTCAGGAGGCTACAAGAGGTAGAACAGTGTCCACAGCTGAGAAACCAAATCTGGTCCCACCATGGCAGCCAGAACATGGACTGAGGGCACCTAACCTCAGCTTCACAGAACTGCTGAGGTTGAAAGAGACCTTTGAGGTCATCCTGAGCCTCCCTCTTTGATATCATTTAGCATGTAGCAGCCTTTTGCAAGCTGTCACAGAAAGACAAGTGAGGGCTTTACCAGAAAATCCCTGGTTGGCTCAGCTGGTTTTCATAAAGGGTCTAGAGAACAAGTCCTGTGAGGAGCAGCTGAGGGAACTGGGATTGTTTAGTTTGGAGGAGAGGATGCTGAGGGGAGACCTCACTGCTCTCTACAACTCCCTGAAAGGAGGTTGGAGCCAGGGAGGGATCAGTCTCTTCTCCCTAGCACCAAGCAACAGAACAAGAGGAAATGTCCTCAATTTGCCCCAGGGGAGGTTTAGGTTGGATATTAGGAAAAAATTCTTTGCTGCAAGAGTGGTCAAGCATTGGAAAAGGCTGCCCAGGGAGCTGCTGGAGTCACCATCCCAAGATGTGTTCAAAACTTGTGTAGCCATGGCACTTGGGGACATGGTTTAATGACCATGGTGGTGCTGGGTGGCTGGTTGGACTCGATGTTAGAGGTCTTGTCCAATTGAAGCATTTCTACGATTCTATAAAGCACCCAAATTCTATTTAATATTCCTCCTCTGAACTCTTCTACAGCCTCTCAACAGCTGTAACCCTTCCACCAACCACGCTGATGGAAGGAGCAGCATCCCCAGCCCTGCAGCCTGCCTGCCTCAAATTGAGGCCAGCAGGATGCTCCTCCTGGCTACCTTAAGTCAGGACCAAGCCAGAGGAGACCTACTCAATGACTTCTTTACGTCAGTCTTCACTGCAAGGGCCTCCAGCCACACTCCTGGAATAGTCATGGAAGCTAATGGCAAGAACCAGAAGGAAGAACTGCCCATCATAAGTGAAGATCAGGTTCGTGATCACCTGAAGAACCTGAAAGTGTTCAAGTCCATGGGACCCGAGGGGATACACCCACGGGTACTGAGAGAACTGGCAGAGGAGGTTGCTAAATCCCTCTCTAAGGGGAGGGACTTTTTAGGATATCAGGCAGTGACAGGACTGGGGAGAATGGAATAAAGCTGGAAGTGGGGAGATTCAGATTGGAAGTGAGGAAGAAGTTCTTCCCCATGAGAGTGGTGAGAGCATGGAATGGGTTGTCCAGGGAGGTGGTTGAGGTCCCATCCCTGGAGGTGTTTGCAGCCAGGCTGGATGAGGCTCTGGCCAGCCTGATGTAGTGTGAGGTGTCCCTGCCCATGGCAGGGGGGTTGGAACTGGCTGAGCCTTGTGGTCCCTTCCAACCCTGACTGATTCTATGATTCTGTGACTCTACTGACAAGGTGACAACCTCCCAGGAGTAAAAAAAAAAAAACAATCGATTTCTCAAGGTCACAGGCAGGGTGAAGAGCAGGACCAGGCAGCCCTGCACAACCAGCAGGGCTCAGGGGAACCTTTGCCAGCACGTCTGCAATGTGCTGCGTGTGCCATCCGAGTGTCAGATGAAACCCAGGCAGCAAACCAAGCGGCGTACCGCAGCGCCCCACTCCCTGACTCTGCACGATGCACAAGCCTGCTCCCACAGGATCAGCAAGGGGAAGGGGGGGAAGGGGAGGAAAAAAGCTAATAAAGACTAAAAATCCCACTTTGGGGGGTTGATGCTGCAGCATTTCCCAGGCTCAGATGAGATCAGCAGGTCAGCCCCACAGTTTATAGCCTCTTTGTGTTCCAGCACCTCTTAAGCTGACCTCTTCTAGAGGAGGTCTAACAGAGGTGCTGAATGCTTAATGTAATAATTTATTACTGATTTTTAATCTTTTTTTTTTAAATTATTATTATTTAACTGGATCTAATTCCAGATGACTCAAATCTGGTGGTTTGTTTGAGGTTTTTAACTTTTTTTTTTTTTTAATTATTTATTTTCTGGTTGCAGAGAAACCTTCAAACGAGGCCCAATCTTGCTAATAGAGCTTTCATTAATCATCCTCCAAGTAAATGAGTACCTGTGGAGTGAATTCATTTAGCTAAATAGATGGAGGACCACTTTAAAGTTATATAGGAAGATTAAGAAAAGGGAAGGGAAATGAAAAACAGATAATAAAGTGACAAGAGAAGGGGGAGGGAAAAAAAATTGGTATTAGAAAGAGTGAATTTGTAACAAATTCAAAATGCTCCAGAGGAATTTCCCTAAAAGGACATTGGCACCATGGCAGTTTGGCTGTGCTGGTGCTAAAATCTATTATTAATTAAAACACCCAGATGTTAAGTGCATTGTAGCATGCAGACAAATAGGTCCCCAGCCAAAAATTGTGTTTTTAATTTCATGACTTCCAGATTTACCCTAATTTGTCATTTCCTCAGTACAAGAAAATGCTTCTCTACTCCTGAGCTACTCCTTCCACTGCACTCAACACACCTTCATTGGCCAGAATGCCAACCTGCACAATGCCCCTGCACATATTCCCTTCCCACCTGGAATCTTCACCTTTTACTGACAAAAAAAATATTCAGTGTTTTGCTCCTGAATCCTTCCTCTTCCTCCTCTCATCCTTCCTTCTTCTGCTCTCATCCTTCCTTCTCCTCCTCTCATCCTTCCTTCTTTCCTTCCTTCTCCTCCTCTCATCCTTCCTTCTTTCCTTCCTTCTCCTCCCTCCCTCTCTCCCTTCCTTTCTTCCTTCCTTCCTTCTTCCCTTCTTTCTTCTCTTGTGTTTCCTGCTTTGATTTATTTACTTCTCATATCACATCTTTAGACTTGCTAAATATAAAACCTGTTCAAAATAACTGTGCAAAATATTCTCCAAGTCCTAGAGGAGGAGAAAGATTAAAAAAAAAAAGAAAGAAAAAGCAAGCTGTGTTGCTCAGCTCTGTGTTCCCCTGGTTTATGGTTCCAGCACATGTTGTAAATAGAATATTTCCATAATAAAGATTGATAAAAATAATCTCCACATGAAGTTAGTTCCAAGCCAACAGCCCCAAAAAGGCAGAAAAGGAGCTGCCAGGTTGGCAGTGACATTTGGGGCATTCCTGAAAAAGTTTCCCAAATATATTGAAAGAGTCCACCTCGAGTGGGAGGAGTTTGGGCTCCACGTTCTCCCTCTGCCTTACCTCCTCCTTGTCTCCTCGATGTGGACATCTGCTTAACAACAAGGAAGTCAAGAACTGCAGATGTGTTTTCTGACACTCAGAGGCATGCCAGTTGGTTGGTTGATGTTTCATTTGCCTGCCTTCCTAACCAAGCTTTCATACTCAGACCCCCACTGGCACCTTTCCTCTTTTCACTCACGGACTTGAGGGTTCACAGTCTCAGAGTGTATCAGAGGTTGGGAGGGACCTCAGGAGATCATCAGATCCAACCCTCTGCCAGACCAGGATCACTTAGGGTAGTCTGCACAGGAATGCATCCAGGTGGGTTTGGAAAGTCTCCAGAGAAGGAGACTCCACAACCCCCCTGGGCAGCCTGTTCCAGGGCTCTGTCACCCTCACTGTAAAAATATTTCTCCTCATGTTGAGGTGAAATCTTCTCTGTTCAAGTTTGAACCCACTGGTCCTTGTCCTATCACTGTGAACCACCCAAAAGAGCCTGGCCCCCTCCTCCCGACATCCACCTCTCAGATATTGAGAGACATTGATCAGATCCCCTCTCAGTCTTCTCTTCTCCAGACTAAACAGGGTTGAAGCATCTCTCTTCAAGAAGACTCATGTAGCATCATATAATGGCTTGGGTTGGAAGGGACCTCCAAAGGCCACCTAGTCCAACCCCCTTGGGAGATTGTTACCCCCTTGAAGGCCTTAGGACATGGCCCACATTTAGGTTTGCAAATAAATTCACTGCTGAAGCTGAGAGGTTGATGTGAGCACATTGTTCCATTGGCCACCACTTCCCCAATCCCTTGGCTGAAAATCCATGGCCACGATTCCCCCCGTCCTGGAGCTGGAATTGCATAGCCCTTTTGTTTCACTGACCACTCTCTAGTCTTGTTCAGTGAGAATGAGGAGAGGTTCACTTCTCCAGGTGCCTGGAACATTCCCACTTGCTTATTAGCCAAGCAAGACAAGACAAAAATACTGAATTTTCATTCTGTCACCAGGATCAAAAATGCTCTGGGAGGAGATCTAAAACCATAAAGCCTGCACAAATCTGATTTCTTGCTGAAAATTTATCTCTTCTCCTGAGAAGACAACAGAAAATTATAGACAAATAAAAGGCAATTTAACCAAAGAGGCAGCAGAGCAATTTTTAAATGAATTGATTTTTTTTTTTCATTTAAAGGACTTCACTGTGGGTCAGGTCCCCTTCAGGGGCAGAATTCCTCTAATTGATGATGTTGTTGGTTCGTGTTGTGACAGAGCCTTTGAAATCACTGAGGCAAAGTGCTGATGAGGCAGGTTAGCTAAATTTGCTGGACAAAAATGACCTTTGTGGCACTAAGAACCAAAGTTTATGGGAGGAAAGTCTTTTAAATAGCTGCTAATAGTTTAAATGAATTACCCAAGACGATGATGTGGAAGAGCTGAATGTATTAGAGGGCTTAACATAGCAGGGGGTGTACACAGAATATATGGGCTGAGTATATTAGAGGATGCTTTGCATGAGGAATAATCTAGTTTGGGACCTCCAGGCTTCTGCTGGCACAGGTCCATAGAGAGGGAACAAGAGGATAGGTCTTGTACAAGTGAAATGTTTGTCATTCCTCTTCCAGCCCTCAGCTCTGTGTGCATGTTGGGTGGTACTGAGCAGGATTTGGGGCTTTGCCATCCTCTGAAGTCCTTTCCTGGCTCTTCCCAAGCACTGCAGTTAATTAACAGCTCTACAGAAGCATGAAGCTGTGCTTGTGTTGGATGGGTCTTGTCTTCAATGTACTGGAGCCTGTCCAGAGAAGGGCAATCAACCTGGGGAAGACTTGTGAGGAGCAGCTGAGGGAACTGGGACTGTTTAGTCTGGAGAAAAGGAGGCTGAGGGGAGACCTCATTGCTCTCTGCAGCTCCCTGAAAGGAGGTTGGGGTTGGTCTCTTCTCTCTAGCATCAGCTGATAGAAAAAGAGGAAATGGCCTGAAATTGTGCCAGGGGAGGGTTAGGTTGGAGATTAGGAACAATTTCTTTGCTGCAAGAGTGGTCAGGGATTGGCACAGGCTGCCCAGGGAGGTGGTGGAGTCCCCATCCCTGAAAATGTTCAAGGAACCTGTGGCCATGGCACTTTCAGGACGTGGCTGAATGGTCATTCTGGTGTTAGGCTGACTGGAGGACCTTAAAGGTCTTTTCCACCCTAAACACTTTGATGACTCTGACCATTGGACAGCAAATGCAGGGTAAGGGAGGCAAACTATTGCTTTACAAGTCACTGCTGTACAGCTTTGGCTGTTGAGGAGGAAACTCTTCAGCCAGAACACATGCAGGCAGCCTGAGGGATGCAGAAGCAGGGAGATCCTGCTCTTTGCTGGCCACCCTGCGCCACCCTGGGCTTGATGCTGTGCAGGAAAGTGGTGCTGAGCCAGTCAGCACAAAGCTCACTCTAAATACAACAGGAAACAAGCCCCAAGCAGTGGCACATCCTTCTCCAGCAGCAATTTCCCCACACTCTGACAGCCAGGTGATGTTCTTTACACAGCTGACTGGGAATCACCCGGGGCTTGTTTAACACTTGGCTGATTTTATCCTGACTGATTGCATTGCTACCGTGCAGGGCAAGGCCACAGCCCTGCCTTTATGGGCTTGAATCAAAGACCAAACACCTGGAGCTTGGAGCCCTGTGGCTGAGGGTTCCTGTAGCCAATATCTCCACGTGATGCTCAGCCTCCTGTGAGCCCTTGGTCAGGGATCTGAGCCCAGACACACCCAGGGGTCAGCACTGCTCTGCTCTCCTCCTCTCTTTGCAGCCCACTGAGGTCCAGCACTGCCAAGCCAATGTGTTGAGTACCACACTCCACACACCTGGGATTCCATTCCTCCATTGCTCTCAGGAAGAACAGTGAGCTCACTCCCTCCCCTGGCCACTCCTGGTATCCTTTTCCCTACCATCCCATGATGGCTCCTTCAGACCTTGGGTGAGGTCATGGTTCCACAGCTGTCCATACAGTTCCTGGCATAGAAAGTCCTTATTCAGTCAGGTTGAGGGAGTTGGAGTTGTTCAGCCTGGAGAAGAGAAGGCTCCAGGAAGACTCTAGAGCAACCTTCCAGTATCTGAAGGGGGCTACAAGAAAGCTGGGGAGGGACTTTTTACAAGGGTGTGTGGTGACAGGACAAGGGGCAATGGTTTGAAACCAGAGCAAGAGAGATTTAGACTGGACATTAGGAAGAAGTTCTTTATGTGAGGGTGGTGAGACACTGGAGCAGGCTCCCCAGAGAAGCTGTGGACAC
Source organism: Indicator indicator (assembly GCF_027791375.1). Classification (NCBI taxonomy): domain Eukaryota; kingdom Metazoa; phylum Chordata; class Aves; order Piciformes; family Indicatoridae; genus Indicator; species Indicator indicator. The sequence continues at coordinate 15,665,178 of NC_072031.1, forward strand.
TTCATCCCTGGAAGTGTTGAAAACCAGGCAGGATGAGGCCTTGAGCAACCTGGGCTGGTGGGAGGTGTCCCTGCCCTTGGCAGAGGGGGTTGGAACTGGATGATCTTTAACGTTCCTTCCAGCTCAAGCCATTCTATGATTCCTCCCAAAGCTGGCAGGCTGGTAAGGCAGAGCTCAGGTAAACCAAAGCATTCTCACCCTCAGAGAGGCAGCAGGATTGTGCCTACCAAAATCTACCTGTGGGCATCACACAGGAAACCTCTCACAGAACCAAGAGTAGATCCAGACCTCCCCAAGACCTAATTACAACATTAGCATCTCCTCCCTTGGACATTAGGGCATGCTGTGAGGAGACAACTGATGCTGGCAACATCTGAGTGGCCTCTGGCTCCCAGGAGAGGAGCACAAGTAGGCACTGAACTGCTGCAAACCCATGGAGAGCATCTGGAAGTCAGGAGAGCATCTTGTCCTCACTTTCTGTAGGACAGCCAACAGTATAAGACATAAGGAACAGCTGCCTGAAAGAATCCCTTCATCACTTCAGACAGCCAACAAAGCCAAGAATAAATAGTTCAGCTTGGCCAGTATTTAAAAAGATTTTACTGCTGGAAGGCTAGAAAAAAAAATCAGTCTCTGAAAACCTCTTTACACAAAGCAAGTTAAAGGAGCAATTGGTTTAGAAAGAGTTGGACCAAGTGAATGTGAAAAATAGAAACCATTCACATGAAACCACCCTGACCCCCACCCCCCCAAAGAAATGAGATGTCTAAAATGCCATGGCCTGTGCCACAGGGCTCTGCAGGGCCCCATCCCACTGCTTGCCCCACTAAGCACATCTGGATGAAAGAGGTGCTGTGGTGCCCCTGGGCAGAGCTTGCCCCACAGCAGCCTCCCCAGGCATTGCTGTAGTGTCCTGCTTCAGCCAGAGAAGGCAGAGTGTGGTGGGACACGAGGAGCATGTTGGCTGTTTTAATCCCACACACAGACACCCAGCAGCTGCTCCTGCCAAGCCCAGGCACAGCCACCTCCCTGTTTGCAAACCTTGCCTACCACACCTGGTCTTGCCCTCCCCTGCTCTGCCATGGCACCAGGGGAGTGTGCTGGGAGGGATGGCCAGCTCCACAGAGGGCTGCAGAGCTCTGCTGCCATCATCTCCAAGACTACAAGCTGTGCAGGGGGAAGTTTAGATCTTGACCTTAGAAAGAAGTTCTTCACAGACAGAGAGGTTGCCCTTTGGGATGTGCTGCCCAGGGAGGTGATGGAGTCAGCGTCCCTGGAGGTGTTTAAGAGGAGCCTGCATGAGGCACTCAGTGCCATGGTCTGGTTGATTACATAGGGTTGGGTGATAGGTTGGACTTGATGACCTTGGAGGTCTTTTCCAACCTGGTTGATCCTGTGATTATCTTTTCCAAGCCTCACAAGACCCAGAAGCTCACAGTGACAGCTGTGGAGGACAGATGCACAAGCAGAGCCCAAGTTATTTCTGCTCCATGAACTCCAGGGATTCCTAGGCAGGTGCTGGGGAAGAGGAGTCCCTTCCAACCCCTGCCATTCTTTGGTTGTCACAACCTGGAACCCAGGAGGTTCCACCTGAACAGGTGGAAGTTTCTTTGCTGTGAAGGTGCCTGAGCCCTGGAGCAGGCTGCCCAGAGAGGTTGTGGAGTCTCCTTCTTTGGAGAGATTCCAACCCCACCTGGACATTGTGATCCTGGGCAGCATGCTCTGAATGACCCTGCTGAAGGAGATGGGTTGGACTGGATGATTTCCAGAGGTCCCTTCCAAGCCCAACCATTCTATGATACTGTAACATGGGTCCAAGGTTGGATGGGAATCTTACCCAGTCACAACCTGCTGCTGCCATGAACTGCAGAGCTGATGTACCTCCATGCAATGGGCACAGCTGGCAGTCCTGCTGAAGATCACAGAATTATGGGGGCTGGAAAAGACCTCTGAGATCATCAAGTCCAGCCTATGACCCAACACATCTCCAGACCCCAGACCTTTAAAGTCGATGCCCAGATAAAGCCCCTGAGAAAATCCAGACTCACAACAGCCTTAGGGATGACAAAACTTTGGCATGAAGATGCCTACAGATGACCAAAGTGTCTCTGAAGGATCTCCCCACGTCTGCTGCCAATCTTTTTTTTCTGTCAGAGCTACCCACTGCTCACAGCAGCAAGGTTTTAGACAAGCAGAAAGGTGACTACAGCCCCACAGCTGGCAAAGGTGCCTGTATTTGAACAGCCCTGCTGCTCCCAGGGCCCTGTGCTCCCAGCATCAAAGGGGAGCTGCTGGAAAAGGCAGCAGCAGCTTTCAGCAACCACAGAGCAAAGCCTCCCCACAGCCAGGTATGGCAGAGCTGCCAGCTGAGGGCTCTGCCACTGCCTCTTTGCTTTGCTGCTCTTTGAATCACGGAATCATTTTGGTTGGAAAAGACTTTTAATCACCAAGTCCTGCTGTTGTCTAGTTCTACCCAGTCTGGTGCTGAGCCATGTCCCTCAGCACCACATTTCTGCAGCTTCTAAACACCTCCAGGGATGGGGATTCAACCAGCTCCCTGGGCAGCCTGTGTCAGTGTTTGAGAACCTTGCAGTGAAGAAGTTTATTCTGATATCCAACCTGAACCTCCCCTGCTGCAGCTTGGGGTCATTGCCTCTTGTCTTATTGCTTGTTCCCTGGGAGGACAGACCAAGCCCTACCTCTCTCCAGTCTGCTTTCAAGGAGCTGTAGAGAATCAGAAGGTCTCCTCTCAGCCTTCCTTGTCTCCAGGTAGAACAAGCCCAGCTCCCTCAGCTGCTCCTCACCAGACCTGCTCTCCAGACACTCTTTAGACTTCAGAAAATAGGAATTATTTATGGGACTGCTAAAAGGGAAGGAGGCTGCAAAATCCCATTTCCTGGTTAATTCAGAAGTGGGTGGGGGACTTGATCCTTAGAGGCCTTTCCCAATCCTAATGATCCTATGGAAATGCTCCAGGGTCCCAATCCAGGAGCAGTGCTGTGATGGCCATGTACAGACCAGTGCCACACTGGAGTTTTCCATCAGCAGGGTTCCAACAGATGTGAGGGACAGGCACAGGAAGGAAAATGAAGCTTGAGAAGACAAAGTGTGCTGACAGAAGACAGGCTCTGGCCAGCTCGAATGGGAGCCAAGCACCTCACTCTGCATTAAAAACTGAGCAGGAGCACAACCTTCCTGCAAGCCAAAGATCTAAATGGATGTTAAAAGTCCAACTCCAACTCACCTTTGCCCTTTCATTAGCTCTGGATGTGAAAATGTTCTTATTTACAGACCCATGGAGGGAGGCAAGCAAATAAAGGTGCAAACGAGCTGGAGGCAATAGGTTAAACATATCTGCAGGACAAAGAACAGCTTGCTGGGGGCAGCTAAACAGACATCAGGATGCAGAACAGAGCTCACATTTCTGAGTAAGCCAGCCTAGGTGTCCAGCAGCAGCAAGAGGGAGAGGCTGATTTCTGGGGTTAAGTGTGAAGGAGCCATTGTCCCAGGGCATCCCAGTCTGAGAGCTGAGAAGTGTCAGCTACAGGTGGATCCCTCTGGGTGCCACCATGGTCTTTTGGCCACAGTTCACAGAATTACTGAGGCTGGAAAAGACCTCTGAGATCATCAAGCCCAGCCTATGACCCAACACCACCACATCAGCTGAACCCTGCCACCAAGTGCCACAGCCAAGCTTTTCTTAAAGCCCTCCAGGGATGGCAACTCCACCACCTCCCTGGGCAATCCATCCCAGTGCCTCCATTTCAGTCCTTCTCACTGGTGGTGCCACCTGAAGCCTTCCTACAGGGAAGGAGAAATGGCTGTAACAAAAGAAGATGTGCTGTTTTTTTTTTTTAACCAGTAAAACCTCTCATATTAAAGGAAATCCAGTTGGCTGAGAACCTGGAAATCCAAAAGACTGGATTTTTAGGATAGGAGGTACAAAAAAGATTGGATTTTTAGGACAGGAGGTACAAAAAGATTGGATTTTTGGGACAGGAGGTACAAAAGAATCGGATTTTTAGGACAGGAGGTACAAAAAGATTGAATTTTTAGGATAGGAGGTACAAAAAGATTGGATTTTTGAGACAGGAGTTACAAAAAGATTGGATTTTTAGGATAGGAGGTACAAAAAAGATTGGATTTTTAGGATAGGAGGTACAAAAAGATTGGATTTTTGGGACAGGAGGTACAAAAATATTGGATTTTTAGGACAGGAGGTACAAAAAGATTGGATTTTTAGGATAGGAGGTACAACTTATGTTTTGTAGAGGTTGGGGGTGGAAAGGTCATTTCCCAAGCAGCTGTTTGTTGCATGGACACCAGCTGCCATCTGGGTAGCTCACAATAAAGCCACCTCTTACCCCACCTGAATCCATAACTTCTTCATTCCCACCATGCAAGTCACAACATTCTGTCCTGGGGGTGCTCAGCCTGGAGAAAAGGAGGCTGAGGGGAGACCTCCTCACTCTCTATGACTCCCTGAAAGGAGGCTGGAGCCAGGGGGAGGTTGTTCTGCTCTCCCAAGGAACAAGTGCCAGGACAAGAGGGAACAGCCTCAAACGGCACCAGGGCAGGTTTAGGTTGGCCATGTGGAGCAATTTCTTCCCCAGAAGACTCAGGGCAGTCTCCATCCCTGGAGGGGCTTCAAAGCTGTGTGGATGTGGTGATGAGGGCCATGGTTTAGGGCTGGGCTTGAGAATCCTAAGGTCTCTTCCAAGCAAAAGGACTCTGTGATTCCCTTCCCCCTTGGCCCATGTCTGCCTGAGGAGTTGGCATGTCCTGGTTCCATCCACTGCACTGGTAAGAAGAGTTCACACCCAAGCTGCTAATTGAAGCACTGAGATCACTTGGTAACCACCACCAAAAGCCTTGAAGACTCTCAGACAGAGCCCTTTCTGTTCAAGCTTCCTCACTGGTACACAAATCAGCATTTCACATCTCCCAGGGCCCCATGGAGCACAACAGAACTCTGCTCTCCCAACCTCCCTCCTCTGTCATTGCAAGAGGGTCAAGCAGTGCCCAGCCAACCTCCTGCCCTGGAGTGGAGCACACTTAGTGGTTTAAATAACAGAGCTTAAACTAGAGAGGAGGAGATTTAGACTGGATATTAGGAAGAAGTTCTTTGCTATGAGGGTGGTGTAACACTGCAAGAGGTTAGGGAGGTGGTGGAGGCTCTGTCCCTGGAGACATTCAAGGTCAGGCTGGACAAGACTCTGAGCAACCTGATCTAGGGGAGGATGTCCCTGCTGACTGCAGGGGGGTTGGACTGGATGACCTCTAGGAGACCCTTCCAGTCCAAACCACTCCAGGATTCTATGATCTATTTCAATTAGCTGCTTTCATTTGACTTTATTAGCCTGGACCCAAAGGTGGGTATGGGAACTAATTGGAATTATTATTTCCAGGTGAGAAGTGCAAGGATCTCCAAGGGACATTTCTCAGCTCTTCATTTGAAGGCCAAAGGACAATTTTCAGGGCTGTTTTCTGAAGTAATTTAATGGGATGGCTTTGCAATAATGCAGAGGACCTGGGAGAGAGGTTGTAGGGGGGAGAGAAGGAAAACTAGAGCCCTCTGAGGAATTCTGAGTGGATCAATAAAAGGACATTAATAACAGGCTCCAAACCTGGAACTGGTGAAAGCCAGGTGGCCTGAGGCCTTTGAGGAACCTGGTCTTGCAGGAGGTGTCCCTGCCCATGGCAGAGATGTTGAAACTAGATGATCTCTAAGGTCCCTTCCAACCCAAACCATTGCAGGGTTCTATGAACTTCCTATATTGACCATGGAGGGAGAGATCAGAGCTCTGTTTGTGTTAGCTCTGAGGCTATTCCTTCCCTATCCTCTCACCTCTACTTTGGCATAGAAGAGTGCAAAGCTTTGGAGGTCCCTGCCAGACAGAATCATAGAATCAGGCAGGGTTGGAAGGGACCACAAGGATCAGCCAGTCCCAACCCCCCTGCCATGGGCAGGGACACCTCACACTACAGCAGGCTGGCCAGAGCCTCATCCAGCCTGGCTGCAAACACCTCCAGGGGTGGAGCCCCAACCACCTCCCTGCACAACCCATTCCAGGCTCTCACCACTCTCATGGGGAAGAACTTCCTCCTCAGATCCACTCACTTGCTGCTCCCCCTCCAGAATGCAGTGGTGCAAAAGGAGCAGCACCATTTCTGGATGCTCCAAGCCACCACCTTCTCCACCTCTGAGCAGCCCAAGGCAGGACTTGCTGCCCTCAGCTCATGGCACAGAAAAAAGAAACCAAAACAAAAACAAGAAGCAAATGATTTACACAGGAATGACCTACTCAGCAGCTGTTAGCCCAGCTCCAAGGAGCTCACTGCTCTTAATGACATCTCCAGAGCTTTGCTGGGAGGGAATATTAAAGAGGAGAGCAAGAAAACAAGTTGCTTGTCTTTGGTGACTGACTGATGCCCACAGACTACAACTTGCTAAGCATTTTCAAGCAGCATTTACAGTTGACAGCTTGACATTTGGAAACTCTTAAGGACCTGGAAGGAGGAGGGGGAAATTTCCATTCAGGAAGGCTGAAGTGCACTAAAACTGCTTTTGATTGGAGCTGTTGAGAAAGGAGGGAAGAGCTGACAGACACTCATGGTTCAGGGGCACCTTTGCCCCTGAGGGCAAAAAGCAGTTTGGTGCTTGTGCCAACCAAGGACATGAATGTATTGAAGCTGAAGAAGGATTAAAGGATGCAATAAGTAGGAGGAGGAAGGCTGCAGCAAGGTCACCTCTGTCTCCTCATACTCAAAGCTCTGGGGTGGGTACCCAAAAATAAAAAATAATTTAAAAATCTTGGAATCATATTGGTTTGGGTGGGAAGGGAGCTTTAAAGGTCACCTAGTCCAAACCCCCTGCAGTCAGCAGGGACAGCTGCAAGGAGAGCAGCTTGCTCCAGACAACCTGACCTGGAATGGTTCCAAGGATCAGGCACTTACCACTTCCCTAGGCAACCTGGGACATGGCCTCATCACTTTCAGTGTAAATCTCCACTGGCCACTGAAAATTCAGATTTTAAAGGCCTCAGCATGGGTCCTCAGTACCCTTCAGTCAAGCAAAAGGAGAAACCCCAATAGAAGCCCCAAACACCAAGAACAGAGCCTGAGGGAAGGAAGTCAAACCAGATGAAAGCCTGGTTGTGACAAGGCAGATTTGCCATGAAGGACATGCACCCGGATCCTGATGCTCTCCAGCCTCAGGAGAGCAATTCTGCTCCCTGTGCCCTTTCAGAAAGGAGCTCAGGATGTGGCACTGGGAGGCAATTAAGTGCCAGGACCTGTATGGGATCTACATCTTCATCTATTGTGTGCCCTCTGCTGGCAGCCTCCTTTTGCAGGAGAACCCTGCAGAGGGCTGGTGGGACTTGGGTCTTCCCTTCAGATGAAGGAAAATACCTAGCCACAACATGAGCCACCAAACTACAGCAGCAGCAACAGAGAAGGGATTCAACTTCTGCACATTGCACAGTGCCAGGGGGGGGAGGGCCAGCCTCTTCTGATGGTCCTTGCACCAGGCTGGTTCCTGCAGGAGCTCCTGCATCCCAGCTCCTGTTGACCAATGGCTTGGCAGACTTTGCTTCCAAGGAGCAGGCTGCTTGGCATGACCACATCCCAAAATGAGTGAGGGCAAAGCAACCATCACAGCTCACAGGGGCGTAGGGGTTGGAAGGGACCTCAGGAGGTCATCAAGTCCAAAGCCCTGCCAGAGCAGGACCAGAGAATCCAGCACAGGTCACACAGGAACACATCCAGATAGGGCTGGAAAGTCTCCAGAGAAGGAGACTCCACAACCTCTCTGGGGAGCCTGTTCCAGTGCTCTGTGACCCTCACAGTGCAGAAGTTCCTCCTCATGTTGAGGTGGAACCTCCTGTGCTGGAGTTTCTATCCATTGCTCCATGTCCTATCCCAGGGTGCAACTGAGCAGAGCCTGTCCCTTCCTTCTTGACCCCCAGCCCTCAGATGTTTATAGACATTGATTAAATCCCCTCTCAGCCTTCTCTTCTCCAGACTGAACAGCCCCAGGGCTCTCAGCCTCTCCTCATAGGGCAGTGCTCCAGGCCCTTCATCACCCTTGTAGCCCTCTCTTGGCCTCTCTCCAGCAGATCCCTGTCCCTCTTGCACTGGGGAGCCCAGAACTGGATGCAATATTCCAGGTGAGGTTATCCCACCACAGTGTTACAGCTTGTATCCCAGATTTGTTGCTGAAAAGCACAGATAGAATCACAGAATCATAGAATCAGGCAGGGTTGGAAGGGACCACAAGGATCATCCAGTTCCACCCCTCCTGCCATGGGCAGGGACACCTCACACTACAGCAGGCTGGAGATCAGATGAAAATCTCCATGGCTTTGAACAGCTTACCCCTACCCTGCCCATTTCTGGTGGCTTCTAGGACATTACAACAAGTTCAATACTGACTAAGGAAAAAGAAACCATGAGGGGGGAGGAGGTGGGTTGTAAAATACAACCAAGAGTAGAGAGCAATGAGCAAGGTAGAAAGATCTATAAAAAGGGCTACAAAGAGGCTAATGACACTGTTTAAACAAAGTTGTCTCCCATGACAGTGCTAAATCCTTTTTTATGACCTTTCAGCCTTTAAAAACCAGTTTATAAGACAATTTCCTAGTTGCAAGCCTTGCTGACAGTCACTAACTGCTTATGGTGGTACCAGGAGCCTCATTAAGGAACAAATAAGGTCCATTTTAGCATTCTCCCCTCCCTCTTATAAAAACCCTTTAACTATTTCCCCTTTTCCCAGCAGCCAGAGCAGGGAGAGAAGAGGAAAAGCCATCTGGAGAAAAAGAAATGTCCTCCTAGAGCTGCATCCCAGGAGGAAGCAATAGTTGCTGGGAGAGCTACAGCACATCCTGAGTGAGACTGCTGCACGAGGTCTGCTGTGATCACCCAAGCAAAGAGCAAGGAGAGAGTTTTAATGGTCTGGAAACACATGAAAAGCAACACAGAAAGCAGCTGTGACACACCAGGCAGTGGCAAAGGATTTGTTTTGTGACCTTTAAGGAGCAGAGGCAGTGCAACACGAGGATAATGAATCACATACAGAATCACTAAGGTTAGAAAAGACCTCAAGGATCATCCAAGTCCAACCTGTCACCCAACACCTCATGACCACTAAACCATGGCACCAAGTGCCACCTCCAATCCCCTCTTGAACACCTCCAGGGATGGTGACTCCACCACCTCCCTGGGCAGCACATTCCAACCTCTAACAACTCTTTCCATGAAGAACTTTCTCCTCACCTTCAGCCTAAACCTCCCCTGGCACAGCTTGAGACTGTGTCCTCTTGTTCTGGTGCTGGCAGTTTCAAACCATCACAGTGAGGAGACCAACCCCTACCTGGCTACAACCTCCCTGCAGGTAGTTGTAGACAGCAATGAGGTCACCCCTGAGCCTCCTCTTCTCCAGGCTAAACACCCCCAGCTCCCTCAGCCTCTCCTCATGGGGCTTGTGCTCAAGGCCTCTCACCAGCCTTGATGGAAGCAGTTGCCTCCACTCATCCAAACTCCGCATTCCTGTAATCCTGGGAGCAGCTTTGTACCTCCATCTTCTTGAGCAGAGATCCACTTCAGACCACTCTAAGCAAGGTCATTACTTTCCAGTAACTTTTCTGTAAGCTCAGTACTTCTCAAAGTAGGGTCCTCAACCTGAAATGGGGGTCATCAGCCCTTCTTAGCTGGGTTACCAGCCCTGGGCAAGTTCATGCTTGCTCCAGATAATCTACAAGGCTGAGTTGAGGGAGGAACATTTGTTGTGGTGGCTGGATGGGCAGTTGGGCATCATCTCATTTCAATTTATCTTTGCTAGCCAGCAAATCCATCTGCCTCCTCTGCTGGCCTGCTGCTTTATCATTTCAGGGCTACTGGGAAATATCTGCAAAGCCTTCTGCTGGCAGCAAGCAAAAAAATATCTGTTCCCCAGATAAGTGTGGTGAGGTGCCTACCTCTGAGCAGAGGGAGCAAGGATGGGTCAAAGGAAACAAAATTATTTTGTCACCCTAAGAAATAGAATGAGAGACCTGCAAGGCTGTACCCCCTTCTGCTGTGTGGTGTGGACAGGAGGAGGGGCTCCAGTTCTTGGCCACAGCATCCTTTAGTCTCAGGTAACAACAGCACAGAAAGGAGGAGATGCAACATCAGACTCACCTGATGAGGGGTGGCACCAAACCAAGGCATTGTCCTGGGCCAGAAGGAATTCCTGATGCTGCTGGCTGTGGGTTTAGAGCTGCCTGGGCTGCTCCCCATCACTTCTGGCTCTCTCTGCAACTCCTTGCAAGGTGGTTGTAGAGAAGTGGGTGTTGGTCTCTTCTCCCCAGTACTAGGATGAGAGGACATGGCCTGGAGTTACAGCAGGAGAGGTTTAGGTTGGATGTTAGGAGACATTCCTTTCCTTCAAGAGTGGTCAGGCATTGGAACAGGCTGCCCAGGGAGGTGGTGGAGACCTGGACCATCCCTGGAAGCAGTCAAGAAACCTGTGGACATGGCACTACGGGACATGGAGTCATGGCCCTGGTGGTGGTGGGTTGAGAGCTGGAATTGATGATTTTGGAGATCTTTTCCAGCCAAAACAATCCTAGGATGGCAAGAGCCAGAGAAGCCTCCCAAGCTGGTGCCATTGCCAGGGGAGGGTTTCCATCAGCTTTGAGAATCCCTTCTATTGCCACTGTGGTTCCAGGGAGCATTAGTAGGACACTGACAGAAGCCTCACACATGTTAAACATCTTGAGGGTGAAATGCTTAATAAACCATCCCATTCAGAGCCCCCTTTCTCCCTCTGCTGCCCTGTCTATCTTAACTTATTCCTGCTCTGCAGAGGAGGTGGCAGGATTTAATAAGTCTTCCATTAGAATGTCAGCTTTTAAAATGGTCCAAGTGTTAGTCATAGGGTAGCTTAAAAAAACAAAAAAGGAAATCACAACCCGAAATTCAGCACATTCAGGAGAAATATTTGGAGTTTCCCCCAATGGAAGGGATTAAGTGCATTGGTGTGTGCCTGGCCCCTTTCTGTCACATCTGGAGAGGAGCTGTCACTCTTTCCCCCTCCCAAGCCAGCTGCATTTTTGCTTCCTTTCCATGCTTCATGTCCCTGCCACTCCATGAAGCACTTTCCTCTGGGAGTTCTGGGATGTCATTCCCTTGAGCAGCAGGAGGGACATCAATACCATCATCAGCTATAAGGCAACAGCAGGGCTGCCCAGCTGCAAACTGGAAGGCTCAAACATTTCTGCTAAGCCAAGGTCTGCTCTCTCTTTGCTCCTTTCCTTTCCTGTTTCTTTACCTGTGCCTGAAAAAGTAGTTTGTTTGGCTTTGTCTTTTTAAGCCCCCACCAACCCTCATCTTCTCAGTTCTTTTGCTACCTGAGATGGGGCACAGACCTGAGGAGCTGGCTGAAAAGGCAGGGGAGGAGATCCTTCCCTCACCAAAATGCAGCTTCAGCCTGAGACTAATAAGAAAGAAGAGGCACAAAATACTCCTCAAGCTTCCTTGCCCCACAAATTACATTTCAAAACCTCTCCTGAACCTAAGAGTTCTTTGCTTGCTACTCTGGAGCAGGTTTTCTTGACCTGCTGCTACAGAACCAGGAACTCAGAGGGACATTCTTTCCTCTGCTCAGCCTGGCAAAGTCTGAACCCAGTGCCCTGGTTCCCACATCTATGCTCAGAAGGGCTTTTGAAACAAAGTTTCATAACAAAGGTATGAAATGCAATCATTTATTCTGAAACAGATGTGGTAGAAAGAGGCATATTTATATGTTTGCAGCCAGGCTGGATGAGGCTCTGGCCAGCCTGCTCTAGTGTGAGGTGTCCCTGCCCATGGCAGGGGGTTGGAACTGGCTGATCCTTGTGGTCCCTTCCAACCCTGCCTGATTCTATGATTCTATGATTATGCAAAGATAAATGAGTGAATGTTTCTCCCCATGCTTGCTCAGGATTAGTCAAGCCCATCCTTACTTCTCCCTGTGTTTAATTCTCTGACCCATCCCACATCTTTTCCTCCACCTTTCACAGTCAGGGGTTCCGCCTTCAGCTGGAAGAGCTGAAAGGCAGCATCTGCTCCCAGGATTTTTCTGGCTCAGAGAGGGTAAAAAAAATACCCAAAAAATCCAGAAGGAAACCTGTTCCCAGCACAGTCCCAGCCCAGACACAAGGTGTTCCACAACACATCCGTGTTTTGAAGGGCTCATTAAAATCAGACCTTCTGAAGGCTGGAGGCTCACCCTTCATTACTGACTGCACTCTCCTGGAAGGCTGTTACTGCTAATGGGCACAGAGCTGCACTGCAAACAGGGAGCCAGCTCCATTCTAATCCTGCACAAGGACTGCCTCTAGATTTTGATGGAGGCAGGTTTTTACCCCAGAGCCTCTTAGAAGCAAATCCTATTTAGGTCAGCAGTGACATTTTTCCTTTCTTTCTGAATTAGTAGGCTGAATGCCAACGATATTGGAGCACATTAGTTTGAGCAGTCAAGGGATTGACTTCAGAACACTGTGGCTAACCCCCATGTGAACACTGCACACACTGCAGCCTCCTCTGCTCAGCTCCCATCGATGTATTCATCACTGCTGGTTGAACATCAGAGTTTCCACTCCAGAGGAAACCCAGGTTGCTGTTAAAAGAAATCCTCTTTAGCCCTGTTTGGAACAAAGCCCCACAGTAAGGCTTCCCATAGAATCCTAGAATCAGTCAGGGTTGGAAGGGACCACAAGGATCATCCAGTTCCAACCCCCCTGCCCTGGGCAGGGACACCTCACACTAGAACTCTCAGGATCTCAACATGCTTGGACCTACCCTTCCTCCTCAGCCAGGATCTGTGCTCTTCTCTTTGTCTTCTTCTGCAGCAGTGCCACTCAGGCTCCACATCAAGGCTGGAGACATCTGCTGCCTCTCCAACTGCTCCTCAGTGACAACCTGACAAGTCCTCACTTGGCAGATTTGCAGCTTGTCAGACACTGCAGTTGTCCGAGCAGAGCCACCTGGAGATGGGGAGATGGTGGGAGGAGCAGAATCATGAGTGATGAGGGACTGCTTGGTGCTGGGGTTAATAACATCACAAGAAATAGAGAAGTGCCTTGGTGGGAAGAGACCTTTAAAGACCATCAAGCTCAGCTCTTAACCCAGCACTGTCAGGTCTCACATTCCCCTCTACTCAGCATGGGTGAGGCCATGCCTCAAACACTGGGCTCTGTTTTAGGTCCCTCACTACAAGGAGGACTTTGAGGTGCTGGAGTGGGTCCAAAGAAGGGCAAGGAAGCTGGGGAAGGGTTTATAGCACAAATCTTGTGAGGAGCAGCAGAAGGAACTGGAGTTGTTCAGCCTGGAGAAAAGGAGGCTGAGGGGAGACCTTCTGGCTCTCAACAACTCCCTGAAAGGAGGCTGGAGCCAGGTGGGGGTTGGTCTCTTCTCCCAAGGAACAAGTGACAGAACAAGAGGAAAAGGCCCAAGTTGCACCAGGGCAGGTTTAGATTGGACATGAGGAATGATTTCTTCTCCAAAAGGGTTGTCAAGGCCTGGATCAAGCTGCCCAGGGCAGTGGTGGAGTTCCCATCCTTGGAGAGGTTTCCAAGCCCTGGAGATGTGGTGCAGGGGGCTGTGGTTTAGTGGTGACCTGGCAGTGCTGGGTTCATGACTGAACTCAATGATCTGAAAAGTCTTTTCCAGCCTAAATCATTTGTGCTGGCTTCCCAATATTTTAATAACTCCTTACCCACACATCCCTCAGCCAGAGACCATCCTGGTGATTCCCAAACTCCACACACAACTCCAGGGCCAACAAGCCAATAACAACTCTCCTGCTTCAGTGTCTCCTAAGGAAATGCTCCAAACCCAAGCTGACTTGAACAATAGCAACCAGCAAGCTCCTGCCTAGCCCAAGACTACTGACAGTGATTGATCAGCTCATGCAGCTTTATTAACACAACCTGGCTGCAGGCTCCTTCCCAACAGCATCTTGAATCAATAGCCTAATAGTCTTCTTGGCTTGTTTTACTTCTGGTTAAACTCCCTGATTAATCCTGCAGACTGTCATCAGAGGTGGCTCAGCTGAGTGAGCTACACCTCCACAGCCTGGTGAGGATCTTCACACCCAACCATGGCAGGAAGGCAGCCAAGATGTGCCAGGGGAGCACCCCAGCCCTGCAGTGCCCTGGGAACTTGACACTGCAGCATCATTTTCTGGGAAAGGAGGGACACCAAGGCAGGTTTGCACATACACACACCTGAACACATGCTGCTGAGACGCTCTCCATGACCTTCTGCCATTGCTTTGCCACCCTCTTTTCTGCCCTCTTCAATTCTTGGTCCTGCAAACAGTCTGACACCAGCTATACTTGTTCACAGAATGGGTTGGGTTGACCTTAAAGATCATCTATCTTCCTATCCCCTGCCATGGCCAGGGACACCTTCCACTAGACCAGGCTGCTCAAGGCCCCATCCAACCTGGCTGTGAACACTTCCAGGCTTGGCCCTTCTGCAGCCTCCTTGGGCAACCTGTTCCAGTGCCTCACCAGCCTCAAGAATTTCTTTCTAATATCCACTCTAAATCTCCCCTCTTCCAGCTTAAAACTATTGCTCCTCATCCTTTCACTGCAATCCCTTGTCAAAAGTCTCTCCCTGTTGTTCTCCAGCACTGATCTTTAAATATTGATCAGCATCATGAACAGATCAAAAACTGGAAACAAGCTAAAGCCAATGTTGCCTGGAACTCAGCCATGACAGATCTGAGGGGACACTTTCAGCCACATACTTGATCCTCTAGAGGAAATGGCCTGAAATTGTGCCAGGGGAGGGTTAAGTTGCATATTAGGAACAGTTTCATTGCTGCAAGAGTGGTCAGGGATTGGGTCAGGCTGCCTAGAGAGGTGGTGGAGTCCCCATCCTTGGAGGTGTTCAAGAAACTGTGGCCATGGCACCTGGGGCCATGGTTTGGTGGCCATGGTGGGGTTGGGTTGCTGCTTGGACTCAGTAATCTTGGAAGGCTTTTCCAACTGACACAGTTCTATGGTTCTGTGACTTTAGGATGGCTTTGTCCAGAGAAGCCAACTTGGATGAGATGTGTCACTAATCCTATGAATAACATGTCCCCAGCAGATAACTCCACTCATGGCTTTGTCATTTGTTGGAAGGTGGCTTTTGTGCCTCTCTCCTGACTGCTAATCTCCCGGAGAGACCAGAAGAGCTATTTTTGAGGTGTGACCTGCAAAGCAAAGATGGTCTTTGAGTCTTTTTGTTACTCAGATGCAGAGAACAGGGAAGGAACCGGGCTGGTTGCTTGTCCTACTTGGAGCTAACAGAGGTGTGCAGATGTATGGGAGCTGAGGATACAGCTTTTGATTCCTGGAAAGACTCAAAAGGACAGAAAGGCAAAATAAAAACCCAAAAAAGAACAAGAGTTGGCAGAATTATGGTTTCCAGTTACCAAGGAATTGTAACTTAGCAGCCAGTCACAGAAAGTTAAATGGCTAAGGAGATTCTGGTTGGCCTGGAGAACACTTGCACAGCCTGAGGGAGGGAGAACATGCAGCAACAGACTCAGCACCTTGGATGTGATGAAGTCCAACAGCTCTGCTGTCTAAGGCAGAGACACAGAGGCAGCAATCCAGGCAACAGCTGACA
The DNA here is from genome assembly GCF_027791375.1 of Indicator indicator. Taxonomy (NCBI): domain Eukaryota; kingdom Metazoa; phylum Chordata; class Aves; order Piciformes; family Indicatoridae; genus Indicator; species Indicator indicator. Next base: position 15,680,823 of record NC_072031.1, read on the forward strand.
CATCAGCCCTTTCAGTGGCTCAGCAGGAGCGAGGTGGGGTTGGCAGGCAGGGACCCTTCTCACTGATTACACTTCCCAGCTCCTCGTGGCAGCCTGATCTCCTCACTCCCAGAGCCCTGTGGCACAAGGGGTCCTGAGCTGTCAGCCAAGCACCAGGACTGGTCAGCCAGCTCCTTCAGAGAGTCAATCAGCCCAGTGGGAGGCAGCACCTTGGATGATCACAGATCCTCATCCACAGAGGGGTCAGAAAGGGCTTCATCCCTGCACTCCCTGCCCCACAACCACAGGGAAACTTCCTTGCAGCTACAGCAGCCTCCAGAGCTCTGAGCTGCTGACTGGTGAGCCAGGGCAGGATAAAGCCAGCAGCAGCAGACATCAGGGACAAACAAGAAAGGACCAGAGAGTTGTTTGTTTGCTTTTTTTTTTTTTCAGAGAAATTTCTAGCCATGGCATCTGGGGGTGGAGAAAGGATTTTCAGCATGAAGTGAGCTCAGTTACCCATCTGAGATGAAGTCTTGTTCCCAGACAGGAGACATCCTTGTCTGCACATCAGCCAACTTGTATTTAAGGCCTGTTCTGAGAGTATTTTATTTTAAGAGGGTTTAAACTCACACATTGCTCTGAAGAGTATTTCATCCTTGAAACACTCCTCTAGGCAGGAAAGTTTTCCTACCAAAGGTTACAAGAAACCAGCTCCTGACATTTAATCATGGTGATTTGTTTCAGCAGGCAGGTAGGAAGTACCACTCTGCATAAATAAAGACATCAGTCTGGCTGGAGGTTCCTCACCTACTCTTGTTCCACATGGTAATGATAATAATACTCTGATCTTAACTCTGGTTGAAGTATCTCATGGGCAAGGTGGTCCCTACGGTGAATTCAGTGTGCTTTGTGTGCAGGGAGCAAGGAAAACATCCAGGTTCTCCCAAACTCAGCCAGGGACTCCAGCACCCTCACACCAAAGAAGTTTCTTTTCCAGTTCAGATGGAACCTCCTGGGTTCCAGTCTGTGCCCCTTGCCCCTTGTCCTGTCCCTGGGCATCACTCATCAGAGTCTGGCCCCAGCCTCTTGCCCTCCACACCCTTCAGCTCTTGCTGAGCATTGCCCAGCTCCCCTCTGGGGCTGCTCTTCTGCAGGCTCTCAGCCCCAGGGCTCTCAGCCTTTGCTCCTCACAGAGCTGCTCCAGGCCCTTCAACTGGCTCCAAAGCAGTTGCCTCTCTCTTTTGAACTGCAGAGCCCAGAAACGGACACAGTGCTCCAGATGTGCTCTCACTAGGGCAGAGCAGAGTGGGAGGAAGACCAAACTGCTCTTAATGCATCACAAAAGAGGAAGGAAGGGATGGAAAGGAAGGAAAGGAAGGAGAGGATGGAAAGGAAGGAAAGGAAGGAGAGGAAGGAGAGGAAGGAGAGGAAGGAGAAGAAAGAGAGGAAGGAGAGGAAAGAGAGGAAGGAGAGGAAGGACACAGCACTGTACACAGCACTGGTTAGGCCACACCTGGAGTACTGTGTCCAGTTCTGGGCCCCTCAGTTTAGGAAAGATGTTGAATTGCTGGAGCATGTCCAGAGAAGGGCAAGGAGGCTGGGGAGAGGCCTTGAGCACAGCCCTATGAGGAGAGGCTGAGGGAGCTGGGACTGTCTCAAGCTGCACCAGGGGAGGTTTAGGCTGGAGGTGAGGAGAAAGTTCTTCACAGAGAGAGTGGTTGGCCATTGGAATGTGCTGCCCAGGGAGGTGGTGGAGTCACCATCCCTGGAGGTGTCCAAGAGGGGATTGGACGTGGCACTTGGTGCCATGGTTTAGATAGGCATGAGGTGTAGGGTGACAGGTTGGACTCGATGATCTTTGAGGTCTCTTCCAGCCTTTTTCTTGAATAAATTGAATAAATTGAGAGGAAGGAGAGGAAGGAGAGGAAGGAGTGGAAGGAGAGGAAGGAGAGGAAGGAGAGGAAGGAGTGGAAGGAGAGGAGGGAGAGGAGGGAGAGGAGGGAGAGGAGGGAGAGGAAGGAGAGGAGGGAGAGGAAGGAGAGGAAGGACTGTGTTTGGATATCAACTGATGCACCAGCTTCTCACCTGGCAGGTTGTGATACCAATCTGCTTTCCTCAGCCAATATCTTTTGAAGTAAAAAAAAACAAACCCAAGCCTATGTTCTTCAGAGCTGCAACAAGCAATTACCTCCTGATGGAAGGTTATTGGTGCCATGGTCCTGGCACAGCTTGTTTTCTGAGGCACCAATGGACAGCAACTAAGGGTTTGTCACAAATCAAGGTTGTCCTAGAAAAGACAACAGAGGGTTTTGCAGCATCTGCAGTGCCGCTTGGATTAATAGCAGCAAAAGCCTCTGGGGAAGCACAGGACAGAGATGAAACACATTCCCTCTCCACCCCTACCCCTACCCCTCCCAGTAGGGGGCTGGGTATCCTCAAGCTGAGCTCTAACAAGATCAGGCAGGTGCTGGGTGCAGCGCTGCTCATGGGAGCTGCAGGACAGCTGAATTTGTGCTCACAGCCCAGGTCTCAGCAGGCTTTCAACACCACAGCAGCCAGGCTCTGCTCTCTGCAGACAGGGCTGCAATGGCCACACCACCTCTCTGGGCTTAACCAAACTGTGGACTATTTCTGAGAGAGATCCTACTCCATCCCTGTTCAGATCAGTTCCTATCTGCACAAAATCCCCAAGCATTGACCCAACCACACCACAGCACTTGCAATGTGGGCACTTCTCTGCTGCCTCCCTTTCCTGGCCACAAGGGAAGGGCCTCAAAAGCAAGAGATACCAACTAGGGAATGCACAACAGCATTTCTTCACTCTCTGCTCCAGTGTGAGCACAGCCAAGGTAGTGGACAAGGAAGAAAAAGCATCCTGGCAGGTGAGTGGACAGCAGAAGGACACAGCTGTCCGGATTTCAACCTCTGCAGTTCTGTTGTGCTCCCCTGTAAGACAGAAATGAGCTGAGGGGGAGTGCTTGAAGCCCCTGAGGCAGCTAATTGTGGTTGCTCAGGACTGTGTGAAACCAAATGAGTGTGATGAGGGAGGGCAGGAGGATGTCTTGAGCAAGAGCAGCTTGCTTGCATGGCCAGCCAGCCTAGATGCCAGCTCTCAGGAGGCTCCAGAATGACAGCCATGCAAAGCCAGGGAACTCCCTTAGCAACCAGCAAACTGAAAAAGGAGACTCCAAGCCACTCAGGAGTTACAGAAGAAGAAAAAAAATATTTTGCTACATCAATGCTGAACAAGCTGCATTCCTCACTCCAGAGCCAGCTTTCTCCAAGGCAGCTTCTGACCTTGTGTGCAGGTCATTGGGGAGCTGGGCACTGGGGTCCTGAGAGCATCCAAGTGACTTTGAAGCATGAAACCAGATGAAAGCAAAGGAAGCTTATGGAAAAAGTTACTCAGGCACTTCTGAGCATCCCTCCATGCATCCTTCTCTCCATGCATCCATCCCTCCATCCATCCATCCCTCCCTCCCTCCATCCCTCCATCCATCCCTCCCTCCATCCAGCCAGCCATCCCTCCATCCATCCCTTCATCCATCCATCCCTCCATCCATCCCTTCATCCATCCATCCCCCCATCCCTCCCTCCATCCATCCATCCCTCCATCCATCCCTCCCTCCCTCCCTCCATCCCTCCATCCATCCCTCCCTCCATCCATCCGGCCACCCCTCCATCCATCCCTTCATCCATCCATCCCTCCATCCCTCCCTCCATCCATCCCTCCCTCCATCCATCCCTCCATCCCTCCCTCCATCCACCCATCCATCCATCCATCCCTGCCACTGCAAGGTGCCTCGTCCTTGTGCTCACTACTGCCTAAAATATTTATGCGCTGACAAAGGTGTGGAGCCAGAGGAGCTTTTGAGGTCACTCAGAGAGGTAAACTCCTCACTGCAACCAAAATAGATGAGACAGCAAAGCCAGAAATGCTCCAGAGCCATTAGAAGATGTCAATGGAACAGACTACACAACATTTCCTTGTTATGCTGAAAGAGTCCAAAAAAGCAACACAAAAGGCTTTTGCTAATTCTTTCCTATTCCATTACCCTCACAACCAGGAAAGAATATTAAACACCTCTGCTTTGCTCTCTGCTTCCTCTATGTTCAGATCAGCTCTCCCTTGTCTCAGTGCCTTAAAAGCCTGGGGATTTTTTTTCCCCCTTTAAAAGCCAGCTTGCCTGCCAGGTAGCTAATCTCTCAGTCTTGGCCAGGAGCCTCTCTAGGCTGCTGAAAGAGATAGCTGCTCCCCCTTTGTTCTTGTGACAAGAAAAGCCTCAGCTATCAAATCCTTCCAGATTCCTTTGTAGTCTGAGATGCTGTAAAATGGAAAGAATAAAGCCCCTGTGTATCAGTCCAACAGATTAAAAGCTACTAAGGCTGGTAGTTAGATCAGCTTGTAGCCATGCCACACCTCCCTACAAAGCCAGCCTTTTCCAGCCCAGAGAACTGGGAGCCTTCCTAAGAGACTCACTGACCTTGGACAACAATCTCTGTGACCTTCCTTATGTTCATGGTCAGCCTGAGGATAGAAGTGGAGGTGAAACTGGTCCTCCAGCCACAGCTCTTCCCCCAGCCACAGCTCTGCCCAAACCCACAGCTCTTCCTCCAGCCACAGCTCTTCCCAAAGGCAAAGCTCTTCCTCCAGCCACAGCTCTTCCTCCAGCCACAGCTCTTCACCCAGCCACAGCTCTTCCCAAAGCCACAGCTCTTCCCAAAGCCACAGCTCTTCCTCCAGCCAAAGCTCTTCCTCCAGCCACAGCTCTTCCTCCAGCCACAGCTCTTCCCCCAGCCACAGCTCTTCCTCCAGCCACAGCTCTTCCTCCAGCCACAGCTCTTCCTCCAGCCACAGCTCTTCCCAAAGCCACAGCTCTTCCCAAAGCCACAGCTCTTCCTCCAGCCACAGCTCTTCCCAAAGCCAAACTCTTCCTCCAGCCACAGCTCTTCCCAAAGCCACAGCTCTTCCCAAAGTCACAGCTCTTCCTCCAGCCACAGCTCTTCCCAAAGCCAAACTCTTCCTCCAGCCACAGCTCTTCCCAAAGCCACAGCTCTTCCCAAAGCCAAAACTCTTCCCAAAGCCACAGCTCTTCCCAAAGTCACAGCTCTTCCTCCAGCCACAGCTCTTCCCAAAGCCAAACTCTTCCTCCAGCCACAGCTCTTCCCAAAGCCACAGCTCTTCCCAAAGCCAAAACTCTTCCCAAAGCCACAGCTCTTCCTCCAGCCACAGCTCTTCCTCCAGCCACAGCTCTTCCCAAATCCACAGCTCTTCCTCCAGCCACAGCTCTTCCCCCAGCCACAGCTCTGCCCAAACCCACAGCTCTTCCTCCAGCCACAGCTCTTCCCAAAGGCAAAGCTCTTCCTCCAGCCACAGCTCTTCCCCCAGCCACAGCTCTTCCTCCAGCCACAGCTCTTCCTCCAGCCACAGCTCTTCCCAAAGCCAAACTCTTCCTCCAGCCACAGCTCTTCCTCCAGCCACAGCTCTTCCCCCAGCCACAGCTCTTCCTCCAGCCACAGCTCTTCCCCCAGCCACAGCTCTTCCCAAAGCCACAGCTCTTCCCAAAGCCAAAACTCTTCCCAAAGCCACAGCTCTTCCTCCAGCCACAGCTCTTCCCAAAGCCACAGCTCTTCCCAAAGCCACAGCTCTTCCTCCAGCCACAGCTCTTCCCCCAGCCACAGCTCTTCCCAAAGCCACAGCTCTTCCCAAAGCCAAAACTCTTCCCAAAGCCACAGCTCTTCCTCCAGCCACAGCTCTTCCTCCAGCCACAGCTCTTCCCAAATCCACAGTTCTTCCTCCAGCCACAGCTCTTCCTCCAGCCACAGCTCTTCCCCCAGCCACAGCTCTTCCTCCAGCCACAGCTCTTCCTCCAGCCACAGCTCTTCCCCCAGCCACAGCTCTTCCCCCAGCCACAGCTCTTCCTCCAGCCACAGCTCTTCCTCCAGCCACAGCTCTTCCCCCAGCCACAGCTGTTCCTGCAGGTCTGATGGAGGATGTCCTGAAGAGCAGAGCTGAGGACTGCTGTCCCCAGCCATCTTCTGTGAGCACGCTGGACAAAGTAGGACATATCACCAGGATGGACAGAAACATCTGGCCTCAAGTTGCACCAGGGGAGATTTAGGTTGAACATTAGGAGAAAATTCTTCCCTGGAAGGGTTCTCAAAGACTGGACCAGGCTGCCCAGGGAGGTTTTGGAAAGACAGAGATGAGGGACATGGTTTAGCAGCAGACTTCTTAGAGTTGTATGATGGTTGGACTTGATGATCTTAAAGGTCTTTTCCAACCAAAGGAATTCCATGATTCTATGTCCACACTGGCCTAGGGAAGGCTCTTTGCACACTGCAGTCACACAGCCTGTCCTCTGCAGCTGATGCACATGGCACCTGCCAAGGCAACACTCATTCCTACAGGTTGAGAGCTGCTGCCCACAGCTGCAAGCACCAACCACAGCCAAGTTACCAGTGCTCCACTGACAGGGACACGTGTGCCTTCTCCCTGCACCTTTGGAAGCAGTTCTTCCCCAGCAGCTGAAGTGTGCTGTCCACTCACACCTGCTCCTGCTGCTTTTACAGCTGCAGAACATGTCTTTGGGTGTCTGCAGCAGAGAACAGCTTTAGAGAGAGAGTTCAGCAGAGTTTGATGAAGTTCTCTCTGCTGAGGAGCAAGCCTGTTCCCGAGCTAAGCAGCACAGTGTCCTCATTTCACATGATGAGACAAATGTTACAGGCAAGAGGCTGCTGTAAGCCAGGGAGATGTAGCAGAATAGTCTGGGATGGGTTGGAAGGGACCTTAGAGACCATCTAGTTCCAAGCCCCCTGCAATCAGCAGGGACAGCTGCAACTAGATCAGCTTGCTCAGAGTCTTGCCTAACCTGACCTTGAACACTTCCAGGGATGGAGCCTCTACCACCTCTCTGGGCAAGCTGCCCCAGGGTCTCCCCTCCCTCAGAGTGAAGAATTTCTTCTTCATATCCCATCTAAATCTCTCTCTTTCAGGTGAAAGCCATCACCCCTTGTCCTGTCACCACATGCCCTCATATTTTACAAAGGCACCAGAAAGTTTTTGCGAGTGATCTTGATCTGGGGCAATCCATCAGGCAAGTTCAGGCAGAGCAAGCCCAGTGGCCACATTTCACTCACTCCATCCAGCTGCAGCAACAGGTAGGTGCTTGTGTCCCTGCACATTGTACACTGAGCATCTTTCTGCTCTGACATCACACTGGCTGGAAAAGACCTTAAGGTGAAGCCCAACCATAAGCTAACATCTCTCTGCACACTTCCTGAGGGACATTAACCATTAAACCCTGCCCCTCAGCTCCTCATCCAAACATCTTCTAAACACCTCCAGGGATGGTGACTCCACCACCTGCCTGCACCTTTGATGTCTCTTTGCAGCATTGATGGTCTCAAAGGTCTTTTCCAACCTGGTTAATTCTGTGATTAATATGCACTAGGATCAATGGTTGGAGAGGCTCAAGCAGGCAGCATCCATCCAGATGTGGGACCTGGGGCAGCAGGTTAAGTCTGTGTCATGCCATTCCCCACCTCACAGGTGGTTTCTTCTCATGTTCAGTTGATATTAGAAGCCTTTGAAATGTGTATGTGCTCATGATCCAGGAGAAAAGTCTCCAGGGAAGTAATTTGCTACAAATACTCAGCTGCTTAAAAATATTTATATATGCTAGGAAAGGATTAGACTTCATTTAGCCTTTTCCTCTACATTTAAACCTCATTTAATGCAGCATTAAGCTCTAGCTGCAGCAAATTGGTTTTGAAGTCGTAGAGAAAGACTCTTGAAACAGGAAGATGGTTCAGTAAGGAGGGAAGATTGATTGCTCAGTGGCTCCTAGACTGGGTTCTAGTTGTGGGAAGCTCCTCAGGTCAGAAATGGTTACACACAGGATCCTCTCCCCAGATTAGGACACAGGCATCTAAAGCAGCTCTCAAGGGGCAGCAGATAAGGACGCTTTGACTGACACCCTGCAGAGGAGGCTTTCAGACTCAAGGCACCTTCTCATGAGGCAAGCTCCACATTTAAAGGAAGAAACTTTGTATTATTTGGAGCCACTGATGTGCAATGGCCAGGGAGGCTTTCCCAAGCCAGCATGGGCAGGACAGGAGCAGCAGGACTGCAGATTGCAGAGAGGAAAGGTCATAACCAGCTCTCAGAGTGGCAGGGCTTTGGCACAGCCACCTGAAGACTGGTGGGGTTGCACAAGAGGCTGGGAAAGGCATCAGAGGTGCATGAACTCCATCAGCAGGACCACTGAACTCCACCAGCAGGACCACTGAACTCCATCAGTAGGACCACTGAACTCCACCAGCAGGACCACTGAACTCCATCAGCAGGACCACTGAACTCCTCTGATGCCCCAACTCTCCCCAGCACAGTTCCAGAAGAGCCTCCTGGTGAGTTTTGGAGCTCAGGAGACCGTTGCAAGGTAAGAGCTGAAAGTGAAGACCATCTGCCTTGGTGTGCACCATAGAGTGTGTGTTCTGGAGCTGTTCTCCAGCTCTGGTACCCACTGGGCAGGAAGTGTTGAGTCTTCTGCAGATGGTTATCTGCAGGAGATGGAGCTGCTGGAGTCAGCTAACCAAAATCTAGGTGTGCAGGCAACTGGAGCTGGTCCACAGTGTTTGAGATAAGATTCATGGCTGTTGGCAGGCAGCTCAAGTTTGAGGAGCCTTCTGTTTTCCTCCTTCTGCCATCAACCCTTTCAACCATGACCAAAACACCTCCCCAGAAGGCAGTTCAGGCACTCAAGAGTTTGCACACTGGTAATGAGCCTGCTTTTCACAACCAAACCCCAGCATGTGTCTGTGCAGCACCAGCCACCAGCAAATGTTTACTCTCTGCAAAGAGCCATCAGTCACCTGAACAAAACCATTATTCAAGCACTGAAAGGGAAAAGAACACTCCAGTGTCTCAGCCCAGTGACATCTGGCTCCAAGCTAGCTGGCAGAAGGGAAGGAAACTGGTCATAAATGCTTAAAAACTTTAACCTTCTGGAGCTTGTGAAGTCTGCAACTCAGGAAAAGTCACTCAGAGTGAGGTAAGCAAAAGATGTTTGGGAAAGCAGAGATACTGAGGCAGGAACATGCCCTGGAGAGACCTGGAACATGTTTACACCCTGCAGGCAAGACGAGCTCCTACCACTCTTTTCATCACCTCCTGTTACTCTCCCTGGCCACAAAGGTGCCAAACCAACCTGGGCTTCTCCTCTGGGACCTTTCATCCTCTTCCTGCTCTCCTCCTGGTTGAAGAAGTGAAGGAATGTTTCTTCTCATTCCTTCAAAGCCACCAGACAAGAACAGGCACTGCTTCTCCCACAGCACCAACAGGAAATCCCTCAGCCCCTAATCAGCCACCTCAGAGACCAGGCACCACCTGCAAACCCCTTCCTCCCCTCCCCACCTCTCCCAGCAGTCCAGCAGTCCCTTCTGCTGGGGAGCTGCAGCTCCCACAGTGCCTGACCAGTAAGGTTTGTACTCCTGATGCTTAGTTTCCATGGGCAAGGGCTCAATACAGGGCTGAAGGCTTGGGCCTCAGGTCCAAGTAGCCCAAGCAGCTCCTTCCAGGCAGATAAGTGATCCTTTTGCAGAGGTGCCCCGTTCCTACCTTGCCTATTCCTGCACTTTCTTTGACAGGATCTTACTGAAGATCTCAGTCACACAATGGGAACTCAGGGCTCTGCCAGCTGGAGGGAGAAGTTTGCAGACCCCGGGGATGGTTTATGAGCCCTGGGGTGTCAAGTGTGTGCCTCATTGTGGAAAAATTGTTTCTACCATTCACTCAGTTCCAGAAAGTAAATTTCTGTGGTTCAGGAGAAACTAAGTGTGGCAAATCCCTAATGCAAGGGAAGCCAGGAAGCTTTTTTTTTCTCTAGTCCTAATTATGCTGTGTTGCTAAACTTTCCCCTCTGGCACCTGATATTAGAGTTCTTTTAGCAGCTTTTCTCTAAGAAAAAAACCTAACAAAGGAGGCATTGTTAGAACACTGAGGGGGTTGAAATCACAGTCACTGCTCTGGCTCAGAGTCCACCAGCCACAGCAGAGGGAATGGCCTCTTCCCCAGGAGGTGCACAGGGCCAGCTCCAGCCTGGTCAGAGTGTACAGGCAGATTCAGAATAGTTAAATTCAGAGCCACTGGAGATCAGAGAGACAGACACCGGATGGTAAATCAGGGTTTGGACAACAGGCAGGATGTGCTTCATGTCCCACAGGGCATCAGAGGTGCTGCACCAGAGACCTCTGCACTCACCTCTGCTGCTTGACCTAAATGGATGAGAGCAGAGGGAAAACCTCACCAGAGAGGGGAGATGCTTTAGCTGAAGAGGAGCAGACCTGTGCAGTTACAGACTCTCCCCAAAGAAGTTGTCTTCTGTCCTCAAGCAGGAACAGTGGTTCCACATCTCCCTCATCCCTGCATGTGACAAACTCCCCCCAAGGAAGCTCTCCTCTATCCTCAAGCATGGACACTGTTCCACATCCATCCCTGCATGTAACAAACTCTCCCCAAGGAAGCTCTCCTCTGTCCTCAAGCATGGACACTGTTCCACATCCATCCCTGCATGTAACAAACTCCCCCCAAGGAAGCTCTCCTCTGTCCTCAAGCATGGACACTGTTCCACATTGTGGCAGTTTAGGCTGGGTGCCCCCTGCCACTGCTGCATGAGATACACCTCTGGTGTCCTGGGTGCCCACCCACAGGGGTGGACACAGGACACGGCGTATGTCTACCCATAAATCCTGCACCCTATAAGGCCATCTGCAGAGTCATTCTCTTCCTCTTTCTTCCCTCTCTGCTCCCCTGGGAGATGTCCTCTCTTATCGGGTAATGCCAGGGGGGGTATCTCAGGCCTCTTAGGCCTGACTAGGCCTAATGCCAGGTGGAGAATGGAGGGGGGGGCAGTCTCAGACCTGGCCAGCCTGAGACTTGCCTAGCAGTGGGAGGGGGGGGAAGGAAGAGCCCTGAGGGATTGGGTAGACCCTCAGGTGGGAGGAGGGAAGGATTGAGAAGCCTCTGGGTACTATGTAAGGGACTCTGTATGCTTTAGGATGTTCTTTGCCACTATGCTTTGTAGTTTTTTTCTGTAGTTTCACCAATCGCTTTTCCATTTAAACTTTCCATCACTCTCCAATCCGTTTGCGTGTGTCATTCTTTTGTCCCTTTTGGGGCAAGAGATGTTCTGGCTGGCCTCAAACCAGCACACACATCCATCCCTGCATGTAACAAACTCCCCCCAAGGAAGCTCTCCTCTGTCCTCAAGCATGGACACTGTTCCATATCCATCCCTACCTGTGACAAACTGCCCCCAAGGAAGCTCTCCTCTGTTCTCAAACATGGACACTGTTCCACATCCATCCCTACATGTGACAAACTCCCCCCAAGGAAACTCTCCTCTGTTCTCAAGCATGGACACTGTTCCACATCCATCCCTGCATGCATGCAACCTCTTCTGTGTTGCAGCATGCATGGGATGGAGTCAGCCCTTCATGGATTTTGTTACTGATAGCAGGCAAGCCCCCCAGGCAGCTCTCCTTTGTCGTAAGCAGCTCTGTTACGTCAGTGGCCCTTGCTCATCCCCAAAGAGAAAAGTTGCTGTCATGTGGAAAATAAAATATTGCCCATGGCAGACATGTTCAAGAGGTTGGAACAAATCCCTTCATGCACCAGCAGATCCCCACAAAGCACTCTGGTTTGATTCAGTGCTGGGGAGGGGAGGAACTGAGCGTTTGCTCTGTGCTGCTGAGCTGCCCCTCAGAACAGAAGGATGTGGTTTCAAGGGGAGCTTGGAGAATGTTGTTAAGTGCAGCTCATTCTTCCAGGGATTGTGTTTTCTGTGTCATGCACAGAGAATAATGGTAATGCACCAGCCCAGCCTGGAGTGGAGCTGGAGAGACAGGGAGCATTGCCCACCCTAGGAGGGATGACCGGAGAGGTGTGCCCTGCTCGCCCAGCTGGGCTCCCTCCAGGCCTTCAGGAGGCTCTCTGCAGTTTTGCTCAGCAAATTCTTTCCCTAGAGAGCATGAGGGAAGTGGAGGGACAGTGAGGTGGGTTTGCTGAAGGAGCTGCTCTGTGCAGAGCCTGGGCCAGTGGTCACCGGATCCTACTTCCATAGAATTATAGCATCAAAGAATTATACAATCAGGGAATTATAGAATCATAGAACCACAGAATTACAGAATCAGAGAGTCACAGAATTACAGAATCAGAGTCAAAGAATTATAGAATCAGAGAGTCACAGAATTATAGAATGGTAGTCACAGAATTACAGAATCATAGAGTCACAGAATTACAGAATCATAGAGTCACAGAACTATAGGATCACAGAATCACAGAATTAAGAACCACAGCACTATTTCAGCTGGAAAAGACCTCCTAAAACCATCAAGTCCAAACATCAAACTAACACCCCCATGGCCATTAAACCATGGCCCCAAGTGCTGTGCCCCTGTGTTTCTTGAACCTCTCCATCACCTCCCTGGGCAGACTGTTCCAATGCCTGACCACTCTTGCAGCAAAGAAATGTTTCCTAGTGTTCATCCTGCTCCCTGGGTAATTGCAGCAATCCCTGGACTGTCAGAGGGCACTTGAGCCCTTCCTGCATGGTTGCCAGTCTCCCACAGCCTGTCTCATGGCAGAAGCCTGCTTCAAGAAGAGCTTTATTGCTAAGAAGGCACAGAGCAGGATTTTCAAAGGCAGCTACCAAGTTGTAGACCTGGTCCAGTGGGACCTAGGGAGGCAAACCCCTTCACTTGGAGCTCCTGCAAGTTAGCTCACCCCAAGTCAGTTCATCTTCTGCAGCAGAAGAGGCTTCTGAAGATGGAGAAGGATGGTAGCAGGAAGGGCCCTTAAAGATTTGTACCTGGAAAAAACCTCAAACAAACAAACAAAAAGCCCCACACCCAGACAGCCTCTGACAACACTGCCCTACCCAATCCCATCAGCTCCACAGCAATCTCCACTGGGAGATGCTGAGAAAATAAAAAGAGAAAACAAATTTCAGGTCAGCCCCAGGCATTTTGTTTTAATTGAAAATATTGAAACAAGATGTTTCAGCCTTGTTCTCATCCCTCATTTTTTATATGTATTTGTAACTTCCTTCTTAGCTGAGATAACTCCTGAAAGAGGAGAAATCCCCCTGGGAAGCTGCTTCACAGGATCCCAGCATGGTGGGGGTTGGAAGGAGCTGCTGGGGATCTTCTAGTCCACTCCCCACCAAAGCAGGGCACCCACAGCAGCTTGCCAAGGGTCATAATGGCCAGGGAGGGGCTGGAATCTCTCCAGACCAAGAGACTCCACAACCAACCTGGGCAGCCTGCTCCAGGGCTCCAGCACCCTCACAGCAAAGAAATTTCTCCTAATGGTAAGGTGGAACCTCCTGGAACCCAGTTTGTGCCCCTTGCCCCTTGTCCTGTCCCTGGGCACCACTGAGCAGAGTCTGCCCCAGCCTCTTGCCCCCCAGCCTTTAGCTCCTGCTGAGCATTGCTCAGATCCTTTCCCAAGCTGCTCTTGTCCAGGCTTTTCCTTGTCCCTGTGAAGCTCCTTCACCTTACAAAACCTGAGCTGGGTGCCCTGGGTTTGAGATGCTGCTGCTGGGAGGATGAAGTGGTGCCTGGCTGGAGCTGTGAGAGGGAGGTCAGTCCATCACCTACATACAGGACCCCAGATGAGCCATTCAAACTCTTCCATTGTACAGAATTCACTGCTAATTGTTTGTAGCAAGGAGGAAGGAGGTGGAAATGTCATTACCCTGCTTAATGACTCAAGCATGAAGCCCTCCTGGGCATTTCTCTTTCTTTCTCCATCTTTTTCTTTCTTCTTTTTCATTTTTTTTAATAAACAAAAATGTGCTTGACTGTGAAATTTAAATATTTAACAACATTCCCTTGCAGAACATTTATCAGCTGACTTTTCAACCTCCTTCTCTGTTTCCATTTTAATTCTATTTGCTGTTTCAGAGGAGCACTAATCCTTCCCTAATGTCCCTCCTGGCTTCTCCTCCTGTCTCCTTTCCCCCTCTGTATTGTTTGGAGGGGGCAGGAATGTCTCTAACTTGTCTCTGTTTTTCCAACCTCATTTGCTTATACAAAGCTCTTCAGTGTAATAAAAGGATTTCCAGGCACATTAATCAGTTGAAACAATCACAGCCTGCTCCTGACCTGTGTAGAAAGGGAGAGAAAAGTCATTAATGAGCTGCTGTGATGCCCTTAGCACAGACACAAGGAATATCTGGATCTCAGACTTTTCCAGCCTCTCTATGCATGTTGCCTTCTGCTTCAGATCCATCAAATGTCCTTATTCCTGAAAGAAGGAAAAGGGGCTGGAGCTGCTGGTGCTGTACTGGGCACTGAGCACACACTCGTGGTCAGCTATGCAGCTGTGACTCTGGGAAACACAAATCCAGGCTGGGCAGGGACTGGCTGGAAAGCAGCCCTGAGCAGAGGAACTTGGGGGTGCTGGTGGATGAGAAGCTCAACAGAAGCTGTCAATGTGCACTTGCAGCCCAGAAAGCCAACCAGAACCTGGGCTGCATCAGGAGAAGTGTGGCCAGCAGGTCAAGGGAGGTGATTCTCCCCCTCTGCTCAGCTCTGCTGAGACCCCACCTGGAGTACTGCATCCAGTTCTGGAGCCTCTGTTACAAGAGGGCTATGGACATGCTGGAAGGTGTCCAGAGAAGGGCCACCAGGATGAGCAGAGGGCTGGAGCTGCTCTGCTGTGAGGACAGACTGAAAGAGTTAGGGCTGTTCAGTCTGGAGAAGAGAAGGCTCTGAGGTGACCTTCTTGTGGCCTTCCAGTATCTGAAGGGGGCTCCAAGAAAGCTGGGGAGGGACTTTTTAGGCTATCAGGGAGTGATAGGACTGGGGGGAATGGAATAAAGCTGGAAGTGGGGAGATTCAGACTGGATGTGAGGAAGAAGTTCTTCCCCATGAGAGTGGTGAGAGCCTGGAATGGGTTGTCCAGGGAGGTGGTTGAGGTCCCATCCCTGGAGGTGTTTGCAGCCAGGCTGGATGAGGCTGTGGCCAGCCTGCTGTAGTGTGAGGTGTCCCTGCCCATGGCAGGGGGTTGGGACTGGCTGATCCTTGTGGTCCCTTCCAACCCTGACTGATTCTATGATTCTGAAACCTCACTGACTGCTGAGAACTTCCCTCCAGTTTGCTTGAGAGCCACCAAGAGCAGGTCTGCTGCCTGCCCTAGCCCTGGCCCCTCACTCCAAGAAGGACATTGAGGTGCTGCAGTGAGTCCAGAGAAGGGAAATGAAGCTGGGGAAGGGTCTAGATCACAAGTCTTGAGGGCAGTGGCTGAGGGAACTGGGGATGTTCAGCCTGGAGAAGAGGAGGCTGAGGGGAGACCTCATTGCTCCCCACAATTCCCTGAAAGGAGGTTGGAGCCAGGTGGGGGTTGGTCTCTTCTCCAAAGGAAAAGAGGACAACAGGAAACAGCCTCAGGTTGCTCCAGGGGAGGTCTAGGTTGGACATGAGGAACAATTTCTCCCCCAGAAGAGTTGTCAAGGCCTGGAACAGGCTACCCAGGGCAGTGGTGGAGTCCCCATCCCTGAAGGGGTTTCAAAGCCCTGGGGATGTGGTGCTGAGTGACCAGCAGTGACCTGGCAGTGCCGGGTTGGACTGGATGATGCTAAAGCTGTCTTCCAACCAAAACAGTTCTATGACTCTGTGGTTCTAGCCCAACTTCTGATGATTGTTCCTCTGCCTGGGAACCACCCAGTCCCTGACTTTGCTCCCCAATGACCATTCCAACCACAAAGTTTCAGGCTCCCAGGATTCCCAGTTCATTGCCCTCTCTGACCTTGGGCAGCTCTCTGTTTCTCAGTTTTCCCACCAGCAAAACAGAAATAGAGCTTCCATCCTCCCCGGACCCCTCTGAAACCTGCAGCAGAAAAGCTTAAGTGCACTTTTGATGACAATGGATTATTTATTATCCCCCCAGGAAGTTGTCCCTCAGCCTGATACATCACCTTGTTAAAAAGCTATTCTTGACATTCAGCAGGATTTCTTCCCTTGCCCAATTCCATCCCATTACTCACAGTAATATCCCCTCTCCACTTTCCTTTCCCAGGGGAAAAAAAGAAGAGGGTTGGATTTGTAAGCAGAAACATTTTGTGGCTTGTTTTGTTGTTTTTGGTTTGGTTTGTTTGTTTTTTTTTAATGCCAAACTGGCATTAAACCTGAACACAGCCGCTGAGCACCTCCAGTGGCTGTGGAAATGATAGTGAGACCCATTCTGTGAAAGCCACTCTGGCCACAGAAGTAATTAACTAGAGGGATTAGAAATGCAGAGGAGAGAGAAAAAATAAACTCATTTGCTTCTTCCTTCACTTTGTTTGAACACAGAAATGATCTACCTCTGCATCCTCCACCTTATTGCACATAGAATCATAGAATCATAGAATCAGTCAGGGTTGGAAGGAACCACAAGGATCAGCCAGTTCCAACCCCCTGCCATGGGCAGGGACACCTCACACTACAGCAGGCTGGCCACAGCCTCATCCAGCCTGGCTGCAAACACCTCCAGGGATGGGACCTCAACCACCTCCCTGGACAACCCATTCCAGGCTCTCACCACTCTCATGGGGAAGAACTTCTTCCTCACATCCACTCTGAATCTCCCCACTTCCAGCTTTATTCCATTCCCCCCAGTCCTATCACTCCCTGATAGCCTAAAAAGTCCCTCCCCAGCTTTCTTGGAGCCCCCTTCAGATACTGGAAGGCCACAAGAAGGTCACCTCAGAGCCTTCTTTTCTCCAGACTGAACAGCCCCAACTCTTTCAGTCTGTCCTCATAGGAGAGGTGCTCCAGCCCTCTGCTCATCCTGGTGGCCCTTCTCTGGACACCTTCCAGCATGCCCATAGCCCTCTTGTAACAGAGGCTCCAGAACTGGATGCAGTACTCCAGGTGGGGTCTCACCAGAGCTGAGCAGAGGGGGAGAATCACCTCCCCTGACCTGCTGGCCACACTTCTCCTGATGCAGCCCAGGCTCTGGTTGGCTTTCTGGGCTGCAAGTGCACATTGACAGCTTCTGTTGAGCTTCTCATCCCCCAGCACCCCCAAGTCCCTCTGCTCAGGGCTGCTTTCCAGCCACTCACTGTCCAGCCTGGATTTGTGCTTGGGATTGCCTCAACCCAGCTGCAGGACCCTGCCCTTGGTCTTGTTGAACCTCATGAGGTTGGCTTGTGCCCAGCTCTCCAGCCTGTCCAGGTCCCTCTGGATGGATCCCTTCCCTCCAGCCTGTCTGTTGCACCACACAGCTTGGTGCCATCAGCAAACCTGCTGAGGGTGCACTCAATGCCTCTGTCCATGGCACCAACAAAGATGTTGAACAAGCCTGGTCCCAGGACTGAGCCCTGAGGGACTCCACTTGTCCCTGGCCTCCACTGGGACATGGAGCCATTGAGAGCCACTCCTCCACCTTATTGCACATCCTCCTCCACCTGCTATGGAGAAGGAAGGGCTTTGGATGAATTGTGCTGCTGGTTTTTAATCAAAACAATATCATGAGTAAACCTTAATGTATTAATTAAAGACACCCACAACTGCTTCCCTTTCTCTTAGCTTTTTTTGTGTTTTGGGTTTTTTGTACACACTTTGCATTCAGATGGAATCATAGAATCCTAGAATGGGTTGGGTTGGAAGGGACCTTAAAGCTCATCCAGTTTCAACCCCCCTGCTGTCAACAGGGACACCTCCCACCAGCCCAGGTTGCTCAAGGTCTCATCCAACCTGGCCTTGAACACCTCCAGAGAGGGGACAGCCACAGCCTCCCTGGGCAACTTCTTCCAGTGTCTCCCCACCCTCACTGGAGAGAATTTCTTTCTAATTTCCAGTCTAAATCTCCCCTATGCCTGAGTTTCACTGAATCACAAAATCTCAGCATAGGCTGAATAACCCTGGTCCCCCCAGCTGCTCCTCACAAGAGTTGTGCTCTAGCTCCTTCACCAGAATTTTCTTCCCTGGATCTTAGTCCAGACCAAATGCCCTCAGCTGGTGTGAGTCAGCCATGTGATGGCTGCCTTCACCTGGAATCACAGGATCATGGAATGGGTTGGGTTGGAAAGGACCTCCAAAGGCCATCCAGTCCAACCCCCCAGCAGCGAGCTCATCATCTGGAGGTTTGCACATGGGGACCTCCCAGCCTCATCCCCCCATGGAAATGCAGCTTAGGATCAGCTTCTCTTCTGCCACCTTCACCAGTGACAGGACCAGGGGCAAAAAGCACAAACTGGCACCCAGGAGATGCTTTGCAGTGCCAGTGCCAGAGCCCTGCAGCAGGCTGCCCAGAGGGGTTGTGCAGTCTCCTTCTCTGTAGAGAGTCCAAACCAGCCTGGACACTGTGCTCCTGGGCAAGCTGCTGTGGGTGCCCTGCTTTAGCAGGGAGGTTGGACTGGATGAACTCCAGAGGTCCCTCCCAACTGTGAAAATTCATTTAAAAGCATCTTAGCAACTGTGCCACTCAATGTGTTGTTTCTAGCCCTCTGAATATAAAGCTGAGAGGTTCATATTCAGTGACCTTCTGTTTCTCTTGGAGGATAGAATCATAGAATCAGTCAGGGTTGGAAGGGACCACAAGGCTCACCCTGTTCCAACCCCCTGCCATGGGCAGGGACACCTCACACTACAGCAGGCTGGCCAGAGCCTCATCCAGCCTGGCTGCAAACACCTCCAGGGATGGGACCTCAACCACCTCCCTGGACAACCCATTCCAGGCTCTCACCACTCTCATGGGGAAGAACTTCTTCCTCACCTCCAGTCTGAATCTCCCCACTTCCAGCTTTGTTCTATTCCCCCCAGCCCTATCACTCCCTGATAGCCTAAAAAGTCCCTCTCCAGCTTTCTTGTAGCCCCCTTCAGATATTGAAAGGCCAGAAGAAAGTAATCTGTTTTCATCTGGTGTTGGGACACCAGAACTGAAATGTTAGCTGAGCTCAGAACTGCCTTTAAAGGGCAGGCAGTCATGACTCAGTGCCCCACACTGCCCCAAGGTTTGTGTGAAACTGGGAGCCTAAGCCCCTGCTGCCCTACAAGCACCTTGCCAGGACATGCAGCTTGCCATGGAGGGGCTGCCAGATTTTCCAGCCAGCTCTGCAATGGGAGGCAAGGTCAGAAGGGACAATAAGGATGGATGCTCATATGCAGAGGCTTGAATGATGAGTGTGTGCATTGCAGACCTGAGGAGCAATTACAGTGATAAAGAAAACAGTGGAACATTCAGCATTTGCTGTGGTATCAGACATCAAAAAAAAAAAAAAAAAAAAAAAAGCAGCCATGTTCAGAGGCAGCAAAGGCAGGGAAATGATTGCTGGCTATGAACACATGGGAGAGGGAAACATCAGAGCCAGAGCAGGGCTGCTGGAGCTAATGGACAATTTTGGCATGAGAACAAAGAAGTTTGAACTATCAAAAGGCTAAAAGGGTGTTTGGGTTCTCCAGAGGAGGGAAAGAGACCAAGCTACTCAGTGGTGGGGGTGCTGAAAAATAAATGAAGCAGATGCAATAATGGGAGTTAATATGGGATGTGCAGGGGACTGGTGGACACAGCAACAGGAGCACAAGGCACTCTCCATTCCCATTCCCATCTCACAAAGGCACAGACTGATTCTTGCTTTTATGTCATAGAGTCATAGAATGGTTTGGGTTGGAAGGGACCTCCAAAGCTCATCCAGGTCACCCCCTGCAGGCAGCAGGGACATCCTCCACCAGATCTAGTCTGGAGAAGAGAAGACTGAGAGGGGATCTGATCAATGTCTATCAATAGCTGAGGGGTGGGGGGCAAGTGGAGAGGGCCAGGCTCTTTTGGGTGGTTCACAGAGATAAGACAAGGACCAATGGGTTCAAACTTCAACAGAGAAGATTTCAGCTCAACATGAGGAGAAACTTCCTTCCAGTGAGGGTGACAGAGCCCTGGAACAGGCTGCCCAGGGGGGTTGTGGAGTCTCCTTCTCTGGAGACTTTCAAACCCCACCTGGATGTGTTCCTTGCAGACTACCCTAAGTGATCCTGCTCTGGCAGGGGGTAAGGACCTGATGATCTCCTGAGGTCCCTTCCAACCTCTGATATACTCTGAGACTGTGAGACTGTGATCAGGTTGCTCAGAGCCTTGTCCAGCCTCACCTTGAAGAGCTCCAGGCATGGGGTTTCCACTCCCTCCCTGGGCAACCTGTTGCAGTGTTCCAGCAGCCTCCTGCTGCAGAACTTGTTCCTCACATTCAATCTCAATCTGCTCTGCTCTCATTTCAAACCATTGCCTCTCATCCTGTCCCTGCAGGCCTTTGGGAACAGTCCCTCTGCAGCCTTCCTGTAGCCCCTTCAGGTCCTGGCAGGCTGCTCTGAGGTCTCCCTGGAGCCTTCTCTTCTGCAGGCTGAACACCCCCAGCTCCCTCAGCCTGGCCTCATAGCAGAGCTGCTCCAACCCCCTGAGCATTTTTGTGGCCCACCTTTGAACCCTTTATTCCTCCTTCTCTTCCCCAAGTTTTAGCTGAGCATTTATCCCACCACCTTCAGCAGAAAGTTAGCTGGGCTGGAGGCAGCTCCATGCTCCTGGGAACATGTGGTGGGCATTGGGCAACCTCCTCTCTGCTCAGCAGTGGTGCCAGCAGTGCATGGCAGGACCTGGGGTCCTCAGCAGCCTGGCTGGGGTGCTCCTGGTGTGCTGAAGATTGCCTTGCAGACAAGCTGCAGGGTATGCTTAATTCCAGCAACCTTTATAGAGGAGCAGCTCTCCTTTTCCTTGCAGTCAATCCCCAAGGCTTCAAGCTGTGGGTAATGCTAACTCCACTTTTATGAGGGCCTTTAAAGTGCATTTCTGTAACATTCTGGCTCAAACAAATTCAGCCACCATAGAACAACAAAGTAGATAAGGCAATAATAAAGTTTCCATTCATATGCAGTTTAAAAATGTGCTCTTTTAGGGCCAAACCAATGGCCAGCCTTTTGAAAAGCAATGTTTCCTGTGGGCAGAGATGCTCCCTGCTCTGTGCAGCTCCTTGCTGACACTGGTGTCACAAACACAGAGGGCAGATCCTCAGCTGATGCAAGCTGGCACAGTGCCATCCACTTGGATGGAGATTCACCATCTGATAGAACAGCCTGGATGCTTCTCTCCAGCTTATCTGCCCTCTGCCAGCAAAGGACCTCCTCAAGTTCCCTTTGTGTTGAGGGGGGTGAATTACAGGATGGTCACAGGATCCGAGCATGGTGGGGGTTGGAAGTGACCTCTGGAGATCATTAGTCCAACCCCCCCTGAAAAGGAGGTTCATCCACAGCAGGATCATGACCAGGCAGGTTTTGAATCTCTCCAGAGAAGACTTTTTTTTCTGTAGATAGTTATTTTCATCAGCAGCTGGCTGAGGGTGCCAGGTAGAAGTTGGCACTGCCATTGTCATCCTCCTGCTGTGGCAAACCAGCCACTTGGAAACAAGCTTTGGACCTGGGATTGTTTTCTTAAGCACTCAAGTTACACCTGAACTTAAGGAAAAACTTTTTTATTCTGAGGATGCTGGAGCCAGAGAGGTTGTGGAATCTCCTTCTTTGGAGAGATTCAAAACCTGCCTGGACGTTGTGACCCTGGGCAAGCTGCTGTGGGTGACCCTGCTTTAGCAGGAGGGTTGGACTGGGTGTGCTGGTTTGAGGCCCAAAAGGGACAAAAGAATGACACACGCAAACAGATTGGAGAGTGGTGGAAAGTTTAAGTGGAAAAGCGATTGGTGAAACTACAGAAAAAACTACAAACTACAAAGCATAGTGGAAAAGAACATCCTAAAGCATACAGAACCCCTCACAGAATTCCCAAAAGCTTCCCAATCCTCCCTTCCTCCCACCTGAGGGTCTACCCAATCCCTCAGGGCTCTTCCTTCCCCCCCCTCCCACTGCTAGGCAAGTCTCAGGCTGGCCAGGTCTGAGACTGCCCCCCACTCCATTCTCCTCCTGGCATTAGGCCTAGTCAGGCCTAAGAGGCCTGAGATACCCCCCCTGGCATTACCTGATAAGAGAGGACATCTCCCATGGGAGCAGAGAGGGAAGAAAGAGGAAGAGAATGACTCTGCAGATGGCTTTATAGGGTGCAGGATTTATGGGTAGAAATACGCCGTGTCCTGTGTCCACCCCTATGGGGCGAGCACCCAGGACACCAGAGGTGTATCTCATGCAGCAGTGGCAGGGGGCACCCAGCCTAAACTGCCACACTGGATGATCTCCAGAGGTCCCTTCAAACCCTCCCCATGCTGGGATTCTGGGATTCTATAAACTAGATGTAAACAGCTGGGGCAGGATGAGAGAGAACAGAGCTGGCAACAGAGATGCAGACCAAGATGCCCCAGCTGGGCACTGGGAGAAGCACACCAGACCCTTCTAAAGGTGCTACTGACCCTTGGCTTCTCAAGATGGGAGTTTCTCCATGCAAATGTCCTGGAGTCTCAAATCCTGCTGCCTCTGAGTGTGCTTGCAGGGGGCTCTGCTTTACAAACCTGTGATTGGTCTGTGCTGGGAGCGCTGACAGAGCCTCTGCAAGCCACACAAACACCAACATTTCATTTTACTTTCCATCCAGAAGGCTTCTCCCTGCATCTGAAGCAGCACATTGGCATTGGGGTACCAAGGAGTTACAGGCAAAGCCTCTTGAGGAGTCTTTTTTACCCCTGCATCCACCCATTAGTGAGGCAGCAGGAAGAGCTTTGGCATAAGTCCTGCCACCCCTACAGCTTCCCTGGTGGGATTCCTGGGTCACCATGAGCTCATTAGTCTCCATTTGACCGGAGTCATTTGCATACATTGCCCATCTGTTCCTGCTCAGCATCATTCTCTGGCCACATGCACCAGCACAAAATTGCCCTAGCTCAGCTGCAAGACAGGCAGGGAAGCATTTGCTCAGGGAAAAGGAAAACAAAAGCACTGGGTTTGCTCATGTTGTGCTTATGTTTTATGGAAACAGGGGTTGGGGTTGGTTGGTTTGGTTGTTGTTGGTTTTTTTCCTCCTGTAAAAGCTTGCTTTACAAGAATCTGAACGTGGTTCTTGTAAAATCTGCCCTGCTCACATTCCTGGAGGGTGGGGGGAACCTGCCAACCTTGGCTCTGTCTGCAGCCCATGCCTGGTAGCAAATGATGAGCCGCTAACAGCTTCCTGCTGTACAGATGGCAGCTCAGTGGCTCTCTTTTGAGAGTCCTGTCAGCTCCTGAGACAGACAAGCTGAAGGCAACCTGCAAGCAGTGAAGCCACTGGGGAAAAAACCAAAGCAATAAAAAAGCCCAAATCCTAAAAAATCACAGAATCATTTCATTTGAAAAAGACCTTCAAGGTCATCAAGACCAACCATTAGCCCTACTCTGCCAAGGCCACCACTAAGCCAGACCCCAAGCACCACATCCACACCACTTTTAAACACCTCCAGGGACAGTGACTCCACCACCTCCCTGAGCTGTTCCAAAGGCTGGCAACCCTTATAGTGAAAGGAAAAAAAAAATCCTAATGTCAATCCTAAAGCTCTCCTGGTCGAGCCTGAGGCCATTTCTGCTTGCTCCACAACTTGTTACTTGGTAGAAGGATCACAGAAGGATGAGGCAAAGCAGGGAGCTTGTGCCCAGCACTGTTATTGGAAATGCCACTAAGTGAAATTCATTCAGATCATTAAAAGGAATTATTACTGCCTGTGGTAACTAATTGGCAGCACTTAGTTGTGTTAAATGGCTTGGTTTGGGGAAATATAAAGTTCAGAGTCAAGTCCTGCAGCTGGGGATGAAGAACCCCCTGCAGCAGTACAGGTGAGGTTGAGCTGTTGGAGAGCAGCTCTGCAGAGCTCCTGGAGAGCTCTCTCTCCTTGTCCAGAGAGATTCCAAACCCATCTGGACACTGTGATCCTGGGCAAGGTGCTGTGGGTGACTCTGCTTTAGCAGGAGGGGTGGACTGGATGAAGGTCAGAGGTCCTTTCCAACCCCTATCATCCTGGGACTCTGGGATTCTTCCCTCTTTTCTTATACTCAGCTTGTAAGAAGGGGCTGCAAATGGAATGAAGTTCAATCCTCTGACACCAACATTCCTGTGACTAGGGCCAGGTCCATAGTCACCTTCTCAGATGAATACAGACACTGAACATAAAATACACAAGGGTAGAGCAGCTGTGTCAAGAACAAAACAAACAGAAAACTTCTCATTGCTTGGAAAGCATCAAGCTGTGAACTGGAAATGTGCTGTTTCCATGCACAGCTCTGATACAGCACTCCATACAAGGGACACTGTATCACCTTTGCCACACTTGGATCCCATTTCTGAGGGCTGTTTGCTCTGAAACAACTTTCAGTTTCCATTCTGCCCGAGTAGCTGTTTCTCACTCAGACACCAATTGCAGTTTCTGTTTCCTCTTTAGCTGTTCAGACATACATTTCAGTTTCAATTTCCTCTTCAGCCCTTCCTTACTCAGAGACGAATTTCAGTTTCTGTTTCCCGCTAATGACTCAGGGCTGATGTCAGAGCTGGAGCACATAAAAGGGAAGCCCTAGCAGCAGCACCACTGCTGTGGTTTGGAAGCTAACTGAAGACCAGTGACCAGAGAAGGAAAACCATGGGGTGAGTATGCAAACCAGCTTCTAAAAGATGCTTCTTTTTTTGCTATGCCATGGGAAAAGAATGCTCATTATTTACATCAGTGTAATCACTGAGGGACTCTGGGGCTTGAAGCAGCAGAAAGCATTACAGAATATTTACTGGAAGAATCAAAAGAGAATAAGGATGCTACCAAATGTTGGAATGTTACTGCTTCTCTGGCAGGGGTCAGTCCCTGTGAACAGAGCTGGCAGCCAGAAAAACCATGTGCCTGCAGTTCAGGGATGAAACCCAGGCTGCAATGGCTGACAGGCAGTGATGCATTTGAGAATTTGCTTTGCCAGGTTGACAACTGCAAGGACCAGCAAGCAGGACAATGCAGGCTCTGGGCTGCATCCCCTGCAGCCTGTCCTGCATGCACAGAGGCACAGACACACACACACACACCCCACTAGAGTTGCAAACAAGTGCACTGCATTTACTGGTTGCATGCTGCACTAAGTTAAATTGTGTTTCATTTGCATCAGGAGTCTGTTGTTGTGCCTTTCATGAGTATTCATTCCCCCAAAAATGCCTTTTCATCAATTACTCCCCACTGTGGTTTCCAACCTTGACACTTTCCTGGTTCCCAGGTGAGGCAGTAAGAACCAACACACACTTCATCTTGAATCAAAAGGGACTGCTTAAACGCTTCAAGCTATCCCTGCAGTTTGCTGCAGATTTGGGAGCCAATGTCTGTCCTTCTGTGGTATTCACCTGTAGCGAAAGCTTTCTAACAAGGGAGCATAATGGGGGGGAGAGGGCAGGGGTAGCATGGCAGGAGGGTTGGACTTGACGAACTTCAAAGGTACCTTCCAACCCCTAACCTCCTATGATCCTGTGACCAACCCCTAACCTCCTATGACCAAGCCCTAACCTCCTATAACCAACCCCTAACCTCCTATGACCAACCCCTAACCTCCCATGACCAACCCCTAACCTCCTATAACCAACCCCTAACCTCCATGACCACCGCTAACCTCCTATGACCAACCCCTAACCTCCCATGACCAACCCTAACCTCCTATGACCAACCCCTAACCTCCCATGACCAACCCCTAACCTCCTATAACCAACCCCTAACCTCCTATGACCAACCCGTAACCTCCTATGACCAACCCCTAACCTCCTATAACCAACCCCTAACCTCCCATGACCAACCCCTAACCTCCTATGACCAACCCCTAACCTCCTATAACCAACCCCTAACCTCCCATGACCAACCCCTAACCTCCTACAACCAACCCCTAACCTCCTATGACCAACCCCTAACCTCCCATGACCAACCCCTAACCTCCTATGACCAACCCCTAACCTCCCATGACCAACCCCTAACCTCCTATAACCAACCCCTAACCTCCTATGACCAACCCCTAACCTCCCATGACCAACCCCTAACCTCCTATGACCAACCCCTAACCTCCTATAACCAACCCCTAACCTCCCATGACCAACCCCTAACCTCCTATAACCAACCCCTAACCTCCCATGACCAACCCCTAACCTCCTATGACCAACCCCTAACCTCCTATAACCAACCCCTAACCTCCCATGACCAACCCCTAACCTCCCATGACCAACCCCTAACCTCCTATAACCAACCCCTAACCTCCCATGACCAACCCCTAACCTCCTATAACCAACCCCTAACCTCCTATGACCAACCCCTAACCTCCTATAACCAACCCCTAACCTCCTATGACCAACCCCTAACCTTCCATGACCAACCCCTAACCTCCTATGACCAACCCCTAACCTCCTACAACCAACCCCTAACCTCCCATGACCAACCCCTAACCTCCTACAACCAACCCCTAACCTCCTATGACCAACCCCTAACCTCCTATAACCAACCCCTAACCTCCCATGACCAACCCCTAACCTCCTATGACCAACCCCCTAACCTCCTCATGACCAACCCCTAACCTCCTATAACCAACCCCTAACCTCCCATGACCAACCCCTAACCTCCTATGACCAACCCCTAACCTCCTATAACCAACCCCTAACCTCCTATGACCAACCCCTAACCTCCCATGACCAACCCCTAACCTCCTATGACCAACCCCTAACCTCTTATAACCAACCCCTAACCTCCTATGACCAACCCCTAACCTCCTATAACCAACCCCTAACCTCCTATGACCAACCCCTAACCTCCTATAACCAACCCCTAACCTCCTATGACCAACCCCTAACCTCCCATGACCAACCCCTAACCTCCTACAACCAACTCCTAACCTCCTACAACCAACCCCTAACCTCCCATGACCAACCCCTAACCTCCCATGACCAACCCCTAACCTCCTACAACCAACCCCTAACCTCCTACAACCAACCCCTAACCTCCCATGACCAACCCCTAACCTCCTATGACCAACCCCTAACCTCCTATGACCAACCCCTAACCTCTTATAACCAACCCCTAACCTCCTATGACCAACTCCTAACCTCCTACAACCAACCCCTAACCTCCCATGACCAACCCCTAACCTCCCATGACCAACCCCTAACCTCCTACAACCAACCCCTAACCTCCCATGACCAACCCCTAACCTCCTATAACCAACCCTTAACCTCCTATAACCAACCCCTAACCTCCTACAACCAACCCCTAACCTCCCATGACCAACCCCTAACCTCCTACAACCAACCCCTAACCTCCTATAACCAACCCCTAACCTCCCATGACCAACCCCTAACCTCCTATGACCAACCCCTAACCTCCTATAACCAACCCCTAACCTCCCATGACCAACCCCTAACCTCCTATGACCAACCCCTAACCTCCTATAACCAACTCCTAACCTCCTGTGATGATCCTATGCTAACACAAACTTCCTCTCCGTTCCTTTTCACCTCAGAACTGTAATTGCCTCACATACAATCATGGAATGGTTTGGGTTGGAAGGGACCTCCAAAGCTCATCCAGTCCAACCTCCTGAAGTCAGCAGGGACATCCTGAACGACACCAGGTTGCCCAGAGCCCTGATGAGCCTCATCTTGAATATCTCCAGGGATGGGGCCTCAGCCACCTCCCTGAGCCACCTGTTCCAGTGTTCCACCACCCTCACGGTGCAGAACTTGTTCCTAACATGTAATCTAAACCTGCTCTGCTCTAGTTTGAAGCCATTGTCCCTTTTCTGTCCCTGCAGCCCTTTGCAAACAGTCTCTCTCCATCCTTCCTGTAGCCCCCTTCAGGTCCTGGCAGGCTGCTCTGAGGTCTCCCTGGAGCCTTCTCTTCTCCAGGCTGCACACCCCCAGCTCCCTCAGCCTGTCCCATAGCAGAGGTACTCCAACCCCTTCGATCATTTTTGTGGCCTCCTCTGGACCCAATCCATCAGGTCCATGTCCTTCCTGTATTGAGAGCCCCAGAGCTGGATGCAGTACTCCAGGTGAGGTCTCACCAGAGCAGAGCCAAGTGGCAGAATCACCTCTCTGGATCTTTTGATGCAGCCCAGGCTGTGATTTGCCTTGTGAGCTGCAAGCTCACACTGCCTGCTCATGTCCAGCTTCTCATCCATCAGCACCCCCAAGTCCTTTTCCACAGGGCTGCTTTCTATCACCTCCTCCCCCAGCCTGTATTGATAGTGAGGATTGCTCCAGGCCAGGTGCAGAACCCTGACACTTGCTCCTGTTGAACCTCATGAGGTTCACCTGGGCACCACCTGTCCAGCTTGTGCAAGTCCCTCTGGATGCCATCCTGTCCCAGCACCACTCAGCTTGCTGTCATCTGCACACTGCTGGTGGTGCCTGGATCCCACTATCCCTGTCACTGGTGACATCCCCAAGCCTCTGTCTGGGTAAGAAGTGTCCTTATGCACTGGCAAGGAGAATTGCTCAAATACCTTTTCAGCTCTACACCTTCCAAGTATTGTTGACTAGTGGCACCTGCTGAGGTATTCTCTGGTTTTGAGGTACAGAATGTTAGGAGCTGGAAGGGACCTTGAAGATCCTCCCTGCTCAGTTTAAAACCAAAAGCAGCAAAATTCAAATGGAGTATAACTTGGATTTTTTTTTTGTTATTCTTTTTTTTTTTTTTTAGTGCTGATTCCAAGGATTCCCTGAAGAGTTCCCTGCTGCAGCTAAAATGTTATTTCACATGGTCTTTGCTGAAGCAAGATGTGGAACTTGATGATCTAGAGGAGAAGATAGACCACCAGGTTGAATTTTTCACAAAGTCCAGGCTCACCATTTATAACCTGCTCTCCTATATATGTCACCTGAATAATTCAAAGGAGAAAGCCCTGGCAAACCTCCAAAAAGCTGAAGAAGAAGTGAAAAGACATCACCCAGATGAAATTGCCAGGAGAAGCCTTGTCACCTGGGGGAACTATGCCTGGATCTATTACCACATGGGGAGGTATGAGGAAGCTCAATTGTACGTAAGCAAAGTGGAAAACAGCTGCAAAAAGCTTCCAGGAGCTTCTCGCTGGAAGGCTCAGCTTCCTGAGATCTATGCTGAGGAAGGATGGGCACTCTTGAAGTTTGGAAAAAAATACTATGAGAGAGCAAGGACTTGCTTTGAAAATGCTCTGCAGGGTGAACCAAACAACCTGGAGTTCAGTGCTGGCTATGCAATCACAGTGTACCGCTTGGAAAGCCCTTTCAAGAGTCACAGCCAGGCCCTCAGGCTCCTGAAGCGTGCAGCAGAACTGGACCCAGAGAACACTTTCATTGTGGTCTTACTTGCATTAAAACTTCAGGATGTGAAGAGGACTGAGGAAGGGGAGAGGTACATTGAGGAAGCACTGAAGCAAACTCCTGCTGTGCCTTACACCCTGCGGTACGCTGCCAAGTTCTACAGAAGGAAAGGAGAAGTGGACAAGGCAGTGGAGCTTCTGAGAAAGGCCCTTGCAGTGACACCAAACCCTGCCATCCTGCATCACCAGCTGGCAGTCTGCTACAGATCAGAGCTGGCTCAGCTGAGAGAGGCTGTGAGACACCCACCTGAAGAGCAAGTGGATAAACTCATCCAGCTTTCCATCTCCCATTTTAAAACAGCCGTAGAAAAAAACCCCAAATTTTTTTATAGCCACATTGACCTGGCAAAGATGTATATAGAAGCAAACAGGTATGAAGAAGCAGAAGAGACCTTCCAGAAAGCATTTCAGATAAATATTCTATCTCATGGTGACAAACAAGAACTCCACTACTTCTATGGGAATTTTAAGTACTTTCAGATGAAAGAAGAATCTGAAGCCATTGAGCACTACCTAGAAGGGCTGAAAAGCAGAAAAGGTTATTACTACTTTGCCAAGTGCAAAAATGCTCTGAGGATGCTGTTAGAGCAGAGAATTCAGGGTGGTTCAACAGATGCAGCAGATTTTGGCAGACTTGGACTTGTGCATCATCTCTGTGGTGAGACACATCAAGCAATTCAGTGCTATGAGCAAGCCCTTGCACTGCAACCTGACCACCAAGACTATTTGAGTGCTTTATGTGAGCTACGACTTTCCATCTCCAGCTAAAACTCCCCCAAATCCTTCATGCTTCCAAAATCCCAACAGTAAAACCCAAGACACTGAAACAGATACTCCAAGGCTTTTAGTTTTGTAGATGTGATGATTGCCCATCAATTTTTTTGTTGTTGTTTTCATTCAGTACCAGAAAGCATGCTTGGAAAGACTGAAGAACAGCTAAGCTATCTTCATCTTCAATGCTAGCACTGCTCTAGAGCTTGTGTTTAAGTGGTTATCTGCAGAACAATTCTAAGTTGTGAACATAAGGAAAAAAAATGTTTTCCCTGGGAGGGTGACAAAACACTGGCACAGGCTGCCCAGAGAGGTTGTGGAGCCTCCTTCCCTGCAGACATTCAAAACCCACCTGGATGTGTTGCTGTGGGACCTACACTCTGGCAGGGGGGTTGGGCTGGATGAGCTTTTGAAGTCCCTCCCAGCCCCTAATGTTCTGTGATTCTGTGAAATTGCAGCCAGTTGGCACTGCTGGGCAGTGGGATGTGTGACCTGCCCCACACAGCCCTCAGCTCCCTGCCAGCTCCTCCAGTTCCTGCTTCACAGACTTTAGAATCATAGAATTGTCAGGGTTGGAAGGGACCTCAAGGATCATCCAGTTCCAACCCCCCTGCCATGGGCAGGGACACCTCACACTACAGCAGGTTGCTCACAGCCACCTCCAGCCTGGCTGCAAAAACCTCCAGGGATGAAGCTTCCACCACCTCCCTGGGCAACCTCTCCCAGACTTTGTGTTGCTATAGGGAAACAAACAAACAAACAAACAGGGAAAAAACTCTAATGCTGATCAGGGTGGCAGTGCCAAGCAGGCTGCTCCATCCACATGGGAAGGAAAGATAGATGAGCCCTTCATTCATCTCAGCCTAATTGGCCTTGAGTCCTGCTAATTAGCCAGGAAGTTCTCCAAAGTAATGCAGATATAGCTGATACTCCTACAACAGCATTTTGCTCATCTAACAGACAGAAATGCCAAGTAACAAAGGCATCTGGATGAGCCTTCCAGCTGCCTATTTTGGGTGTTGGAAGGTGACTCGTCTGCCTGCAGAGGTCTAACCTGTAGAGGAGGTAAAAAGTCACTGCCTGGCTTGAAGACAACTGAAGTTGCAGGTCTCTGGAGACCAGAGGATCTCTGGAAGCCCCTTCCCACCCCTACCATCCTGTGCTTTTGTGATCTCAAGTACCTGAAAAGCCCCTGGGGATGGCTGCAGTAGGCTGGAGACTCCTCAATACAAATCACCCCTTCAGAAATGCATCAGAGGGTGAAAGGCCTGGGAAGAGCATCCTGAGCTTCTGTAACTCTTCTTCTATCTTTATCCCTACAAACATTACAGGAAAATGCAAATACCTGAAGGGTTGTTTGCTTCTCACAGATACAATTTTTACTTCTAAGAAAAAGGCCCAAAATGAAGCAGGCAAACCCACTGCTGGAACAGTGTGAAGGTTGTGTGAGCAGCAAACAGCTGAAACACAGCACAGAGGTTCTGCACAACCAAACACATCTCCAAGAGGCAGAGCAGTGAGTGTCACACAGAGTCCCCTCCTTTAATACCAAGGTGTGAAAATGCAGCTTTCAGGCATCCTGGAAAGCCTCCCTGGTGCCCTGAAGGATTCCAGAGAGGTTATCAAAGTCTGCTCCAGCCAAGCCAAGTCTAACACATTGTGATCATTTTTATGTGCTGATGGGGGTGAGGGGGGGGGGGTGGGGTGGGGTGGGTGGCCATGCTGGAGCATGTCCAGAGAAGGTCAACAAAGCTGGGGAAGGGTCCAAAGCACAAGAGAGGCTGAGGCAAGTGGGGTTGTGTAGTCTGGAGAACAGGAGGCTGAGGGGAAACCTCTACAACTCACGGAAAGGAGCTGATAGCGAGGTGGGGCTTGATTTCTTCTCCCTAGTCTCAGGTGATAAGGAAAAAAAAAGAGGAAATGGCTTCAAATTGCACCAGGGGAGGGTTAGGTTGGAGATTAGGAAACATTTCTTTGCTTCAGGAGTGGTCAGGCATTGGAACAGGCTGCCCAGGGAGGTGGTGGAGTCCCCATGGCTGGAGGTGTTAAAAAATGTGTAGGCATGGTGCTATGGGATGTGGTGCTCTGGGATGTGGGGCTTTGGGATGTGGTTTAATGGGCATGGTGGCGGTGGTGGGTGGATGGTGTTGGGCTGATGATCTTAGAAGTCTTTTCCAGATGAAGCAGTTCTATAATTCTGTGATTTCTGCCCATTTGGGGGTTCTTTGTGCTGTATCTGCTGCTTTCCTGTCAGAGGCTCATTCTCATTCCTCTGCTTGAAGCCCTGTTGGTCACAAGGGGAGTTATGTCTCTTACTCAAGTCCTTCAAGGGGAGGATGCAGTTAAGACCACTAAATCACAGGACTTTACTACATCCTGGGGAACATGAAGGGATTTCTGTTGTTGTTTCCCATTTGTAGGAAGAAGGAAACCCAGGGCCCACTGGGGATGTTGCTTAGCAACTGAGTCAGACCTGCAAGCTGTTAAATGCAAAAAGATAACATGTTAAAAAAAAAAAGAAAATCTCATTTAAAACATTAAAACAACCTTTCAGGTTTCACCTGACAAAGCCTGAGCAGCTCTGCCAGAGTGTAGCTGCAGCCCTGAGGACATGGGGATGCCTTGCAGAGGTTTGCAGGCAGGGCATTACCCTCCTCTCACAGTGCTTTATGCTTTGTTAACTGCCAAATAAAATGCATTAAAAAAAAATGAGTGCTCCTTGCTGCCTTATTTCTCACTCAGACCCAAAGAGAAATCAAGCAGTAAAAGCCTGATGTGCTTTGGAGGGACTGTGAGCTTCCAGCATGGCTGGCAGCAAATTCTTGCTCTGTTGAGAGAAGTGCACCTACCCCAAAGGCAGTTTGGATGGAAAAGGTCCAGCCTGGCACACACCTGAATTGTGCTAGATTCCCAAATATTCCTTCTTCCCCTGAAAAAAATCTCACACACACACACACACACACACACCCCCCATTGCTCTCCATCTGCTTAGTCAAGGGGTTCAAAGGGTTGATCCTATGTGGAGGGTGCTCACTTCCCAAACTTTCCAGGTGTAGGTGGAATAAGGGACATGCTGCAAGGAGTTCAGGTCCCCATCATCAGGATGTCACTGACCAAGCAGAGACTCAGAGTCACCAAATGGTTTGGGCTGGAAGGGAATTTCCAAGGTCATCTAATCCAACACCCCTGCAGCCAGCAGGGACATCTGCAATTAGAGCAGGTGGCTCAGAGCCCCAGACAACCTCACCTGGAATGCTTCCAGTGATGAGGCATCTCCCACCCCTCTGTGCAAGCTGGGCCAGGGTCTTACCACCCTCAGTGTATAACATTTCTTCCCTAGTTGCAGTCTCTCCTCTTTTAGTTCAAACCATCACCCCTTGTCCTCTCACAGAGCAGTTTGAGTTGGAAAGGACCTTTAAAGGTCATCCAGTCCAACCCCCCTGCAGTCACCAGGGACCTCCTCAACCAGAGCAGGTTGCTCACAGCCCCAAACAACCTGACCTGGGATGGTTCCAGGGATGGGGCAGCTCCAACCTCTCTGGGCAGCCTGGGCCAGGGTCTCACTGTGAAACACTTCTTCCTTCTCTCTACTCTGAATCTCCCTCTTTTAGTTTCAAACCATCCCTCCTTGTCCTGGCACAACAGACTCTGCTCAAAAGTCTGTTCACAGCTTTCCGATCAGCCTCTTGAAGTCCTGGAAGGCCACCAGAAGGTCTCCCTGGAGCCTTCTCTTCTCCAGGCTGCACAACCCCAACTCTCTCAGCCTGGCCTCACAGCAGAAGGCTTCCAGCCCTCCCAGCATTGCTGTGGCCTCCTCTGGCTCTGCTCCAGCAGGTCCCTGTCTGTGCTGTGCTGAGAACTCCAGAGCAGCCCCAGCACTGCAGGAGAGGTCTCAGCAGAGTGGAGCAGAGGGGCAGAATCCCCTCTCTGCCCCTGCTGCCCAGGCTGCTTTGGAAGAAGCACCTCTCAAAGCAGACAAACTACCATCACTCCTAATCTGCCTCTGGTAAGGGAGGTTGGATGTCTTAATAGGTCCTTTTCTATCTCTAATTTCCAGGAAGCTTTAAAAAAAGCATGAGAATGACAAAAATGACAATAAAAAAGAATGTGGAGCAGCAAGGCTGCCAATAAATCTCAATTGATTTCTCCAGTTTAAATGATGAGACCTCTAATCCTGCTCTCCAGATAGATCATTGCTGATGGCTCCCTGTCAGTGTTTTGGAAGTGGCTTTCTCTGCAGGGAGATGCACTCAGAGGATTATCAAGCACTGATAAGGATAATCCTAGGCAAACAAAGGAGGCAGTCAAGCCCCTGGCTTTTGGTTGCTCCAAGTGGGCTGTTGTCTTTCCTGCTAATTGTGACAGGGAATAAACAATCCTGGGTGGGGGAAACACTGATGGCTCAGCAGCAAATTCCAGACGATGCAGTTTGAATTGCTGGATCCTTCAGACTGGGGCAAATCCTGAGGGATTGAAGAGGAATAATAGAGTTGGACATCTTCCAGCCCTGAGACCTTAT
This sequence comes from Indicator indicator, assembly GCF_027791375.1. Lineage (NCBI taxonomy): Eukaryota > Metazoa > Chordata > Aves > Piciformes > Indicatoridae > Indicator > Indicator indicator. The sequence goes on from NC_072031.1 coordinate 15,715,387, forward strand.
TTTAAGCTTGCTTCCTACAAGCAACATGAAGCTACTCTGTGTGTGTGTGAGGTTTTCCTCATCTTTCAAACCTTCAGCACACTTGGGTTGACTCAAACACGAAGCAGAGCACATCTGCTGCACAATAAAAACTTGCTGCTGTCTGCCTGCCTTCCAGCAAGGCAGCAGTGAGGTTGTTTGGATGCTAGGAAGACTCAGTGAGGGATGTTAATCCATCTTTACAATGGGAGGAGGTAGGAATTGGCTGGAGATGAGTTGCAAAACAACAAGGTGTTGAGAATTCAGCATCAGAGAAGGTTGCTTCCTACAGGCACTACCAACCCACAGTGAACCACAGAGGCTGCCCACAGAGGTTGTTGAGTCTCCTTCTATGAAGAGAGATTTCAAACCTGCCTGGACATTGTGATCCAAGTGATAGGACAGGAGGAAATGGCCTCAACTTGTCCCAGGGGAGGTTTAGGTTGGAGATTAGGAAAAATTTCTTTGCTGCAAGAGTGGTGAGGGATTGGAACAGGCTGCCCAGGGAGGTGGTGGAGTCCCCATGCGTAGGCATGGCTCTTCAGGACATGGTTTAGTGGCCATGGTGGTGTTAGGTTGACAGTTGGACTCCATGATCTTAGAGGTCTTTCCCAACCAAAACAATTCCATGATTTTATCCTGGGCAAGCTGCTGTGTGTGACTCTGCTTTAGCAGAGGAGTTGGACTAGAGGATCCCCAGAGGTCCCTTCCAACCCCCAACATGTCAGGCTTCTGGGATTGTCTCAATTTTCAAATCCATACATTTATTATGATCTTTTTAATTCAATTAACATTTGAACTGCTGTGTTCATTTACTTGGGACATTGAAGTTTCCCTTCTGTCTAATCAGAACCTGGTGGCCTTTTAAGTGGCAATTGATTATTAAAAATACATCATCTGCTCTTTTGAGCCCTAACAGGCTGGAACTGATGAATATTTCACTGCAGAGATGCTAAAGCCCTTAATAGATGTTCTTAATAATCTCAGCTGGTGTTGAGCATGGAGGAAAGTGCTGTCATTGGAAATCTGAGGAGACACATCTGCTTGCAAAGAATAGTGAGGGGTGTTGAGTAACAGCAAAATGCCAGCTCATTTCTTCCAGGTTTGCTCTCAGCTATGCCCTGAATAATTAATAAGCACTAAACTGGCATAAAGAACCCACTGAAGGAATTCCTCTTGAACCTTCATTTCCAAAGCAGCAAAGGTTGAGAGGGCAAAACCTGAGTGCTGGAGGTGGGATGAGAGAAGGGAGCATCGCTGCAGGGAATATGCTGTTGGGTGGTGGTGGTGTCATCTAGAATAGAATCATAGAATCTTAAAGTCATAGAATCCTAAAATCCTAGAATCTAAGAGTCATAGAATCCTATAACCCTAGAATCCTAGAGTCATAGAATATTAGAATCTTAGAATCCTAGAATCCTAGAGTCATAGAACCCTAGAATCTTAGACTTCTAGAACCCTAGGATCTTAAAGTCATAGAATCCTAGAACCCTAGAATCCTAGAGTCATAGAATCCCAGAACCTTAAAGTCATAGAATCCTAGAACCCTAGAACCATTCAGGTGGGAAGAGACCTTGAGATCCTCCAGTCCAACTGTTGATCTAACACCACCATGCCCCCCTAAGCCATGTCCCCTAGAGCTCACAATCCACCACTGCTGCTGAGCCACTACCACTAACCCATGTCCCTCAGCACCACATCCAAGCATCTTGTAAGTGCCTCTAGGGATGGTGACTCCACCACCTCCCTGGCCAGCCTCTTCCAGTGCCTGAGAACCCTTGCTGGGAAGGCTTTTTTCTCATATCCAGCCTGAAGCTCCCTTGGCACAGCTCGAGGCTGTTCCCTCTTGTCCTGTCACTTGTTGCATGGTGAGAAGAGACCTGGCTCCAGCCTCCTCTGAGATAGTTGTAGAGGGCAAGTCCTCCCCTCAGCCTCCTTCAGACCAAACTACCCCTGTTCCCCCAGCCCTTCCTCATGAGACTTGTGTTCAAGGCCCTTCACCAGCTTCACTGCTCTTTGTACACACTCCAACACCTCCATGTCCTTGTAACGAGGTGCCCAAAACCCACCCCAGTGCCAAGCAGAGGGGCAGCCACATCCCCAGCCCTGCTGGCCTTGGAAGTGTTAATTGAGATCAAGGCTCACTGCTGCTTCCTGGAAAAGCTGCTTAACACCCAGCCCTCATTCATCTGGGGGCTGCTGCTCAGCACACTCCAGCTTCTCTGCCTGCTGTGGAGGGAGCCAACTGGAGCCTCTCTCCCTCGCTGCCTTAGTTGTGTGCAAGGCTTTGCTCTCCTCAACTCTGGCTGAACCTCCACACAGCTGAAGGCAACATCTGCCTTTTGACTGCTGAATGTTCTCCAAGCTGCCCTCCACACTAAGGATTTCATCTCTTTTGGGGTTGTTTTATTTTTTGGTAGGAAGTCCTCATCTGAGGATGGCACTGGAGATATTCCTCCCAATTCCAGTGATTGCTCTCCTGTAGGAAATATTATCACTGAATTTTCTGTGCAGATTAAAACCTCACATTTGTATAACCCTTGTGTGTAGGTTAAACATCATCTAGCTACACCCAGGTAGCTTTTTGGGGTTCTCTTGGCTTGGGTGGTTTGAAGTTCTTTAGGTTTTGGTGTTTTCAGGTGCTTTGGGTTCTGATGTTCTCTGGGGTTTAGGGTCCTCTAGGGTTTGGAGTTCTCTGAGTTTTGGTGCTTTGGGGTTCTTTAGATTTGGGGGTTCTTTGAGGTTCTCTAGGGTTTAGTTGCTTGGGGCTCTGAATTTTGAGATTTTGGGGTTTTGGGGTTCTCTGGGTTTGGTGCTTTGGAGTTCAGGGCTTGGGGGTTTCTGTGTTTATGGAATTTAGGGTTTTCTGGGGTTTGAGGTTCTTTGGCTTTGGGGTGTTTTGAGGTTTGCTGGGGTTTGGGGTTATCTGGGTTCTATTGTTTGGGGTTCCATAGGTTTTGGTGATCTGGGGTTCTTTGGGTTTGGGGTTCTGTGGGTTTCAAGTTTGTTGGTTTTTTGTTTTTTTTTTGAGGTTCTCTATGTTGGTGGTTTGAGGTCCTTTGAGTTTTAGTGTTTTGGGGTTGTCTGGGTGCTGGTCATTTGGGATTCTTTGGGGTTTGATGCTTTGAGATTCTCTGAGGTTTGGTGTTTTGGGGCTCTCTGCATTTGGGTGTGTGGGTGTTTGAGGGTTTTTTATGAAGGGATTACATGCCCCCTTGAAGTGGATTTGTGCGAGCTCCTTTGGCTGCCCCCCTGTGCAGGTGTGCAGCAGGGATTTAAAAGTTAATGACATCTTTTCCAAGAGAGCCTCCATTTGGTGAGGCAGCACATTGTTTGCCTTCAAAAATAAAAGAAACCCGAAACTTGCACTGTGTGAGTTCATCTCCAAGCCCTGTCAAAGCCACTCTCTGGCCAACTGCATTTTAAAGCCCTTCTCTGAAGTCTCCCCCACAATGTCACTCACTCAGCTCCCTTGGTATGCTTGGATTTGACATCAGGTTTGTGTCTGTAACACAGCTCCTGATTGACAAAGATGCTGTTTGAGATAGGGCTCCACATTTGTATTCACATGGAAGAGGAAATTCAAGCCCTTTTCCCTGTGGAGCTGAAGGTTTCTTTTTCTTCCCCCCACCTTTAAGCAATGTTGTACCTTCTATGCCAATGAAGCATCCAAATGATGCCAAGCTACCATAGTGAGGCAGGCCTCCTCCATGAGGATGTGCATTGGTTGAACTGGGACACTCATTGTTTTACCAGGACACTCTGCTCTGGGAGAAACAATCCCCAGGGAAAGTCCTGCACTCCATCCCCCCAGCCCTGCACAGCACTTTGGCATCAGCTGCAAGTCCAGCTCCACATTCCTGTGATTATCCAAAACACTGGAGCAGCCTGAGCCTGCAGAGCAAGGGCAGGAATCTCATCTGGCAGGATTTCCTCCTGGCTTCCCTCCTCTAAAAAGGATTTCTGGTTCTGCCATCCTCCTGGAGAGCTGAGATCTGCTGCTCTGGGGTCTTAGAACATTCAGTAGTCCAGGGCAGATCCTCAGCTGCCACAAGAAGCTCCTGGTGGAACAAAGGTGACTTAAATGAACTTTGGGACTTCTTACCTGACAATTTCACCCAAAATGGCCCTTTCTGGAAAGGTTGGCCTGCTTGGTTTTGAGCCAGGGGCAAACACCTTTCTCTCTGACTGCCCCAATATTTTGTTTCTTTTCCAGTGGCTGAGTAGAATCAGGGCTACCACAGCTTCATGAGAAACCTCCAGCTGACCAGAAAGAGTAGAGCCACCAGGGAAAACTGTTCATGGGAGATTACTGCAAGGTCAGGAAGAGGTCTCTCACTGCCATGAAACACCTCCAGCTCTGTCAGGGTCTCTCCAACCAAGGAGACCCACCAGGAGCAGCTGACCCTTTCAAACCCATGTCACTAGCTGGCAGACATCCTCCTAGAAAAGGATCTGAGGTTTTTCTCATCCCCTAAATCCCCTGCTAGCATGAAGCACATCCTCCTGCCAGCCCAATAGGAATTCTGTGCTGCCACCCAGGAAAGCAGAAGGAAATGGGTCAGTGGGTTTGCCAATTAAATTTTCAGGACACTTCATCTTCTCCAAAGTCATCTGATAAGGTGCAATTAAAAATTAAAGGCAGTGATGCTTTCACATTCTCATGGTTGAACTCTGCCTGGCTTCCTGACCTGAGGATCCCATTGTTGTGTTATTCCATGCACTGAGGTGGAAAATCATAGAATCAGAACTGTTCATGCTGGAGGAGAACTCATCAAGCCCAACCACTCACCTAGAGCTCCCAATCTGCCACTGCTGCTAAGACTCTACCACTAAACTACATCCCTCAGCACCGCATCCAGGTGGTTTTTAAATCCCTCCAGGAATGGCGACTCCACCACCCCCCTGGGCAGCCTGTTCCCATGCTTGAGAACCCTTTATGTGAGAAATTTCTCCTAATAGCCAACCTGAACCTCCCTTGGCACAACTTGAGGCCATTTCCTTCTGTCCAAAGAGCCACCACTGGCTGGCAGGAGGGGCTAGCTTGGTTCCAAGTTTGTGCCCATTGCCCCTGTCACTGGGCACCACTGAAAAGAGTCTGGCCCTGTCCTCTCCCCCTTGCCCTTTAGCTTCTGCTGAGCATTCTCCAGGATCAGCAGCCCCAGGGCTCTCAGCCTTTCCTCCTCACAGAGATGCTCCAGGCTCCTCTGCATCATCACAGCCTCCACTAGACTCTCTCCAGTAGTTCCCTGTCTCTCTTGAACTGGGGAGCCCAGGACTGGACTCAGCACTGTGGTTATGACCCCTTTAGGGCAGAGCAGAGTCAGATGAAAATTGCTGCATTTATCTCAATCCTCACATTTCCACCACATTCTCCAGCCGGTGGAACCCCCCCAGCCCAAGCTTCAGAGACCATGAAGCAAAGATTGCCTGCCTTATCTGATGTGATTCTAAAGCAAACATTGTGCCCATGAAGGCAATGGAAGTGAGCAGTCCCTTTGCTGCATGATTTGAAGCAGTAACTCTTCACAGAGCTCTGCCAGCTGCTGGATGTGTTGTGTGAGGCTGCTCCCAGGTGTTGGGCTGGGAGAGAGGTGGCAGGAGCCATTAGCTCAGTCATCTTTCATTACCTGGATTTCATCAGGATGAGATTTTTTTTTAAAATGTCTTTTATGAGCAGGACCCTATGAAATGTGGCTGCAAATGATTAACCTGAGCTCTGTGCAGCCCCAGGGCTCTCAGCCTTTCCTCCTCACGGAGATGCTCCAGCCCCCTCAGCATCTTCATAGTCTCCATCAGACTCTCTCCAGCAGCTCCCTCTTTCCTCTTGAACTGGGGAGTCCAGAACTAGACCAAACACTCCAGTTGTGATCTCTGAGGAGATCACAGAGTAGAGCAGGAGGAGAGACCTCCCTTGACCTCTCAGAGTAGAGCAGACCTCCCTTGACCTGCTGGCCACACCTGGAGACCATTGGCCCTCTCAGCCTTGAGGGCACATTGCTGCCTCATGGCGACCTCCTTGTCCACCAGCACTCCCAGGTCATAGAATCAGTCAGGGTTGGAAGGGACCACAAGGATCAGCCAGTTCCAACCCCCCTGCCATGGGCAGGGACACCTCACACTACAGCAGGCTGGCCACAGCCTTATCCAGCCTGGCCTTAAACACCTCCAGGGATGGGACCTCACTCACCTCCCTGCACAACCCATTCCAGGCTCTCACCACTCTCATGGGGAAGAACTTCTTCCTCACTTCCAGTCTGAATCTCCCCACTTCCACAGGTCCTGTTTCCAGCAGGTCAAGCCCTCACCTGTACTGGTGCAGGTGGCTAAGACCAAAGTGGTCAAGTTGAACCCATCAGACCTGGACCTGGACCTGGTCCTGGCTGATGTCCATAATGATTCTGAAACAAACCTTATTCCACTCCTCAAAGCAAATCCCAGGAGCTTGCCTGTTCCAGCAGCTGATTTCCAAGGAAAGCCCTTTCCCACTCTGACCTTGTGCAAACAACTACATTAGAAAAAGGTCTGTGTATGAGTTGGATTTATTTTTCACACCCCTCCAGACACACTCATTCCAGTAAAGCCCTCTGCCCAGTACACTTTCCTGTCACTTTGGCCTGAGTTTTTAATGTATGGTTGTTCTTAACTAGTAATGAAAGCTGCAGTCCATTAGGATGATAGGTGGCTGAGTTCAGGATCTCTCAAAGGCTACTGATGCTGAAACCCTCCCTAGGAGCCAGGGTGCAAACAATCCTCAGTGACATCTTCCTGGCAGCAAGCCCAAGAAGCTTATAATGAAGACAAGATTTTAAAAGGCTTTTGAGTAAATCAATTTTCATGCTTTTTTTTTTTTTTTTTTTTTTTTTGAATGTTCCTAAGTAAAATGAAACTTAGTTTAGACACCATCTGAGATGCTGGGCTGGAAACATACTTTGTAGCTGGGGGTGGGAAGGGTTGCACTTTTGCTCTGCTCTTCCTTCTGGGGAGCAGTAAAACCTTGAGCTGGAAGATCAGTGTCAGAGGTTGGCTCTTGAAGTCTGTTCAAGACTCAGTATGAGCCTGGCTTGGACAGAATCACAGAATCAATAAGGTTGGAAAAGACCTCAAGGATCATCAAAGTCCAACCTGTCACCCAAGACCTCATGACCACTAAAACCATGTCACCAAGTGCCACGTCCAATCCCCTCTTGAACACCTCCAGGGATGGTGACTCCACCACCTCCCTGGGCAGCACATTCCAATGGCCAACCACTCTCTCTGTGAAGAACTTTCTCCTCACCTCCAGCCTAAACCTCTCCTGGTGCAGCTTGAGGCTGTGTCCTCTTGTTCTGCTGCTGGGTGCCTGGGAGAAGAGACCAACCCCCTCCTGGCTACAACCTCCCTTCAGGTAGTTGTAGACAGCAATGAGGTCACCCCTGAGCCTCCTCTTCTCCAGGCTAAACACCCCCAGCTCCCTCAGCCTCTCTTCACAGGGCTGTGCTCCAGATCCCTCCCCAGCCTCGTTGCCCTTCTCTGGACATGCTCCAGCAATTCAACATCTTTCCTAAACTGAGGGACCAGAACTGGACACAGTACTCAAGGTGTGGCCTAACCAGTGCTGTGTACAGGGGTACAATGACCTCCCTGCTCCTGCTGGCCACACTATGCCTGATGCAGGCCAGGATGCCATTGGCTCTCTTGGCCACCTGGGCACACTGCTGGTTCATGTTCAGCTGCTGTCAACCAGTACCCCCAGGTCCCTTTCCACCTGGCTGCTCTCCAGCCACTCTGTCCCCAGCCTGTAGCTCTGCATGGGGTTGTTGTGGCCAAAGTGCAGCCCCTGGCACTTGGATTTGTTGAATGCCATCCTGTTGGACTCTGCCCATCTGTCCAGCCTGTCAAGGTCCCTCTGCAGAGCCTCCTACCCTCCAACAGATCAATTCCTGCTCCCAGCTTGGTGTCATCTGCACATTTACTGATGATGGACTCAATCCCCTCATCCAGATCATCAATAAAGATATTGAACAGGATGGGGCCCAGCACTGATCCCTGGGAGACACCACTAGTGCCTGCCCTCCAGCTGGATGTGGCACCATTCACCACCACTCTCTGGGCTCAGCCCTCCAGCCAGTTCCTAATCCAGCACAGTGCTGCTGTCCAAGCCACAGGCTTCAGTCTAAGAGCATGTGTCGGTATGAGCTGAAATTCCCCCCCCCACCAACAATAACCAGGCTAGCTCAGTCTGGAAGCAAATGAAGGCTGTATTTACAAGCAGAGTCTAAAATCTACAATGAAATGCAATGAATATGTACAAATATACAAAATTCACAACATTCACAAATATATACAATCAACAGAAAAAGCACAATCGATCTCCCTTTGCTTCCCCCCAAGGGGACCCTCCCAAAGGGGCCTCCCTCTCCCAGGAGCTTCCCCCCCAGACCCCCCTGGACAGAGAAGCAGGGTTAGTTAAGCAGAAAGTTGTTAACTTAGCTGCCAAGGTCAGTGTGTGTTATCTTCAGCCAGAAGAGAAGAAGAAACAGCAGCCAGACAGCCCAGCAACTGCCCCCACTGCCGAACGCAGAATGTGCAGAGTGCCTACTTTGTTTTGGGTAATAGTTCTTAAACATTTCTATCTATCCAATGGAAGTGTTTAGAACAATCGTTATTTTGCTTTCTTACACCCAATAGTGACTTATTTACATTCTTTCACTTTCTCTGTTCTGAACTTTGCAAGGAAAAATTAAAAAGACAGTTTCAAACCATCACAGTCCACCCCTTCTAAACAATTCCATTGGCTGCTACTATCATTTATCTAATCTAAAATAATATCTACAACACTAGGTGAATAAAGACCATAGTCCATTCCAGCTATCTCAGATGTAGATGATTCAAAAGAGTCAAATCACAGGAAAAACAGCAAACAGCTTGTTTCCTCGCAGATGGAGCGAAGAAAGGAACAGGGACTCTCAGGTGACTCAGGGCTCTCAGGGTTCGTGCACCGTAGATCTCATGGACTCTCCTCTTGGGCGCGATGCTGTATCTGCGCAACACTCTGAATTTAACCTCTCTCAGCCAAAGTTAGATTTCTTTGTGGAATACACTGAATTTCACCATTTTCTTGCATCACCCAATAGGTGTGACCAGGACCTTCAGCAGAAACCACCCCTCGGACAGGTTTGGCCTCTCCTGAAGGAGAAAATACCCAAACAGTTTTGCCTAACAGATTCTTTTCTCTGATAACAGGAACTCTATCACCTTCTTCCTTTCGCAACAAATCTGATTGGGCAGGTCCAGCTCGATTCACTGAACCTCTACTATTCACCAACCAGGTTGCTTGTGCTAAATGTTTCTCCCAGTTTTTCAAAGATCCACCCCCCATGGCTTTGAGAGTGGTTTTCAGCAAACCGTTGTAGCGTTCGATCTTCCCTGCAGCTGGTGCATAGTAGGGAATGTGGAATATCCACTCGATGCCCTGCTCTTTGGTCCAGTTTTTTACAAGATTGTTCTTGAAATGAGTTCCGTTGTCTGACTCAATCCTCTCTGGAGTTCCGTGTCTCCACAGGATTTGTCTTTCCAGACCAAGAATGGTGTTACGTGCAGTTGCATGAGGAACTGGATAAGTTTCCAGCCATCCAGTGCTTGCCTCTACCATAGTCAGCACATACTGCTTACCAGATGGAGAACGAGGTAGAGTGATGTAGTCAATCTGCCAGGCTTCACCATACTTGTACTTGGACCATCGGTCACCGTACCACAAGGGCTTGATCCGCTTTGCCTGCTTAAGAGCAGCACAAATGTCACAGTCATGGATGACTTGTGTGATAGCATCCATGGAAATGTCAATGGATCTGTCACGAGCCCATCGGTAGGTTGCATCTCTGCCTTGATGTCCTGACGAGTCATGGGCCCACCGAGCTAAGAACAGCTCACCTCGGTGTTTCCAGTCAAGATCAGGATCAGGATCAGAGTTTGTGTCCACCTGGGAAACTCTTGCAGCTAGATCTGCCTGATGGTTGTGTTGTTGTTCCTCAGTAGCTTTGCTCTTAGGAATGTGAGCATCGATGTGTCTCACTTTCACTGGGATTCTCTCAATGCGAGCAGCAATGTCTTGCCACAGATCTGCAGCCCAGATTGGCTTTCCTTTCCTCTGCCAGCCATTCTTTTTCCAGTTTTTCAGCCAACCCCACAAGGCATTGGCTACCATCCACGAGTCAGTGTAGAGATAAAGCTTTGGCCATCTCTCACGTTCAGCTATGTTAAGAGCTAGCTGGACAGCTTTTACCTCTGCGAATTGACTGGATTCTCCTTCTCCATCTCTCGCTTCTGCAACTCTGCGCGTTGGACTCCACACTGCAGATTTCCATATCCGCTTGTTCCCAACAAGACGACAGGAACCGTCTGTGAACAAAGCATATCTCTTTTCATCATCAGACAGATCACTGTAAGGAGGAGCTTCCTCTGCACGAGTTACTCTCTCCTCTGGAGGTTTAGCACAGCTTGTGCCTTTTGGCCAGTTTGTGATCACCTCCACCAAACCAGGCCTTTCGAGATTTCCCATTCGAGCTCTCTGTGTTATCAGAGCCATCCACTTAGACCAGGTAGCATCTGTTGCATGATGTGGTGAAGAACCTTTGCCTTTGAACATCCAATTCAGAACTGGCAATCTAGGAGCTAGAAGAAGTTGTGACTCAGTTCCGATCACTTCAGAAGCAGCTTTCACTCCTTCATAAGCAGCTAAAATCTCTTTCTCTGTTGGAGTGTAGTTTGCCTCTGAGCCTCTGTAGCCACGACTCCAGAAACCAAGAGGACGTCCTCGTGTCTCCCCTGGAGCTCTTTGCCATAAGCACCAGGTTGGACCATTGTCACTCGCGGCCGTGTACAGAATGTTCTTAATGTCTGGACCAGTTCGGACAGGTCCCAGACCCATCGCTTGGACTACCTCTCGCTTGATCTGGTCAAAGGCTGCTTGTTGCTCAGGACCCCATTGGAAACTGTTTCTCTTTCGAGTCACATCATATAGAGGTTTCACAATCTGACTGTATCCAGGAATGTGCAGTCTCCAAAATCCCACTATGCCTAAGAAACGCAGAGTTTCTTTCTTGTTGATGGGATTTGCCATGGTGGAGACTCTGTTTATCACATCCATTGGGATGTGACGGCGACCATCTTGCCACCGCACTCCCAGAAACTGGATTTCTCTGGCAGGTCCTTTCACCTTGTCTCGCTTGATAGCGAAACCAGCTTGCAAGAGAATGTCAAGGATTTTGTTACCTTTCTCGAAGACTTCTTCAGCAGTCTCACCCCAGACGATGATGTCATCGATGAACTGAATGTGTTCTGGAGCTCCACCTTTCTCCAAAGCATCATGGATCACTGCATGGCAGATGGTTGAACTGTGAATCCACCCCTGGGGCAAACGATTGAATGTGTACTGAATGCCTCTCCAGGTGAAAGCAAACTGAGGCCTGCATTCCTCTGCTATGGGAATAGAGAAGAAAGCATTAGCAATGTCTATGGTAGCATACCATTTGGCCTGCTTGGATTCCAGCTCATATTGGAGTTCCATCATGTCTGGTACAGCTGCACTCATGGGTGGAGTTACTTCATTCAAGGCACGGAAATCAACTGTCAGACGCCACTCTCCATTCTGCTTTCGCACAGGCCAGACTGGACTGTTGAAAGGTGAATGAGTTTTGCTGATGACCTTCTGATTCTCCAACTGACGAATCAAGTTTTGAATGGGCACCAAAGAGTCACGGTTGGTTCTGTATTGTCTGTGATGCACAGTTTGAGAAGCAACCGGCAGCTTTACATCCTCTATCTCATGTTGTCCCACAACTGCAGATTCATCTGAAAGCTCAGGTCTAATGGACAACTTCAATTTTCCTCCATCAATTTCTACAGTTGCTATTCCAAAAGCCCATTTGTAACCCTTAGGGTCTTTAAAATGCCCTTCTCTCAGAAAGTCAATTCCCAAAATACAAGGTGCATTAGGACCTGTTACAATAGTATGTTTCTTCCACTGCTTCCCAGTTAAACTTATATCAACCTCTATCTTAAACAACTCTTGAGATCCACCAGTGACTCCCTGAATAGTTATAGATTCTCCCCCTTGATAATTTGATGGTATTATGGTGCACTGAGCTCCTGTGTCAACCAAGGCCCTGTACTTCTGAAATTTTGAAGTGCCAGGCCACTGGATGTACACATCCCAATAGATTCTGTTATCTCCATTATCCCTTACCTCCCCCTGGCGGAAGGCAGGGCACCCCTAATGGTGGGGATTACATCCACATGTACAGCTGGCACAACGTCCAGCATCAGAATTAGGATCACTGTTGGAGCTATCAGAGTTGTTCTGGGAAACTGAGGAAGCGACAGCTACCCTCCTGGTATTGCTACCTCGGGATCTGCCCCTCTGCAGCTCCCGTAACCTCTTGAAAAGATCAGAAGTTGGTTGACCATCCCATCTGTTCATGTTCTCACCAAACTGATCACGCAGAGTTATCCAGATACTGCCACGTGATTGCCTCTGCTGTCTGTTTTGGTTTGACCTATTCTGGAATGAACTCCTTGGAGCACATCTGTTCCTGACAGCTGAAACTTGTATCCATCTGGAGGAAGAGGAATCAGAATCATCCCCCTTCATCAAGTTGGATATGGAGGTTTTAAGTTCCTCCTTCAGCTCTTTCATGCAATTCTCCATCTTTCCAGACAGAGTTTCAATGGCTGAAACCAAAGAAGTACGTGCAAGACTATCCTCCAACTGCCTCATTTGGTCAGTGAAATGGCCAACAGTAGGAGGTGCTCCACCATAATTTCTTGCCACAATCCTGCTTGCCAGAATAGTAGCATAATTAGGAGGAGCAAGCTTAATGAGCTTTTTGGCAAGGCCTGTTCCAACAGGAATTTCATCAGGATTCAGAGTCTTATGATCTCCATACATTACTTCTCTCACAGCAAACTCTCTCAGACGCTTGATTCCCTCAGCTATTGTGGTCCAAGGCTTAGGGTTCCATGGTAAATCATCTCTGCTGGGGTACCTCAGCGAGACTGCCAGTAGGAGGCGTGCCCACAGAGAAACTTTACCAATGCACTTGCCTAGATGCCTGTCTATGCCTGTATCCTTTGAGAGCATCCCCAACTGAGAGGCCGACTTGTCACCTACCACCAATGCTGGGGCTCCCATATCAAAACACCTGGCTAGCCAAGACAGGACTGGCTCGTTATCTCCTCTGATGTAATCCTTCCTCACATGTCTAATTTCCTGTCTGGGTGCATTAGCTGACTGTATGTCATCCTCATCATCATCATCATCATCATCATCCTGAGGTCGCTGTCCCCATAATCCTATTTTAATCCTCCGTTGAATTTCTTTGAGTTCAGAGGCACTACCAGCAGTTGCTAATCTACCAGGGTCTACATCCTGACCTACATCTCCATCATCCATGTGGGGTCTCAAGAGGTCTACCAGAGTTTTAAGGCTAACCCTCTCTTCCTGATCAGAAGGATCTTTCTTAAGAGAGGGACCCTGAGTAGAAGGACCCTCATCTCCATCTGCACCATCTCCTGCAGTATCTGCATCTCCTCCTGCAGCTCCTTTGCGCTTTCTGGTTACAGTGGCCACCAAATTTACTGGATTGGCTTTCACATTCACAGCAGAGTTGGAAGAGCAAGTAGCCTTATGTCTTTCTTGATACAGTGCTATCAGTAGCCATATGATTATTCCAAGAAGCAACAAATTTAAGATTAAGGCTAGTACAAGATATCTAGGGTACCACTGGTTCCAAACACCCTCTGTAGTTGTAAGAGGAGTAACAAACTCGTATGTGTCTGCTAGCAGATCCATAGTTGAGTTACCATAGCTTCTTAGCCCAATAAGACCATAACAGAATTCACCAACATTCAGTAACTTGTTCTTAACCCAAAGAAACGACTTATATGCCACATATCTCACAATCTTGTCTATCATGCAGGAAACGGCCCATCTGTAAACAATCACACCGATAATAGATGAAATAAAATTACTCAAAATCCAAAACAGCTTCATTTTGCTTCCTAATCTGAGCAGAAATAAATCAAACAAGCAATCGAGCCCCGAGTTGGAGCGCCAAAAATAAAAAGTGTGTCGGTATGAGCTGAAATTCCCCCCCCACCAACAATAACCAGGCTAGCTCAGTCTGGAAGCAAATGAAGGCTGTATTTACAAGCAGAGTCTAAAATCTACAATGAAATGCAATGAATATGTACAAATATACAAAATTCACAACATTCACAAATATATACAATCAACAGAAAAAGCACAATCGATCTCCCTTTGCTTCCCCCCAAGGGGACCCTCCCAAAGGGGCCTCCCTCTCCCAGGAGCTTCCCCCCCAGACCCCCCTGGACAGAGAAGCAGGGTTAGTTAAGCAGAAAGTTGTTAACTTAGCTGCCAAGGTCAGTGTGTGTTATCTTCAGCCAGAAGAGAAGAAGAAACAGCAGCCAGACAGCCCAGCAACTGCCCCCACTGCCGAACGCAGAATGTGCAGAGTGCCTACTTTGTTTTGGGTAATAGTTCTTAAACATTTCTATCTATCCAATGGAAGTGTTTAGAACAATCGTTATTTTGCTTTCTTACACCCAATAGTGACTTATTTACATTCTTTCACTTTCTCTGTTCTGAACTTTGCAAGGAAAAATTAAAAAGACAGTTTCAAACCATCACAGAGCAACATCAACTGAAAGAAACTGCTTTTAGTTCAAGAGGGGGAACAGCTCCAAGCACTGGGCAGCTCCTGCCCCATGAAAGCTCACCCCTCACAGGGGAAACACTTTGTGCTGATGCTGCACCCAGGTAACAGCCCTTCTAAAAAGATATGGTCACAGAAATGTATGTTCCCTGCTCAGAAATACAGGCAGGGTGCTCATCAGATGGCTTCTTTTCCTTGAAGGAGGGCATTGAGGTCCTGGAGCAGGTGCAGAGAAGGCCAAGAAAGCTGGTGAAGGGTTTGGAGAACCCAAACTGGTGAGGAGCAGCTGAGGGACTTGTTCAGCCTGGAGAAAAGGAGGCTGAGGGGAGACCTCATTGCTCTCTACAGCTCCCTGAAAGGAGGTTGGAGCCGGGTGGGGATTGGTCTCTTCTCCCAAAGAGCAAGGGATAGGATGAGAGGACATGGCCTCAAGTTGTACCAGGAGAAATTTAGTTTGGACATTAGAATTCTTGACTGAAAAGGTTCTCAAACACTGGAACAGACTCCCCAGGGACGTGGTTAAATCCCCATCCCCAGGGGTGTTTAAAAGCTGCAGAGATGTGGTGCTGAGGGACACGGTTTAGCACCAGACTTGGTAGGGTTAGAGAATGCTTGGACATAATGATCCTAAAGATCTTTTCCAACCAAAAAGATTCCCTGAATTTATGATCAAACACTCCTGACAGGCTGGAGGAACACAGACAGCACACCCCAGGTGCCTGGTTTGCAGGTACCCACTGCTGCTGGCCTCCTCAGCACCACACAGAGCTGTCCAATCCACCTCTTTAATAACCTTCTAATTAAAGCTGGGGGCACTTAATAATGAGCTGATCTGGCAATTAGCATAATGTGAATAAGAGGAATGCAGGTGTCCTTATTCCAGAATGATCCCAGGCAAAGGGAAAAAGAGATAGAAAAAAAAATTCCCAGTTTTAATCCAAGTTAGATTAATTTTACATTTTAATTAGAAAGATGAAGGGGGGAGGAATGGAGCAAGTACAAGCTGTTAGCAGCTTATAAAACCTCTTGGAAATGAGACTGATAATGAAATTTGTCCTTTTTTGTTGTTGTTGTGCAGCAGCAGCAGCTGTAGGGGTGCACTCAAAAGGAAAGAGCTCAATGTCTTCTCAAGAGACAGGGACAAGCACCTGTGCTTCCAGCTGTCCACCAAGGCAGCCTCAAAACTCAAACCTTTGCCCTCAAAGAGGTTGATGCCAGCAGCCTCACAGCAGGTCCAGGCAGGTGCTTTGTCCTGCTGGGTAAAGGCAGCTTTGCAAAGTGAGGGGAAAGGAAGTCCCTGACATCAGGAAACTGTACCTGCAACAACACATTTTGGGGGGGAGTAGGAACAAAGTTTTGGGGTCCAGAACCCAAGAGGGTTCTCAGAGGAGAGGAGCTCCTCTGCTAGGGACTCAAGCTGAGAGAGTTGGGATTGTTCAGTTTGGAGAAGAGAGGGCTCCAAGGAGACCTTATTGTGGCCTTCCAGTAGCAGAAGGGGGCTACAAGAAAGATGGGGAAGGACTTTGTCTGGTGTCAGGTAGTGATAGGACTTGGGGGGTGGATCCAAGCTAGAGGAGGAGAGGTTTAAGATTAGACATCAGGAAGAAGTTCTTCCCCATAGGAGTGGTGAGACACTGGAACAGGTTGCCCAGGGAGGTGGTGGAAGCCTCATCCCTGGAGGTGTTTAAGGCCAGGCTGGATGTGGCTCTAAGCAGCCTGATGTAGTGTGAGGTGTCCCTGGCCATGGCAGGGGGTTTGGAACTGGATGATCCTTGAGGTCCCTTCCAACCCTGACAGTTCTGTGATTCTGTATGGCAGAAAGCAATAATCCTTGGGAAGGGCATCAACTGCTGGCCAAAAAATAGCCATTTCCAGAGACGGAAACACTGAACCATTTCAGTTGGAGAAGATTTTTAAGATCATCACATCTAACCATTCTCTAACTCTACCAAGCCTGATGTTAAACCATGTCCCTCAGCACCACATCTGTCTTTTAAACACCTCCAGGGATGGGGATTCCCCCACCTCCCTGGGCAGCCTGTGCCAGTCTTTCAGAACCCTTTCAGTCAAGAAGTTTCTTCTAATGTCCAACCTAAATCTCCTCCCGGTTCAACTTGAGGCCATTCCTTCTTCTCCTGTCGCTAGGGAGAAGAGACCAAACCCCACCTCACTGCGACCTCCTTTTAGGAGCTGTAGAGGCCTCCAGAGGCTCCTTGTCCCAGTTCTCAATGGTTGCACAGTCCTCCCACCCCTCACCAAATTCAGCTCCTGAAGAGTCCCTATTGAAGTGAATCCATCACCACCTTCTCTTCCCTTTCCTTCTTCCCTTTCCTCTCCAGGACATCAGCAGGAGGAGTGCTGCTGGCACAAGGCAAGGCTCTGTCCTCTCAGTTCTGCTGCCTGGGCTCATCTTTCAATCCAAACCTGCAATTTCTTGTCCACCCACAGACTTCCAACAAGGCTCATGTCAGAGAAATCCCCAGAGATCATCTGCCAAGTTGCAGGGAGCCTTTACTGAGGGTATGAAACCAGCAATTTGTCAGAAGATCACTGGATAAAAGCCAAGATGATTTTCCCAGGGACAGCACAAAGCCCATTCATGGCATTAAGGTCATGCTTCACCAGACTCCAGGAAAGAATCTGCAGCTTGCTTCACAGGTTGGTGAGAATTTGATTAACTGTGGAGGATGAGAAAAGAGTTCTCCAAGACTGCCACAGGCTGCCCAGGGAGGTGGTTAAATCCCCAGCCTTGCAGGGGTCCAAAAGCTACAGAGATGTGGTGCTGAGGGACATGGTTTAGCACCAGCCTTGGCAGAGGTAGAGAATGGTTGGAGTTGGTGGTCTTTAAGGTGTTTTTCAACCAAAACATTTCTTTGAGGTTTTTTGTTTGTTTTTCTGAACCAAGAGATTTATTTGAAAGGATGAGAAGCAGCCCAAGACTCCCTGCTCCTACTGATCTTCCTAATAAACCATTGTTCCTAATGCCCTCCCCTACGTCCTGGCAACTGATACAGATGAGAAGATCATTAGTTGAGGTTTCAAGTATCAATTACAGCTCTATTGGAACACATTTGTTCAATCACTGCTCCCACTCCTTCCACTGCATTCTCTAACAGCAGCTCTTGCTCTTTGCACTCAATTAAAGTTCTTCATGATTTGCCACAGCCAAAGCTTGGGATTTTATTTTACTCTATTTTTTTATTTTTTTTTAACTGCCATTTTAAGGCCAAGTTCAGGTGGGTTCCTTAATTCTAATTGACATTTGCCTTCTTGTCAGTGTGCTTAGTTAATGGGTGGGGGAATCCCATATCCACTCAGGAAATTCTGCAATTAATGTTGCAGTGGTAGAAGGAGGTTGCCTAGAGCAACCTTTTCATTTCCTTGAGAGCTTTTTTTCTGGAGGTTAACGATGAGGTACTGTCAAGGTGCAGATGTAAGCACTGTGTGCTACGATGCAGCATGATTAAAAGATATTTCTGCTCTCAAAAAATGGCTGCTAAGGTTGCATCTGAAGTGAATGAAAGTGCTTGGGGGATTCTTGACCTCCAGGTTCTTCTCTTTTTTCCTTTATTTCAGTGCCTCACAAAGGCCTTCTTGATATTGGGCAACAAGCCACTGATTAGTTTGCAGAGAAGAGAAGCCCGAGAAGCCCAGGTCTGGAGAAGAGAAGCCTGAGAACAGATTTAATAAATGTTCATAAATATCTGAAGCAAACACCCAAAAAATAGCCCCAAAATTAGCTGAATTTTCTAGTGGCAGGAACAAGAAATTATTTCTTCTCTCTACCTTCCCTGAGCAGGTCACTCATCTCTTGCCTCAGAAACAACCTCTCCCAAAGCCCTAATTGCAAAAGAATTGTGGAGGCTGAGGGATGTGGAGATTTTTAGCCTAGAGAAGACTTGGGGAAGCGGGGGGGCATCTTATCAAGGCTTATAAATAATAAAGGATGGGTGCCCAGTGAGAGGACAAGAGGCAGTGGGCACAAACTTGAACCCAGAAAGCTGCACCTAAACATGAGGAGGAACTGCTTTACACTGAGGGTGGTAGAGCACTGGAACAGGCTGCACAGAGAGGTGGTGGAGTCTCCATCTCTGGAGTCATTCAAAACCCACCTGGATGCCATCCTGTGAGCATGCTCTGGCAAGGGGGTTTAGAATAGATGATCCCCAGAAGTCCCATTGGACAGCCCTGGGACACCACCTGAGCACCACCAAAGCACCACCTGGTTGAGATGGAAGCTCAGGGAGCAGGGCTTGTGCCTCAGAGGTTTCCACTGGCACAATGCAGTAGTGGGTGATGTAAAATACAACGGGGAGAGGAATAAATCTGCAGGGTCCTCTGAAGACAGGGACAAATACTTTTTTTTTTCTCTGAAGTAATATTAATGGTCTTAGTAATAATAGTATTATTTTAATTATTAAATAATTATCAAATAATTTATTTAAATTAATTTAATTATTAATAAATAATACTAAAAATAAATTACTAATAAAATAATTAAATAGTAATTAATAATCAATACTATTAATAATGATTAATACTGTTGATTATAATTATATTATGATATATAATTTATATTATAAATTTATAAATTATATTAATAAAATTATTAATTTATATATTATATTATAATATATAATTTATTGTATGATATATAATTATTACACTGTTATTATAATTAATGATATTAATTACAATTAATAGTATTAATACTAATAATAATTATTAATTAATAATAGTAATTATTTGTATTAATAATAATATCAAAATCCTAAACATCCAGCTTTACAGAAGCCAACTTAAATTGTTTTCCTAATCATTATTAACATCAGCTAGACAGAAAGATTAAGCAGGGAGGAAAAAAAAAAAATATGGGACCCAGTGAAGCTCGAGGTTGTCACCAGAACACTCCAAGCCTTCCAAAGAACAGAGGCTGTTTGAGTCAGCAAACTTTTAACCAGTGGTTGCCATGCAACAGCAGTGACATCAGATGATGAATAGCTCAGAGAGTGCCCTGAGTGTGGCAAATGGAAGGTTTCACTCTTTATGTCTTGCTATTTATTAAGGCATTTCTTTAGCCTGTTGGCAGTCCACGATAAAACAAGGACAGGGATGCTATTAAAACCCAGCCCTGCCCCTGCCAGGAAGGATTGATTGGGGCTGCATAGGCATAGCATAAGCTGTATGCTACAGCACATGGTCCCCAGAGGTCTTAAGGTTGCCAGAAAAAAAAAAAAAAAGAAATGAGGAATTGTCCCAGCCAGCAGCCATCTGCCTGGAGTGAAATGTGTTCTCACAGGAGAGATGATTAACCTCAGCTACATCTTTCACCCCACAAAATGTAGAGGGCACATCTGAATAATTCTGCATGAAAACAACCAAAGCCCTTGTCTGGGGCATGGTGGGAAGCATCAGGTTCCTGCAGAGCAGGCAGGTGAGTGGCTTTGGGGGTGGGTGGTGCTTGTTTCCTTCCAAAGGGGCAGTGCTCTTCCTGCAGGGGAGCTTTTCTGGGTTGAGTGAGGTTACCTGGGAGGAGGCAAAGGGCCCTTTTCAGCTTTTCAAGGCATCCCTGAAGAGAGCAGTTGCAGAAATGCTGATTAGAGCACTATAGGCTAACAGATTCTCTCCTGCCAAACTCTCTTTTCCCTGCAGTCCCAGTTTTGGAAACTGTAATGTTCAGAAACTCAGCTTTTCAGGGTGGAAATCCTCATTAGTCTATGGCAGATCTGTCCAGAAAAGGCATCATTAGACTGTACAGATTAGTAAAGCTGTGAACCTCCCATGTTACAAGAGATGATGACAGCTCTGGGGAGCTGGGATCCTCCTAATGCCAGGGTACAGCACCCCCAAAAAGCAGTACTTCTGGGGTGTATGACCTGGGAGAGGGGAAAAAAATCCACTCTTATCACACAAGAAGCCAAATGAAGACAAGCTCTTCAAGACTCTGCTTTGGATTCTGAAGGAAATCATGGGGAGGATGGAGCAAGTGCATCTGCATTTGTAGAAGAGCTGCACACAGGGAGATAACAGCACACAGTTTTACATCTGAGAGGCAACAGAATTCCATAAATACTGAAATATGATGATGATGAGCAACTTGTGCCTGGCAAGTCCTGGTTTCTTCTCCCATTCAGCTTGTGCTACATCTTTCTCCCCTTGACAGCCTGGGGATGCAGTTTGGTCCCAGTTCAGAAGCCTCCAGCACTGGGAGTTCTGAGGTTTTTTGGGTCCCTAATCTAAAGCATCTCTTCTGAGTCAAAATGGATTTGGTAGAAGACCAGTTTGGCTTCATAAATTAGGTGGCAGTTGGTTTAAAGGAGGAAGGAAATATATTGTGTTTAAATAAGCTGTGAGACTCAGTGCTGAGGGAACCATGCATTAAAGAGGTGATAAACTGCACACCAGTCTGGGCTGAGAGGATGTTACAACCCACCTGTCCTTTATAAAAGAAGGAAGAGCTGTGGGAAGCTGCAGAAGGACAACCAACCCATGAATCATTTTGTCTGATTGGCTGTAGGGGGTAGCTAAGAGCCAGGGCTCCGACTCACATCTCTCTCTGAAAGCAGAATTAAATCACAACCAGGCAGAACAGCATCAGAACCATAGAATGGATTTGAGTCCAGCCATTAACCCAGCACTGCCAGGTCACCAGCAAACCATGTCCCTCAGCACTATATCCACACAGCTTTGAAACCCCTCCACAGATAGGACTCAACCACTGCTCTTGTCCAGGGTTGTCAAAGGGAAGGAATTTTTCCCAGTCTCCACCATAGACATCTCCTGGTTCAACTCAAGGTTGTTCCCTCTTGACCTATCTCTTGTTCCTTAAGAGACCAACGACCACCTTGCTCCACCCTCCTTTCAGGAGGTCAATACCAGGTCAAACAAACCCTTCATTGATGTGGAGGCAGAGTGCACCCTCAGGAAGTTTGCAGATGATAAAAAATTGGCAGAGCAGAGGGATGTGCCACCACTCAAGAGAGACCTTGGCAGGATGACAAAATGGCCCCTGGAGACTGTGGTGGGGATGGGGGCAGAACTGGGATAAAACCTGGCTAAGGATCCACACCTGGCTGTGTTCCATGAGCTCTGGGCTCAAGCCACCAGTTCCACCAACTCCTCCATCTCTTGGGCCTGCAGTCCAGATGCCTCAGCTCAGCACATGATGTTATTAGATTTGTCAGAGATGCCAGAAGGTGCAGGGACATCAGGATAGGTGTTAAGAGCCTGAACACCAGCAGCCACACTTCCAGAAACTCAGAAAAGCTTTCAGCCACCCAGAGATTTCTGCCAAAGCAAAGCCTCTGCCTGGTGGAACACAACCTACTGAAGGGACTTGTTTACACCAACAGGGTGATTGGGGTTGGGGTTTTTGCTATCTACTTTATTCTGCTTATTGGTGTTCTGCAAGGGATTCCAGGAGATCTGAGATGCAAGAGGAAACTGGCACTAGGTTGGCATATTTTGCCACAGCACAGTTGGTGGAATGTGAGCAAAAACCATCTTTGCCCGTTCCTGCCTATTAGCGCTTGCAGCTGGCTCGTGGCATCCTGAGGAGAGCATTTGTGATGGTTTGAAACTGTCTTTTTAATTTTTCCTTGCAAAGTTCAGAACAGAGAAAGTGAAAGAGTGTAAATAAGTCACTATTGGATGTAAGAAAGCAAAATACTGATTGTTCTAAACACTTCCATTGGATAGATAGAAATGTTTAAGAACTATTACCCAAAACAAAGTAGGCACTCTGCACATTCTGCGTTCGGCAGTGGGGGCAGTTGCTGGGCTGTCTGGCTGCTGTTTCTTCTTCTCTTCTGGCTGAAGATAACACGTACTGACCTTGGCAGCTAAGTTAACAACTTTCTGCTTAACTAACTCTGCTTCTCTGTCCAGGGGGGTCTGGGGGGAAGCTCCTGGGAGAGAGAGAGGCCCCTTTGGGAGGGTCCCCTTGGGGTTGTGCTTTTCTGTTGATTGTATATATTTGTAAATGTTGTGAATTTTGTATATTTGTACATATTCATTGCATTTCATCGTAGATTTTAGACTCTGCTTGTAAATACAGCCTTCATTTGCTTCCAGACTGGGCTAGCCTGGTTATTGTTGGTGGGGGGGGGGGGATTTCAGCTCACACCGACACACTTTTTATTTTTGGCGCCCAACGTGGGGCTCGATTGTTTGTATGATTTATTCCTGCTCAGATTAGGAAGCAAAATGAAGCTGTTTTGGATTCTGAGTCATTCTATTTCATCTATTATCAGTGCAGTTGTCTACAGATGGGCTGTTTCCTGCATGATAGACAAGATTGTGAGATATGTGGCATATAAATCGTTTCTTTGGGTTAAGAACAAGTTACTGAATGTTGGTGAATTCTGTTGTGGTCTTATTGGGCTAAGAAGCTATGGTAATTCAACTATGGATCTGCTAGCAGACACATTTGAGTTTGTTACTCCTCTTACAACTACAGAGGGTCCTTGGAACCAGTGGTACCCTAGATATCTTGTGCTAGCCTTAATCTTAATTTTGTTGCTTCTTGGAATAATCATATGGCTACTGATAGCACTGTGTCAAGAAAGACATAAGGCTACTTGCTCTTCCAACTCTGCTGTGAATGTGAAAACCAATCCAGTAAATTTGGTGGCTACTGTAAGCAGAAAGCGTAAAGGAGCTGCAGGAGGAGATGCAGATGCTGCAGGAGATAGTGCAGATGGAGATGAGGGTCCTTCTACTCAGGGTCCCTCTCTTAAGAAAGATCCTTCTGGTGAGGAAGAGAGGGTTAGCCTTAAAACTCTGGCAGACCTCTTGAGACCCCACATGGATGATGGAGATGGAGGTCAAGATGTAGACCCTGGTAGATTAGCAACTGCTGGCAGAGCCTCTGCACTCAAGGAAATTCAACGGAGGATTACAATAGGAATATGGGGACAGCGACCTCAGGATGATGATGATGATGAGGATGACATACAGTCAGCTAATACACCCAGACAGGAAATTAGACATGTGAGGAAGGATTACATCAGAGGAGATAATGAGCCAGTCCTGTCTTGGCTAGCCAGGTGTTTTGATATGGGAGCCCCAGCATTGGTGGTAGGTGACAAGTTGGCCTCTCAGTTGGGGATGCTCTCAAAGGATACAGGCATAGACAGGCACCTAGGCAAGTGCATTGGTAAAGTTTCTC
Source organism: Indicator indicator (assembly GCF_027791375.1). Lineage (NCBI taxonomy): Eukaryota > Metazoa > Chordata > Aves > Piciformes > Indicatoridae > Indicator > Indicator indicator. The sequence continues at coordinate 15,739,288 of NC_072031.1, forward strand.
TGTGGGCACGCCTCCTACTGGCAGTCCTGTTGAGGTACCCCAGCAGAGATGATTTACCATGGAACCCTAAGCTTTGGACCACAATAGATGAGGGAATCAAGAGTCTGAGAGAATTTGCTGTGAGAGAAGTAATGTATGGAGATCATAAGGCTCTGAATCCTGATGAAATTCCTGTTGGAACAGGCCTTGCCAAAAAGCTCATTAAGCTTGCTCCTCCTAATTATGCTACTATTCTGGCAAGCAGGATTGTGGCAAGAAATTATGGTGGAGTGCCTCCCACTGTTGGCCATTTCACTGACCAAATGAGGCAGTTGGAGGATAGTCTTGCACGTACTTCTTTGGTTTCAGCCATTGAAACTCTGTCTGGAGAGATAAAGACTTGCATGAAAGAGCTGAAGGAGGAACTTAAAACCTCCATATCCAGCTTGATGAAGGGGGATGATTCTGATTCCTCTTCCTCCAGATGGATACAAGTTTCAGCTGTTAGGAACAGACGTGCTCCAAGGAGGCCATTCCAGAATAGGTCAAACCAAAACAGACAGCAGAGGCAATCACGTGGCAGTATCTGGATAACTCTGCGTGATCAGTTTGGTGAGAACATGAACAGATGGGATGGTCAACCAACTTCTGATCTTTTCAAGAGGTTACGGGAGCTGCAGAGGGGCAGATCCCGAGGTAGCAATACCAGGAGGGTAGCTGTCGCTTCCTCAGTTTCCCAGAACAACTCTGATAGCTCCAACAGTGATCCTAATTCTGGTGCTGGACATTGTGCCAGCTGTACATGTGGAGGTAATCCCCACCATTAGGGGTGCCCTGCCTTCCGCCAGGGGGAGGTAAGGGATAATGGAGATAACAGAATCTATTGGGATGTGTACATCCAGTGGCCTGGCACTTCAAAATTTCAGAAGTACAGGGCCTTGGTTGACACAGGAGCTCAGTGCACCATAATACCATCAAATTATCAAGGGGGAGAATCTATAACTATTCAGGGAGTCACTGGTGGATCTCAAGAGTTGTTTAAGATAGAGGTTGACATAAGTTTAACTGGGAAGCAGTGGAAGAAACATACTATTGTAACAGGTCCTAATGCACCTTGTATTTTGGGAATTGACTTTCTGAGAGAAGGGCGTTTTAAAGACCCTAAGGGTTACAAATGGGCTTTTGGAATAGCAACTGTAGAAATTGATGGAGGAAAATTGAAGTTGTCCATTAGACCTGAGCTTTCAGATGAATCTGCAGTTGTGGGACAACATGAGATAGAGGATGTAAAGCTGCCGGTTGCTTCTCAAACTGTGCATCACAGACAGTACAGAACCAACCGTGACTCTTTGGTGCCCATTCAAAACTTGATTCGTCAGTTGGAGAGTCAGAAGGTCATCAGCAAAACTCATTCACCTTTCAACAGTCCAGTCTGGCCTGTGCGAAAGCAGAATGGAGAGTGGCGTCTGACAGTTGATTTCCGTGCCTTGAATGAAGTAACTCCACCCATGAGTGCAGCTGTACCAGACATGATGGAACTCCAATATGAGCTGCAATCCAACAGGCCAAATGGTATGCTACCATAGACATTGCTAATGCTTTCTTCTCTATTCCCATAGCAGAGGAATGCAGGCCTCAGTTTGCTTTCACCTGGAGAGGCATTCAGTACACATTCAATCGTTTGCCCCAGGGGTGGATTCACAGTTCAACCATCTGCCATGCAGTGATCCATGATGCTTTGGAGAAAAGTGGAGCTCCAGAACACATTCAGTTCATCGATGACATCATCGTCTGGGGTGAGACTGCTGAAGAAGTCTTCGAGAAAGGTAACAAAATCCTTGACATTCTCTTGCAAGCTGGTTTCGCTATCAAGCGAGACAAGGTGAAAGGACCTGCCAGAGAAATCCAGTTTCTGGGAGTGCGGTGGCAAGATGGTTGCCGTCACATCCCAATGGATGTGATAAACAGAGTCTCCACCATGGCAAATCCCATCAACAAGAAAGAAACTCTGCGTTTCTTAGGCATAGTGGGATTTTGGAGACTGCACATTCCTGGATACAGTCAGATTGTGAAACCTCTATATGATGTGACTCGAAAGAGAAACAGTTTCCAATGGGGTCCTGAGCAACAAGCAGCCTTTGACCAGATCAAGCGAGAGGTAGTCCAAGCGATGGGTCTGGGACCTGTCCGAACTGGTCCAGACATTAAGAACATTCTGTACACGGCCGCGAGTGACAATGGTCCAACCTGGTGCTTATGGCAAAGAGCTCCAGGGGAGACACGAGGACGTCCTCTTGGTTTCTGGGGTCGTGGCTACAGAGGCTCAGAGGCAAACTACACTCCAACAGAGAAAGAGATTTTAGCTGCTTATGAAGGAGTGAAAGCTGCTTCTGAAGTGATTGGAACTGAGTCACAACTTCTTCTAGCTCCTAGATTGCCAGTTCTGAATTGGATGTTCAAAGGCTAAGGTTCTTCACCACATCATGCAACAGATGCTACCTGGTCTAAGTGGATGGCTCTGATAACACAGAGAGCTCGAATGGGAAATCTCGAAAGGCCTGGTTTGGTGGAGGTGATCACAAACTGGCCAGAAGGCACAAGCTGTGCTAAACCTCCAGAGGAGAGAGTAACTCATGCTGAGGAAGCTCCTCCTTACAGTGATCTGTCTGATGATGAAAAGAGATATGCTTTGTTCACAGACGGTTCCTGTCGTCTTGTTGGGAACAAGCGGAGATGGAAATCTGCAGTGTGGAGCCCAACGTGCAGAGTTGCAGAAGCAAGAGATGGAGAAGGAGAATCCAGTCAATTTGCAGAGGTAAAAGCTGTCCAGCTAGCTCTTAACGTAGCTGAACGTGAGAGATGGCCAAAGCTCTATCTCTACACTGACTCATGGATGGTAGCCAATGCCTTGTGAGGTTGGCTGAAAGACTGGAAGAAGAATGGCTGGCAGAGGAAAGGAAAGCTAATCTGGGCTGCAGATCTGTGGCAAGACATTGCTGCTCGCATTGAGAGAATCCCAGTGAAAGTGAGACACATCGATGCTCACATTCCTAAGAGCAAAGCTACTGAGGAACAACAACACAACCATCAGGCAGATCTAGCTGCAAGAGTTTCCCAGGTGGACACAAACTCTGATCCTGATCTTGACTGGAAACACCGAGGTGAGCTGTTCTTAGCTCGGTGGGCCCATGACTCGTCAGGACATCAAGGCAGAGATGCAACCTACCGATGGGCTCGTGACAGATCCATTGACATTTCCATGGATGCTATCACACAAGTCATCCATGACTGTGACATTTGTGCTGCTATTAAGCAGGCAAAGCGGATCAAGCCCTTGTGGTACGGTGACCGATGGTCCAAGTACAAGTATGGTGAAGCCTGGCAGATTGACTACATCACTCTACCTCGTTCTCCATCTGGTAAGCAGTATGTGCTGACTATGGTAGAGGCAAGCACTGGATGGCTGGAAACTTATCCAGTTCCTCATGCAACTGCACGTAACACCATTCTTGGTCTGGACAGACAAATCCTGTGGAGACACGGAACTCCAGAGAGGATTGAGTCAGACAACGGAACTCATTTCAAGAACAATCTTGTGAAAAACTGGGCCAAAGAGCAGGGCATGGAGTGAATATTCCACATTCCCTACTATGCACCAGCTGCAGGGAAGATCGAACGCTACAACGGTTTGCTGAAAACCACTCTCAAAGCCATGGGGGGTGGATCTTTGAAGAACTGGGAGAAACATTTAGCACAAGCAACCTGGTTGGTGAATAGTAGAGGTTCAGTGAATCGAGCTGGACCTGCCCAATCAGATTTGTTGCGAAAGGAAGAAGGTGATAGAGTTCCTGCTATCAGAGAAAAGAATCTGTTAGGCAAAACTGTTTGGGTATTTTCTCCTTCAGGAGAGGCCAAACCTGTCCGAGGGGTGGTTTCTGCTGAAGGTCCTGGCCACACCTATTGGGTGATGCAAGAAAATGGTGAAATTCAGTGTATTCCACAAAGAAATCTAACTTTGGCTGAGAGAGGTTAAATTCAGAGTGTTGCGCAGATACAGCATCGCGCCCAAGAGGAGAGTCCATGAGATCTACGGTGCACGAACCCTGAGAGCCCTGAGTCACCTGAGAGTCCCTGTTCCTTTCTTCGCTCCATCTGCGAGGAAACAAGCTGTTTGCTGTTTTTCCTGTGATTTGACTCTTTTGAATCATCTACATCTGAAATAGCCGGAATGGACTATGGTCTTTATTCACCTATTGTTGTAGATATTATTTTAGGTTAGATAAATGATAGTAGCAGCCAATGGAATTGTTTAGAAGGGGTGGACTGTGCTGGTTTGAAACTGTCTTTTTAATTTTTCCTTGCAAAGTTCAGAACAGAGAAAGTGAAAAGTGTAAATAAGTCACTATTGGGTGTAAGAAAGCAAAATAACAATTGTTCTAAACACTTCCATTGGATAGAGAGAAATGTTTAAGAACTATTACCCAAAACAAAGCAGGCACTCTGCACATTCTGCGTTCGGCAGTGGGGGCAGTTGCTGGGCTGTCTGGCTGCTGTTTCTTCTTCTCTTCTGGCTGAAGATAACACGTACTGACCTTGGCAGCTAAGTTAACAACTTTCTGCTTAACTAACTCTGCTTTCTGTCCAGGGGGGTCTGGGGGGAAGCTCCTGGGAGAGAGAGAGGCCCCTTTGGGAGGGTCCCCTTGGGGTTGTGCTTTTCTGTTGATTGTATATATTTGTAAATGTTGTGAATTTTGTATATTTGTACATATTCATTGCATTTCATTGTAGATTTTAGACTCTGCTTGTAAATACAGCCTTCATTTGCTTCCAGACTGGGCTAGCCTGGTTATTGTTGGTGGGGGGGGGAATTTCAGCTCACACCGACACAGCATTTCCAAGAGCTTTCATGAGCACAGATGTGATAAGATGTTTAATTTTTCAGCATTTTCACAGCTGGGTTTGTTGTGCAGAGGAACAAACAGGAGTTCAAAGCTCTGCTTGACAAGCTGAAGGACCTTCGAGTGCCACAGGTCAGACTGAGCTCTGCAGTGGCTGAGCAGAAGGCAGCAGGTTGGGCTCAGGTGCTCAGTGATGTGCTCCTATGAAAAACTCTCTGAAAGGTGATTTGAGGCACCCCACCTTTATTTCTCTGCAGGTCACAGTAGCTCTCAGCTCTGAGGGCATCATCAGAAGTTTCAGGGCAGCCAGGAGCCAAAATAAAGGAGATGCTCTACATGTCTCCTCCTTGAGAAAAGAACTCCTGTGTGGAAAGCGTTTTATTTAGGGCTTAGTTATGATGACCTCTGCTTTTTAACACTTCAGCCTGATGGCTTCCACAGAGCTATGCAGCACAAGTTCCTGCCTGTGCAACCTGGGAGGGAGCTTTGCTTGATTACATCAGGCACAGGCAAACCCCTACTCCAGCAGGGAAGAGGGCAGCCTGAAGTGACAGCACAGAAAGCAGCTCTGGTTTGCAGTTCACCACTGGATTATTAAAAGCTGCTTTCCACCTCATGGCTGAGGTATTTAAAGTCTACGCTTTCAACCTCACTTTTGGGTGTGGGTTTTTTTTTTTTTGGTGAGGCCAACTGTTTTTTACATCCTCTTAAATACTCTTTCAGGATGTTTTGAAACACCAGCACTGTTCATACTCAAGATGATTCCTCCCCAAAGCAGAACATCGATCTATTGCCTACTTGTATATCTACCCCATGGGACAAGTCATCTCCCTGCAACATTCCCCTCTTACACTTCTCCTCCTCCTTCCTTTCCAATTTCTCTTCACCTCTCCATACCATGATTTATCTCCCTTCCATGTTCCCTGTTCTGCTCTCTCAAAGCAGTAATAACTCTCCCCACAATTAAGACAACCAGCTCCAGCATCCCAACCAATCCATATGAACTCTTCTTTCTGGCTGGCTTCATTACACAAAGTGCTCCTTATTCTGCAAGCTCATTTGAATACCTCCTGACAATTACTCAGCTGAATATTGATCCCAGTATCTTCCTTCATTTGTGTGCCTGTCCAATCCTTTCTGCCAGCTTTGTCAGTACTGAAAAGCAAAAAGCACATTACAGGGCTGTCTCCTTAACTAGAACAGGGACACTGGAAGAAGTGCCAATTGTTCAGCAGTTTCCAAAGTGTTCAGGTGTTTAATGCTCTCCCTTGCTTTGCTGTCCAGTCCCTTTCCATCTATTCTCCCAAGCTTCAGGAGTAGATGAAAGCACCAACAGATGGTTGTTCAACAGCTAAAGGGAATTTTTATGCTTCCATTACTGGAAATAACCCTAAGAAATGCTGGTGAGGAGACACCCACTGGTAGAAGAACACACTGTCTACCTACACTAAGCAGCAGCTCTACCCTCATGGTGTCTCCTATCTGTCATCAGTAACCTGCCTGCAATAAGGAGCTGGCAGATGTGGCCTGGACTAACACCGCCTCTCTAACTACAGAGTCATAGAATGGGTTGAGTTGGAAGAGACCTTAAAGATCATCTGGTTCCAAGCCCCTACCATGGGCAGGGACACCTTTCACCAGCCCAGGTTGCTCAAAGCCACAATCAGCTTGGCTTTGGACAGTTCCAAGGATGGAAAATAAACCTGAATAAACCAAATAAAGCTGATTTGTTTCATCTGCTTTTCCTGACTGAAGCAAAAACTCCCCCTAGGCACCAAGGACTTGCCAGCTCCTTGGGCTGAAGTGACAATCACCCTGTCAAGCAGTTTCCAAGGAGGATGCTGCCCTTTACTTTGCCCTCTGCACTAGTCTCTGGCAAAATAAGCTGGTCTGAAAGAAGCAGGTGAAAGCCATGAAGAAAGGAGAGGCCATGACAGTGAGTGGCACCTTCCCTGCTGGCTTCTGAGCTGCAGCTGTGGCCATGCTCTTTGTGCCAAGGACAAAGAGGAGGGGCAGCTCTCCCAGCTCACCCAAGGGTAGTGAGCTTGTGGGCTTCCAGCTAAAATATTCCCCCCTTTTGGATGTGCATCCACAGTATGTTCCTCTGAATCCCCGCTGCCCAGGTCAAAGAAGAAAGGACTCTCTGCTGGGCTGATGCCCCAGAACTGGAACACCCCCCAGCCACCCCCCCAGCACAGTGTTAGGACTTTTGCTTTGTAGACACAGGAAGGAGGCATGGAGGGATGTCACGTAACAGTCAGCTCTCCCATCCCTTGGGACAAGTGCAGGGCATCCTTGAGGGGGAGGATGGGAAAGGATCCAGCAGCAAAGCAAGCAGATGTGTACAGGTGGGTGCAAGAGAAACACCAGGAAGGCAAACACCCCAAAACCAGGCTGATAGTTACTGCAATTCAACCTGCTCTCCTTCTGCCACAGGGAAGTCACAAGTTCAGATGTCAGCTGGGAAAACACCCTTGCCCAACTAATTAAACCGTTTGGAGAGAGGCCCCACAACGAGCACACAACTCAGCAACAGCAAACCTCCCTCCCACAGACACCCAGGATAGCTTTTGATCTCTACTCACCAAGGCAGGGGGCTGAGGTTCCTTACGTTCTGAGGAGAAGAAGTTCTGAGCTGCAAAGGCTGCTCCTGTGGAGCAAAACAGTTCCTCTTTCCAGCAGAGCTCCTTTTGTATCCTTGCAGCTTAGGTGTTTCCAATCACTCAATCAGTTGGAGATGAGGTGCAGCTGATCTTTATCAGCTCATCACGAGCTCGAGGGCTGTCAGGACCCTGCCCTGGGGGGTGTTGGGGGTAGTGGTGGTTACCACAAGCAGCAGGCTTCACAGGTGCAAGCTGCCCTTAAGATGCAGCAAAGGGTGGAGTCTGCAACGAGGCAAAGTCCAGCACATACAGACCAAGGTGTACCCCCCTGTGACCCCCTGCAGGGCACAGGGGGGCTGATGGCTTAGCTGATGTGGTGGTGCTAGGTCACAGCCTGGACTTGATGATCTCAGAGGTCTTTTCCAGCCTCAATGATTCTGTGAACACACAATGAGTCATAGAACCATTGAGGTTGGTGAAGACCTCTAGTATCAGCAAGTCCAACCTTCAGCTCAACACCACCGTGGCCACTAAACCATGCCCCAAGGGCCCTGTCTACAAGGTTTTGAACACCTCCTGGGATGGGGACTCTGCCACCTCCCTGGGCAGCCTGTTCCAATGCCTGACCACTCTTGTTCCTCATATCCAACCTAAACCTCTTCTGGTGCAACTTGAGACCATTTCCTCTGGTCCTGTTATCTGTTACTTGGGAGACCAACCTTTGCCTTCCTACAACCTTGTTTCATCTCCCTGGTGACAGGCTGTGGGGATGCTGGATGCATGATCTGCTCCATGTCACAGAATCACAGAATTCTTGAGGCTGGAAAAGACCTCTGAGATCATCAAGCCCAGCCTATGACCCAACACCACCACATCAGCTAAACCCTGCCACCAAGTGCCACATCCAAGCTTTTCTTAATGACCCCCAGGGATGGCAACTCCACCACCTCCTTGGGCAGTCCATCCCAGTGCCTGATCAGCCTTGCTGTGAGGAAGTGCTTCCTAATATCCAACCTAAACCTCCCCTGGTGCAGCTTCATGCCATGTCCTGCTTCAGCTTTGTGTCTGACTTCTTTCAGAGCAAGAGATGAGGAGGAGGAGGAAGCAGGCTGCTGTGCACAAGCAGAGGTAGGAGTGGGGCTTTTGCTCCCTGGGGCAAAACCACAGTCAAGAGCAGGGGAAGAGTGCTGCTGTAGCAAGGGAACAGGAGGGAAAGCCAAGTGAGAAGAGTGCAGGGTGCTGTGGGGGCAGCTGTCAGTTCAGGGGCGGGGGGCAGCAATGCCAGCTCTATGGCAGGGACAGAGGTGTTACGATGGATGCAGATGCTTCCTGCCAGTCCAAGACATGCAGATTTCACACTTGGAAGCCAAAGGTGGAGCAGGGGATCCTCTTCTCCTTGGCTGGTTAATGCACAGAGGAGAATCCTCTGGTGCAATATTGGAGAGGTACTTTAAGGGAGTGGTTTTCTTTCACCATCAAGCAAATGGCAAGGAGCTGTCAGAGGAAGAAAGGAAATCTCAATGATTGCTGCCAGACTGCTGGGGCTTTTCTGCAAACCTCAGCCTTACGTGGCCTGAGGTTGTGTTGGGAATCCTTTTGCATCCTCAAGACATTGGGGGTGAGGAGGGGGGAACTGGATGGCAGGGGATAGAAGGGGGGATTAGAGGTGAGTGGTGACAGGAGGGGAGTTTGGATCTGGAGATGTGTGAGAGAGTGGGAGGGACAGCACCGAGGGAGACTCTGATGAGGTCAGCCTGGGAATCCTCATGCTGTAATGAACAGCCAGCTGGTTTCCATAGAAACACCCAGGCAGGATTTCACACATTAAATGGTCAGGTTTGGATGTCAGCCTTTAATAAAGAACCCCCAGCAGGCCAAACAACAGAAATGCAGTGGGGGATTCTTTATCACATGTGTGCCCCACGCTTCCCCTCCAGCAGCCTGCTCCAGCCCACTGGAAAAGAAAACAAATACTAGAAAATAATAACAAGACATCTCCAGAAATCATTCCAAGTGATGCTTCTGGTTCCACTCACCCTGGGCAGGCAGCACTCAGCTCTCTGCACCATTTCACCACAGGATTCTTTCTTGGCAGTCCTGGAGGTGCTCACTCTCAACAGCCTGCTAAGCAAAACCATCTGTGGCATCCATACTGGCACTTCAGGCAAGGTGATCAGATTGGAATAGCTTCTGAGGGAGCAGATAGGCCAACCCTGTCCTGCTCATGGGGACCAGGTTGCCCCTCAGAGGGGGGCAGTCACCTCTGCAAGGAGCCTGGGCAGAAAAAAAAAGACCTTTGTGTTGTGTCCAGCTCTGGAGCCCCCAGCGTAAGAAGGACAAAGACCTGCTCAAGAGGGTCCAGAGGAGAGTGCTGGAGATGATCAGAGGCTGGAGATCCTCCTGTATGAGGACAGGGTGAGAGAGCTGTGCTTGTTCAGCCTGGAGAAGAGAAGGTTCCAGGGGGTCTTTCTTGTGGCCTTTCAGTATTTCAGGGGGGGCTGGAGGGAAGGTGGGGATGGACACTTCGTTTGGGACTGTGGTGACAGGACAATGGATGATGGTTTGAAACTGGATGAAGCTGGATTCAGAGTGGGTAGAAGGAAGAAATGCTTCACTGTGAGAGTGATGAGACAGGGTACCAGGGGTGCAGGGGCTGCAGGCTGCCCAGAGATGTGGTAGATGCCCCATCCCTGACACCATTCAAGGTCAGGTTCTTTGAGACTCTGAGCAACCTGCTCTGGTTGCTGATGTCCCTGCTGACTGCAGGGGGGTTGGAATAGACAACCTTTAAAGGTCCCTTCCAAACCAAACTTGGGCCCTACCCAGGACAAGCTGTGCTGTGTCAGGAGGCAGCAGCAGGTATTTTGGGTGCCAGGTAGGAATGAAGCAAACAGGTAATGCTGTTGCAGTGCCCTATCTGGGAGCAGAACAGCAGGAAGGAGGGGCCTGAAAAACTGCCCCTGCATGGTCTACAACATCCTCATTTCTGCTGGCACAGATGTTCAGCCTTCTGAAGGGTCAGCCAAGAACAATCCATAAGAACCAAAACCACTTAAAGAAATACAGAGGGGGTTTTGTTTCATTTTCCTTTAAACCTCTGTGAGACAGCAGCTGCCCTGATGGAACTTGTGCTATCACCTTCCCCCAAAGAAGTGCAAATGAGAGCTGGGAAGGTCTGAAATGCAATCATCTTGCCTTAGCAATGGGAGGCTGCTTCAGCAAATGAGAACAGCTGCCCTCTTTAAAAGTGTCAGGCAAGGGAGCTCTGCCAGAGCCTCAGAGTAGAGGCAGAGCTCAGCATTCTTCCTCCTGGTACTCCCTTGAGCTCATAGCTGGTGTCACAGCCTTCATGGAGCACCAAGGTCCCCTCCATGGGCACAGCACACACGAGGGGCTGGAAAGAAGGATCAACCAGAACTGTAGATTCTGTTTGGTTGGAAGAGACCTTTAAGGTAATTGACTACAGCCACTGACCAAGCACTGCTAAGTCCACTGCCAATCTGTGTCCCTCAGCACCACATCTACATGGCTTTGAAACCCCTCCAGGGATGGGACTCAAACTCTGTTCTTGTCCAGGACTTGACAACCCTCAAGGGGAAGAATTTTTTTCCCAATATCCAGCCTACACCTCCCCTGCTGCAACTTGAGGCCATTTCCTCCTGTCAGTTGTTAATAGGGAGAAGAAACCAACCCCACCTAGCTCCTTCCTCCTTTCAGGGAGTTGTAAGGAGCTCCTTTTCTCCAGGCTGAACCAAGCCCAGTTCCCTCAGCTGCTCCTCACCAGACCTGTGCTCTAAACCTTTCACCAGCTTCGTTTCCAGGCTCTGGATCTGCTCCAGCCCCTCAGGGGTGAGGGGCCCAAAACTGAGCCCAGTAGTATTCAAGGTGTGGTCTGACCAGTTCTAGACTGACCTTCAAAGTGAAATCTGCTTTCCAGCCACGGGGCAGGCTTCTCAGGGACAGCACAGCCAGGGCTAGCTGGCTACAATTGCTCCATTACATCCTCTCTAGGATTCCCCAGGAAACAATTGCCTCCCATCACCAGCTGTCTCCAGACAGCAAACTCCCTGTCCCCAGGATCAGCCTGGAGCAAACACCTTTCTTAGAAGCTGTGCAGTGGAGCCAAGGAGGGGACTGGCCCCTGGGGACAGCAGGAGCCACTCCTGGCACCTTCAGCCCTGGTATGGTTTGTGTGGTGTGCACAAGGCTCCAGCTCAGCTCAGCCCCAGGAAAAGATCAGGCTGAGGTTTGCTAATGAGCACTCTGGGCTCACCACCACTGCCTTCTGCTTTCTGGGGGGATGCAAAACCACTGCAGAGCCAGGCACAGAAACAAACAAGAATTTAGGCAGTGATAAGGGAGGGAGTGGGGAAAGGTGGAGAAGAAAAAAACCCCAAAAAACCAAAAAAAACCCAAACTATCCCTGAGAACCATTTATGCAGGAGGAACCCCCAAATCCAGGATGGGAGGGTGAGAGCTTTTTGGAGGCTTTCTTGTACAGTGTGGATGATGATAAAGGCAAAATAAATCACCTTTCTTTTTACCATCCAAATGCTTTACACTGTTCAATTAAAGCCTCGGAGATAAAATAATTTCTCCTGGACATTTTCCTTTGCTCTTCTCTTTCTGTTGGAAGTAATTTCAATATTTTACTATCTTAGTAATAAAAAATACATCATGGCTTGCCAGGCAAGAGTGTCTCAGCTGCTTGCTCACTGCAGGAAGGGATCCAGAGCAGCGTTTTGCTTCACTTTACAACGGAGATAAAAACTTGCGCCCGGTGCCAAGGGGCTGTGAAGGGAGCAGGTCACTTGCTTGAAGGCTGTGGGCAATCAGGGAGAGCCAAGCCAGGTTTGTGTCCCTAAAGGCTGTGGGTGAGGCATTGCATGGCCACACTTCCACTTCCTCCCCCAAATACCCGTGAAAAAAAAAGAAAAAAGGGAAGTGAACCAACAAGTCCCTAAATATGAATAAACCTGTGCTGCCCAAGGGAGACAGGGAACTGCTGGGGACCAGCAGAGGCTACAGAGATGCTGAGGGGCCTGGAGCAGCTCTGGGAGGAGCAAAGGCTGAGAGAGAGCCCTGGGGCTGAGGGCCTGGAGAAGAGCAGCCCCAGAGGGGAGCTGAGCAATGCTCAGCAAGAAATAAAGGGTAGGGGGAGAGAGGCTGAGGCCAGACTCTGCTCAGTGGTGCCCAGAGACAGGACAAGGGGCAATGGGCACAAACTGGAACTGGAATCCACCTGAGCATAAGGAAAAACTTTGCTGTGAGGGTTCTGGAGCCCAGAGAGGTTCTCTGGAGAGCTTCCAACCCCCCTGGCCATTGTGCTCCTGGGCAAGCTGCTGGGGGTGCCCTGTTTTAGCAGGGAGGTTGGAGTGGGTGATCTCCAGAGGTCCCTTCCAACCCCCACTAGGCTGGGATTCTGTGATCATATCCTTTAAAACACTATGCTTAAGTGGTCCCAAGTGGAAAGATGTAGCTTTCCTCTAGTTTTAAGAAGAGCAATAAACCTACAATTGCTTTACTACTCAGTCCTACTAAAAAATGCATTAAGCCCTTCTAGCAAATTTGAGTTTTATCAAACAATTACTTGGCTCCAATACTGGAAAGAGTCTAAGTCAAAAATGATGTCACTGGATACTTTTTCAGACTCATTTTGAACCTGATCCTCTGACATTGAGCTGTGGGAAGGAATTTTTTAAGGTGAAAAAGAAAAAAGTACAGCTAGGGTAAATACCAGGAAAAGTCTGTCCCCATCTTTCTTCTGGCCCCATTTAAGGCCACCAGAAGGTCTCCCTGCAGCCTCTTCTTCAGGCTGAACAACCCCAGCTCTCTCAGCCTGCCCTCACAGCAGAGGGATTCCAGCCCTCACATCATTGCTGTGGCCTCCTCTGGACTTGCTCCAACAGGTCTATGTCCTTCTTGGGGTGAAGAGACACTTCAGGACATGGTTTAATGGCCCTGGTGGTCTTAGGTCGATGGTTGGACTTGATGAACTTGGAGGTCTTTGATTCTGTGATGCTATATGTAGGAAGCATCTAAAAATACACAATACTGGTTTGCTCATCTGTTAAGAAGCCTCCCTTCTGCAGGATGGAATGGTGTTTTCCCTTCTTCTGCAAGAACAGAGGGATAAACAGGAAGCCCCTCAGGAAACACTCATCCCACTATGCCATGCCAAGGCCCCATTAATAAAGGATGAGCAAAGAGGAGGGCAGAAGATGCAGAAAACAGAAGCCAAGCTCTGAGCCTAATTAGACTGTTCTCCAAAATTTCTCAGGAGGCTCTTGCTGAGGCTGAGGAGGTAAATATTTCATAAGGGGAGCTCCCTTCCTCTTCATGCTTCTCCTTGTGCTCCCTCCTCAGCTCATTACTTGCTTTGTAGAGGGAAACACTGCTAATTTTAGCCTTACAGGGCCTTGCATATAAGGCCAGGGATGTTCCCTGGATGACTGGGAGATACTTTTTGGCTCCCACCTGAGAGCAGGGTTGGCTGGCACTGCAAAAGAGTCTTGGCAGTCACCTGGTAAATGTGACATGCTGGGTGTGTGGGGTGACCCTCAGAGCCCTCTTCTGCCTGGCTGTGCCCCAGGTTGACACCTACAGACCAACATTGACCATTCTGGGCATGACCCTGGCTACATTTTGTTCTGCATCCCAAGGGAGGGAGGATGCTACACCCCAAGCAGCTGGGGTGAGGCAGCTGTGCTGAGGAACATGGTTCCACACCAGACTTGGCAGTTAGTAACAGCTGGACTTGATGATCTTACAGGTCTCTTCCAAATGAAATTCTATGCTTCTGTGATCCCAGCAGCACCACAGGACTGAGCACCACTTGGATGGAGGGATGGACAAGCTGCCCCATCCCTCCCTGCACAGCTGAGGATGTATTTCAGTTCAGTCACCTGGAGGTTCACCACCTCATTCTCTGTGTCCATCACTTTTTAGGCTTCTCAAAAGTTTTACCTTCATTTGTTATCTCTGAGATGTCAGCAGACGAAATCCCAGCCCTGGGAATGTCACAGGGCTGGTGTGGGAGCTGGTTTGTCCCGGTGCCAGGGCAGGTGCTTTCCCCCCTTAGCAACACAGCACCAAGGAAACCAGCAACATCAAATCAGCAGCTGCAAGAAGCACACAATGTTTTCAGTCTGATGCAAAGGATTTTGTTGTTTGGTTTTTTTTTTTTTCTTTTCCCCCCATCTTCCTTCCCCTTTGGAAATCCTAGGTAAAAACAAGGACTTGGCCAATGAATTAGAATAGAATAGAATAGAATAGAATAGAATAGAATAGAATAGAATAGAATAGAATAGAATAGAATAGAATAGAATAGAATAGAATAGAATAGATAGGATAGGATAGGATAGGATAGGATAGGATAGATAGGATAGAATAGAATAGAATAGAATAGAATAGAATAGAATAGAATAGAATAGAATAGAATAGAATAGAATAGAATAGAATAGAATAGAATAGAATAGAATAGAATAGAATAGAATAGAATAGAATAGAATAGAATCAAGAAGGCTGGAAGAGACCTCAAAGATCGAGTCTAACCTGTCACCCTAAACCTCATGACTATCTAAACCATGGCACCAAGTGCCACGTCCAAAATTGATCAGTGTGTGGCCTCTCTGCCTTTGGGGATTTTGGCAGCAGTTCTGTCCTCCTGAAGCCCAGCTGATTGGAAGGACTCTCTGACTGAGATGCTACATTACTCTGGACTCAGAAAATCCACACTGATCTTTCAGCAGGATATCCCATGGGTTTGGCTGCCATGTGGATTAAATACAATCAAATAAATTAGTAAATAAATAAACCTCCCAGATTTTCCCTTTCAGCTCTGGGCACTTCCTCAGTCCAGTCTGCTTTTACGCCAGGGAGGAGATTTGGGAGTTGTGAGGTTGCAAAACTGAGCAATGGTTTGATCTGCAAATGCACACTGAAGCCCCTGTGAACTCCTGGAAGTTTACAACACAGCTTTCTGTGCCAGGTTGAAGAGCTGCTGGTGGAGGAGAAGGATTGGAGCTGATTGCAAAACATTTCCCACTGCTGTACATATGCAGAGATTATGAAGAGATGGCATCTCAGCAAGCATTGTCATGCTTGTAGTATTTCCCATTTACTCAGTAGGAATAACAAGTACCAGTGGGAGGGGCTGTGTGAATATTCCCCTCTATCTTCATCTCCATTGGGGCTCCCCAGGGTTTCTATCCCCAGCTGTTGCTCACCTTGGCCAGGACTGCTGTTGGATCACACCCCTTCTGCTTCCCCAGCAACACAGAATTACAGCTTCAAGACCTTGCAGCAAAGCTGGCCTCTTCTCTAAGCTTGGGGCCAACATGATGGGCCAGAACTGTGGGATGGTGTTGGATGTTGGGTTGGGAGTCACCAGGATGCATTGGATGAAGCCAGCCCTGTGAGACTCTTCTTGAGAAAGGTATAGAATGATCATTTTAGTGTCCCACAGTCTCTGGAGCCTCCCTATTCCCAGCCAGCCCCTGCTGTGACAAATGGCACAAGGGAGGAAGGCAGTGTAGCCCTTTGCTCCCCTCAGAAGCCTGCTGTCCCTAGAGCCATGGGGTGCATGTGCTGATGCAGAGCTGGCCCCACCAAACCCATCAGAGACAGCATGGCACTGGGGTCAAGGTCAGCAGCAGTGAGCCTGATCCCTGGGATGTTCAGAATCATAGAACCATAGAATTGTTTCAGTTGGAAAAGACCTCTAAGGTCATCAAGTTTATTCATCAGCCTAACACCACTGTGGCCATGAAACCCTGTCCCCAAGTGCCATGGCCACAGGTTTCTGAACACCTCCAGGGTGTGGTGACTCCACCACCTCCTCAGGCAGCCTTTTCCAATGCCTGGCCCCTCTTGCAGTAAAAAACATTCTTCCTAATATCCAGTTTAAACCTCCCCTATCTACATCCTCCCACTCCTGCCCTAAAGTCCACTCCAGACACCTTCACTGTGCTGGATTCCTCCCAGATCACAGCACAACCAACTTTGGCCTCTACCCCCTGTGCATCAGCATCTAAAATCCACCCACCACACAACTCCCAAAGCACTCAGCCCTGTGCTGCAATTTACACTTCAGGTCAGATGAAAAAAAAAAAAAAACAAAACAAAACCAAATCATCCCTAGAGCACAGCCACCTTCATTAATCCCCCACACACACCCCCCAAAAAATGAAGAAGCTTTTTTTTTTTTTTTTGCCTCTGCCTCCTCTCCTCTCCCCTCCCTCTGCACGGGTGTGCAAGCGAGACAAGAAAGCAAGGCTGGGGCTTCTCTAGTCATCTCCAGTTCATTCCCTGCTCCAGACAGCTAATGAGAGGTGCGTGGGCGAGTGTCTCCTGCACGGTGTCAGCTCTGCTCTCACATGCGCGGCCGTGTGCCGGAGCACGGCAGGGTGCGGGCGGGCGGCTGCCGGCAGCGCTCGCAGCCGGCTGGGGGCTGCGTGGCCCTGCTCTCCCTGCCCTTCGAAGTTCAGTCAATCCATTTCCCCCTTTATTAGGCTTTTCCATGCTGGAATCGCAGTGCAGAAGGGGAGGTGTGGGCGAGCATGTGTGTGTGTGTCTTCCTTGAGCTGACAGAGGAGTGAACTTGGTAGGATTCAAGCTTTAACCCTCATGTTCCCTTCCCAGATCTCAACCAATATAGAATCACAGAGGTATAGAATCATAGAGTCCTGGAGTCATAGAATCACAGAATCACGGCATCAAAATCTTAGAATCATAAAAATCACAGTCATGGAATTCTAGAATCATAAAATCACAGACATGGAATCCTAGAATCATAAAATCACAGACATGGAATCATAGAGTCCTGGAATCATAGAATCACAGAATCTTAGAATCATGGAATCACAGAGTCATGGAATCCTGGAATCTCAGAATCATAGAAACAAAGAGCCACGGAATCATGGAACCCTGGAATCATAGAACCATAGAGTCATAGAATGATTCAATGCATTGGGCTGGGACTTTCAAACATGCTCTCGATCCTTTGTCCATCCCTTCCACAAAAGGACTCTGAAAGGAGCAGCAGTGAAAAGCTTTTTGAGTGCTTAAGCACCAGTTGTCCCAGGGGGGGAGCAAGTTATGGACTCTCAGGAATCTGTATCCAATGCTGATGGAAGCTGCACCTTGTTTCCTGCTGCTTTGCTCCCCCCTAAAAGCTTTTTCTCAGCACTTCTTCCTCTGGGCAGGCTGGAGAGCATAGGTCTGTGCCACATGAAATGAGCTGGGCAGGTCTCAAACCTTCCCATCACAGACATGCAGTGGGAACAAGCACCCACCAAGGACCTCAGAGAGGAGGTGATGGAACTCTAATAAAGATGAATTTATCCTATCAGGGACAGGAGGAGAGGGACGTCTTTAACCCACTGGAAAAATAGAAACCTGGTCCCGCAGAAGAGGGAAAAAAACAAAAGCCAAACCCTTGGGCTGCTTATTTCTAGACATATTTAAATTAATCTTGGGCCCTGATTTCTGGAGACAAGTGGGTAGTTGCTTAGGGCTCATTGGTGTTTTTCTGCCATCAGGATTTTGTTTTGATTTTCAAGCTGGAAGTTCAGCGTCTGCAGAATACAACATTTCCATAAGAAAATTTAGACTTTTACACTGGTTTTGGTTTGGGTTTTTGGTTTTCATTTTTTTTTCAAAGTTCCATCAGAAAAATCAAACAAAGAGAATTTCCACAGGGTCAAGTTAAAGCTGAACCAAAACCAGTGTTTGTTTCATTTTGTTTTTCTTTTTAGCCAAACAATCAATTGCTGCTTGGAAATCTCATGGACATCCTTGAGGTCTTTTCCAACCTTATTGATTCTGTGATTCTGTGATTTGCCAGTCTCCAGGACTGTCAGCTCATGCATTGGACCAGCAATGTGCACAGCCATCAAGAGTGTGACCAGGAAGGGTAGGGAAGTGACTGTCCCCCTCTGCTCAGCACTGGTGAGGCCACACAGAATCACAGAATCAACCAGGTTGGAGGAGACCTCCAAGATCATCAAGACATACCTCAAATAC
Source organism: Indicator indicator (assembly GCF_027791375.1). Taxonomy (NCBI): domain Eukaryota; kingdom Metazoa; phylum Chordata; class Aves; order Piciformes; family Indicatoridae; genus Indicator; species Indicator indicator. The sequence continues at coordinate 15,757,793 of NC_072031.1, forward strand.
TGGGTTCAGCTTTGGGCACTGCAGTGTAAGAGAGACTTTGAGGTGCTGGAGTGTGTTCAGAGAAGAGCACTGAAGGTGGTGAAGGGTCTTGGAGAACAGGGCTGGTGAGGAGCAGCTGGGGATGTGCAGCCTGGAGAAGAGGATGCTGAGGGAAGACCTCATTGCTCTCTACAGCACCCTGAAAGGAGGCTGGAGTGAGGTGGAGGTTGGTCTCTTCTCCCAGGTAACTAGCAATAGGAGAAGAGGAAATGGCCTCAAGTTGCATCAGGGGAGGTTTAGATTGGACATGAAGTAAAAATTTCTTCCTGGAATGAGTGGTCAGGCACTGGAACAGACTGCTCAGGGAGGTGGTGGAATCATCATCCCTGGAGGTGTTCAAAGCTTGTGCAGCCATGGCACTTCAGGCCATGGTTTAGGGGGCATGGTAGTGTTAGGTTGGTGGTTGGACTCAATGATCTTAGAGGTCTTTACCAACCTTCATGATTCTATGATGCTGTGGTTCTAAGATCCCTCTCAGCCCTTGGTATTCACCTGAGTATAAACTTCTCTGGATCCAACTAGCAGCTATATCTTCCCCAAGCAGGTTCTACACTAAAAGCAAGAATTAAAATGTTATACTCTAGTGCCTACCAAGAGGACACCCAGCAAAAAAAAAAAACAAAAATCCGCTTAGAGAAACCTCCAGTGAATGCTTCAGCTAAAAATAAACTCATTTCCTGCAGTTAAACCTCATACCTGCTGCCGGAAACCTGAATCATGCTGCCAGCAAGATAGCAATCTCAAAACACAAACAGCACCTTTGGCTTCTGAAAATGATTTGGATATCAGTGGGTGGATCCTAACAGATTGCACAAACTGGCCTGGAAGGGCTGCAGAGGAAAGCTAAGTGGCCAAGGCAGTGCACAGCAGTCGTGGTTGGGTTATGCAGCTGGGGGCAGTCCATGGGTTCCCACAGAGCCATGCTGATGTCTTTTGCCTTAAGAACACTTTTAGCTTCAGGCAGTGTGAAAAGGAACCCCAGTCCGTGGTGTTAAGGGTGCTACTCACCATCAGGAGTCTGGTGGAGCTGAGACATTAGGTGGTGCTTCTCTTGGAGAGCAATGGATTTCTCTGGCCCTTTTCTTGTGTCTCTGGTGGGCTTCTTACAGCAATGAAATCAGCTCCTTACAGAATCAGCTGGAAAATGAGAATGTGACATTTGTTATGAGGCAGGGGACCAGATCCCAAGTTCAGCTGCTCTCTTCCCTTCCCTCACTCTGTAGTCATACCACACAAAAGCAATCAAGTTCCCTTGCCAAGATTTGTTCACTTTATCCTCCTGAGCCTGATCTTGTAACCCAGTGTGCATGTACTTAGGACATCCTAGTTTGAGTGCTGGAGTGTGGGGCCCTGCACAGCTCCTCAAGGGGGACAGGCAGGGCCATTGTCCTCAGGCAGCTGGTGGGAAGGAAAGATGAAGGATGTGGTTCCAACCCCACTCTCCTTTATAGATTTCTTCACCTTGGGCACCAGATGGGTTTAGTGACCAGGTGATTCTTCACCTGTGTGGTGCCCTTAACACAGCATCCCAGCATGGTAGAGGTGGGAAGGGACCTCTGGAGATCATCCAGTCCAACCCTCTAATAAAGCAGGACACCCCCAGCAGCTTGCCCAGGGTCACACTGGCCAGGTGGGTTTGGAATCTCTTCAGAGAAGGAGACTCCACAACCTCTCTGGGTACCAAGGAAGTTTTTTTCTTATGTTTAGGTGGAAGTTCCTGTGCTCTAGTTTGTGCTTGTTGCCCCTTGTCCCACCTTATGCTCCCTTAGATGCACTGAGTGTCTTCAGAAGACCACAGAGATGTTCATCTGCAGTTCCTCCTGGCCTTTATCCCTGGCTTGGCAAGGACAGTGTCTGCCACAGCCTCTTGCCATCTAATTTCTATTCTGCTCAGGTCAAGGCATTATTAATCACCATGAAGTCTTGAACTACTTTTGAAACCTTGGTAACTTCCTCCTCTCTCTCACATGGCCACAGTGAAAGTGTTTTATTACTGAAACACAAGCAGCAGAATATTCCCAGTGTTGGGCATAACAACTTTGTGTCACCAGTTGTGGACAAACACAGCTCACATGGTCATGAACTTACCCACCTCCATCAGAAAACTTGACCAGCATCTTGGCCTCCTCATGGCATGTGAAGGACACCTCAGAGTCTTCTTGTTCCCATGGGTAGAAACACTCATTTAATGTCTAGCCTACATGACAAGCCCACGCTCTCCCCTCTATACAAAATTCTTTTCCCTTCTTGCCACTCCATTCCAACATCTGCCATTGGGAGTTCCTGTGCCTCCTCCTCAGGGCTCCTTGTGGTAGGGAAGGTGTTTTTTTATCACCTCCCTGCTCTCAGACCTTCTGTGTGTCACTTCATCCTGAAGTTCTCCAGATCCCAGGACTGCACCCAGCCTCCAGCAGTGATCCCCCAACTCCCTCATACCGTGAAAACAACTTGGCAGCTGAAACCTTTGAGGAACACTTCTGCCTTGTTTCAACCTCAGCTTGTTTATAAACTGTGCATATTGCTTTGGTCTTGGGGAGTGATTCCTGTCCCCTTGTTCTGAGAGAGCTGCAGTGTGTGTTTAAACAGGACATGAGGTGTAGCCCTCAGAGACAGCCAAATCAATGGTGAAAGGGAAATAAAGAGGCCAGAGTGCTGAGTTTGAAGGATTCCCTTTGAGGCAGCTCCACCTCACCACTTGGCAGGCAGTGGGGTTCTCAGTGAAACTGATTACAAGGCAAGTGGGATTCAAGAAGTGCAATGTCAAAACTTTGAGCATGGCTTGTGCAGGTCAAGACAATCCAGCTGAAAACCAGCAGGTGTTGTACAGCAGGTCCAGTCCCTCCCAGCAGGACCAACATGACAGCAATGGGCATGTTCTGCCCAGCCAGCCTCACTACTGGGCTCTCCCCAGGAGCATCACTCTGTGCTGCATGCCAGCAGTCACCCAGCCTGCTGCTCAGTCTCCTTCGTCTTACCCCACAGCATGAACACTGTGGCTGGAGCTGAGCTGCAGGTGGAGGTTTTCTCCTCTTTGATTACACTGTCACAGGTATGGGACAACTGCAAGAGGGTGGGCAGAAAGGCTCTGCAATCCTGCAGCCTCTTCCAGTGCTCTTATCAGAGAATCACAGAACCGATCACAGAACCGATCACAGAATCAATCACAGAACCAATCACAGCATCACAGAATCAGTCACAGAACTGATCACAGAATCAATCACAGACTCAATCACAGAATCACAGAACCAATCACAGAACTGATCACAGAACCGATCACAGAATTGATCACAGAATCAATCACAGAATCAATCAGAGAATCAATCAGAGAATCACAGAATCAATCACAGAACCAATCACAGAATCAATCACAGACTCGATCACAGAATCACAGAACCAATCACAGAACCGATCACAGAACCGATCACAGAATTGATTACAGAATCAATCACAGACTCAATCACAGAATCAATCACAGAATCACAGAACCAATCACAGAATCAATCACAGAATCACAGAATCAATCACAGAATCACAGAATCAGTCACAGACTCAATCACACAATCAATCACAGAACCAATCACATCACAGAACTGATCACAGAACTGATCAGAGAATCAATCACAGAATCAATCACAGAATCACAGAATCAATCACAAACCCATCACAGAATCAATCACAGCAGGTTAGAGGCTGGAAGGGACCTCAAAAGCTCATCCAGTCCAAGCCCCTGCCAGAGCAGGGTCACCTAGAGCAGGTCACACAGGATTGCATCCAGGTAGGTTTTGATTACCTCCAGCTCTTTCTTCCAGCTCTTCCCTGTGCTCTTTTCCCAGCAGCTGGGATGCACTGGGCCATATTTACTCTGGGATAACTCATGGGAATTTCCTCAGGGACATGCACACAGGCCCAGTGGCAGCTACCCAAACCTGAGGATCACACCCAGGTCATCTGCTCAGGCAGCTGCTTCTCAGCCCATGGCTACAGAGGGCACTTGCTGTTACTCCCAGCTTTCTTTCACAGGTAACTGGGCGTTTGTTGAACCTCTCTTTGCCATGGCAGCCTCTGATGGAGCTTTGTGAAGCATTAATTAACAGCAATCTTGCCTCCACTTGAGCTCGAAGAGAGCAGCTCCTGAAGTGTTCCCACAGCCATATGCTGCTTTTGCAGCCTGGGGAAAGGTGCTTGCCTGCTCCCCTTCCTAGGCTGCAGCCTACTTGTGCTGACCTTGCTAGATCAAGGGACTTTGCTGGTGCCTTTTCTCACGTTCCCCAGCTGGAAGAGCTCTTTTCATGTCTTACAGCAGGTTTCTGTGCTAGTGCTGTTTTGTCAGTTGGCTTCGCAAGGAAACAAGGCTTACGTGGTTATCCTGCCTTTGTGCCTGAGACAGAAAGAGATTTGGTCTCCTTCTAATCACTTTTAAACCTGTTGGGTGGCTGCACCCAAACTGGGCAGCAAGGTCAGAGATAGCATCTACTGTAGATGTGATTTTCATGTGAACAGGCTGCACTGAGAGGGAGGTCAGGGCATTTGTGGTCTTGTGGAGAAAGAGCCTGAACCATGGAGAGCTTAACCCCACTGCAGACAGCAGAGAACACACACAAAAGGGCTCAAGAAAGAGCCTGAACCATGGAGACCTTAACCCCACTGCAGACAGCAGAATCTTAGAATCACAGAATCAAGAATCAAGAATCAAGAAGGTTGGAAGAGACCTCAAGGATCATCGAGTCCAACCTGTCACCCTAAACCTCATGACTATCTAAACCATGGCACCAAGTGCCACGTCCAATCCCCTCTTGAACACCTCCAGGGATGGTGACTCCACCACCTCCCTGGGCAGCACATTCCAATGGCCAACCACTCTCTCTGTGAAGAACTTTCTCCTCACCTCCAGCCTAAACCTCCCCTGGTGCAGCTTGAGGCTGTGTCCTCTTGTTCTGGTGCTGGTTGCCTGGGAGAAGAGACCAACCCCCTCCTGGCTACAACCTCCCTTCAGGTAGTTGTAGACAGCAATGAGGTCTCCCCTGAGCCTCCTCTTCTCCAGGCTAAACACCCCCAGCTCCCTCAGCCTCTCCTCATAGGGCTTGTGCTCAAGGCCTCTCATCAGCCTCCTTGCCCTTCTCTGGACATGCTCCAGCAATTCAACATCTTTCCTAAACTGAGGGGCCCAGAACTGGACACAGTACTCCAGGTGTGGCCTAACCAGTGCTGTGTACAGGGGTACAATGACCTCCCTGCTCCTGCTGGCCACACTATGCCTGATGCAGGCCAGGATGCCATTGGCTCTCTTGGCCACCTGGGCACACTGCTGGCTCATGTTCAGCTGCTGTCAACCAGTACCCCCAGGTCCCTTTCCACCTGGCTGCTCTCCAGCCACTCTGACCCCAGCCTGTAGCTCTGCATGGGGTTGTTGTGGCCAAAGTGCAGCCCCTGGCACTTGGACTTGTTGAATGCCATCATGTTGGACTCTGCCCATCTGTCCAGCCTGTCAAGGTCCCTCTGCAGAGCCCTTCTACCTTCTAACAGATCAACACCTGCTCCCAGCTTGGTGTCATCTGCACATTTACTGATGATGGACTCAGTCCCCTCATCCAGATCATCAATAAAGATATTGAACAGGATGGGGCCCAGCACTGATCCCTGGGGGACACCACTAGTGACAGGCTGCCAGCTGGATGTGGCACCATTCACCATCACTCTCTGGGCTCTGCCCTCCAGCCAGTTCCTAACCCAGCAGAGTGCTGCTGTCCAAGCCACAGGCTGCCAGCTTGGCCAGGAGTTTGCTGTGGGGGACAGTGTCAAAGGCCTTGCTGAAGTCCAGATAGACTACATCCACAGCCTTTCCCACGTCCACCAGGCTGGTCACCTGATCATAGAAGGAGATCAGGTTGGTGAGGCAGGACCTGCCCTTCCTAAATCCATGTTGGCTGGGCCTGATTCCTTGGCCATCCTTCAGGTGCGCAGTGATTGCCCCCCAAGACAATCTGCTCCATGATTTTCCCTGGCACTGAGGTCAGGCTGACAGGCCTGTAGTTCCCAGGTTCTTCTGTCCATCCCTTCTTGTGGATGGGTGTCACATTGGCCAGTTTCCAGGCTTCTGGGACCTCTCCAGTGAGCCAGGACTGGTGGAAAATGATGGACAGAGGCTTGGCCAGCTCATCTGCCAGCTCTTTCAGCACCCTAGGATGAATCCCATCAGGTCCCATGGACTTGTGAATATCCAAGTGACTCAACAAGTCTCGAACTAATTCCACATGGATTTCAGGAGTACAACACTGCTCCTTGACCCCATCAACCAGTTCAGGAGGCCAGTTATCCTGAAGTCCTCCTGCCTTACTGTTGAAAATGGAGGCAAAGAAGGTATTTAGAGTCTCAGCCTTCTCCTCATCCTTAGTTACAATGCTACCCTCCACGTCCAATAAAGAGTGGAGGCTCCTCTTGCCCCTCTTTTTAGCATTAATATATTTATAAAAATGCTTTTTGTTGTCTTTCACAGAAGCGGCCAGTTTAATTTCTAACTGTGCTTTTGCCTCTCTAATTTTTCTTCTACATGATCTAACAACATCCTTAAACATATCACTAGTTGCCTGCCCCCCTTTCCAAAGGCGATAAACCCTCTTTTTTTCCCTTAAATCCTTCAGGAGCTCCTTGCTCATCCAGGCCGGTCGTCTTCCCCGCCGGCTCGTCTTACGGCATGTGGGAACTGCCAGTTCCTGTGCCTTTAGGAGCTCCTGTTTGAAGTAGGTCCAACCATCCTGGACCCCTTTCTTCTTAAGGGCTGTTACCCAGGGAACTTTCTGAGTAAGTTGCCTGAACAACCTGAAGTTTGCCCTCTGAAAGTCCAAAGTGAGGGTTCTGTTACTGCTCCTCCCTATTTCCCTGCATATTGAAAACTCCACTATCTCATGGTCGCTGCACCCTAGACAGCCTCCAACCATCACATCTCCCACCAGCCCTTCTCTATTTGAGAACAGCAGATGAAGCAGAGCCTTGCCCCTGGTAGGTTCACCTAAGAGCTGCATCAGGAAGTTGTCATCCATGCACTCTAGGAAACTTCTGGACTGTCTCCTCTCTGCTGAATTAAGTTCCCAGCAGATGTCTGGTAGGTTTGCCACACAAAAGCACTCAAGAAAGAGCCTGAACCATGGAGAGCTTAACCCCACTGCAGACAGCAGAGAACACACACAAAATGATTCCACTGCACAAGAGAGACCAATTTCCCTGTCAACATTGTGTGAAAGAGCTGATCACAGAACCATAGAACTGCTGAGGTTGGAAGAGACCCTTGGGATCATCAAGTCCAGCTGCTCACCCAGAGCTCACAGTCCCACCACTGCTGCTAAGCTACTACCATTAAACCACATCCCTCAGCACCATATCCAGGTGTCTTTTAAACATGGCCAGGGATGGTGACTCTACTGCTTCCCTGGGCAGCCTGTTCCAGGGCTTGAGAACCCTTTCTGTGAGGAGAATTTTCCTAATATCCAGCCTGAAGTCCCTTTCCTTGAGCCCCTTTCCTCTTGTCCTGTCACTTGTTGCATGTGAGAAGAGACTGGCCCCAGCCTGGCTCAGCCTCCTTTGAGTTAGCTGTTAGAGGGTGATGAGGTCTCCCCTCAGCCTCCTTTCCTCCAGACCAAACAATCCCAATTCCCTCAGTCATTCCTTATCAGACCTGATGCCATTCACCAGCCAGGATCTGCCTCTGGGAATCTCAATTGCAGAGCCAGGTTTTCACTTTCTAACTCCACTGGAAGTCTGAGTCCAAAATTGCCTCAGGCCCCTACAATTCAAGAATTAGAGCTTCCCAAATAATTCCTCTTTGCTACCCTCCTGACACCACTGCTGTGGCTCTGGGGAGCACCTGACAATTAATTTTTAATGAGCTTGCAAAAAAAAAAAAGAATTTCTCAATTGAAGGATCTTCCCAGCCTGCTATGTGCTCTCTTTTGCTGGGTTGCAGCTTTGATGTTCATGGGGGAAGGCTGCTGGGACGTGAGGGCAGCAGACAGTTCAGTTCAGTTGTGGTGGAAAAGGAAATGAAGAGACAGATCCAGAGAAAGAGGCAAAAAGGAGGATTCCTGCTCCTGAGTGGGAAGTTGCAGCAGAAGGCTTGCAGCGTGAGGAGACTTCTGTCCTTGCTGATTTATTCTTGAGCTTCCAGGCTGTTTTGTTTAGCTTCTGTTCCAATCCACACTGAGCTTGGATTAAATTGATTTCCTTTCTTTCTCTTTCTGAGATGGGAAAGGCTCAGGGCACTGCTGGCCTTATGCAGTGAGCAGCAGCTCCGCTGAGCGCTTTGCTTGCCCGGCACACCCCACAGAGTCCAACAAATTCTCTCCAAGGCTGTGCTAATGCTTTCTGCCTAAGAGGGGGTTAGGATGGTCTGTCTCAAACTTCTCAGCCCTGCTCCTGCCCTGCTAAGTCTCCCCTGGGTCCTGGCCTTTGCCTGAAGGGATCAGTCAGTGTCAGGTTCAGCCCTGCTGTCCTGCAGCAGCCCTGCCTCCTGTTCTTTAGTCACTGTGGCCAAAATGTTTACTTCCAACAACACTTCTGGAGCTCTGGTGCAAACCCAAGGGCTGGGTTTGTGGCCTGACACGAGCTCACTGAATGTCAGTTTCTAATCTGTGAAGCTTGGAACAGCCTCCTTCCAGCCTCAGACACAGGCTGTGGATGCTCAGTGGGCTGAGTTCAGGCTCCTGGATCTCAGTCTTGTCTGCCTGGCTCTCTGCCACTGACATTCCTGCTCTCACCCCTTGTTCCATCTTCTCACTTGGGAAAGTTGGGACTCTGCTTGCAAAGTTTAACTTTTTCATTGTGCTAGGAGGGATTATTAAATTCCAAAGCTCTGCCTGTCTGTGCTCTCAGCTCACCAGCCACACCAGCAGCAGAGGCAGGGCTGGAAGCTCCTTCCCCTGCGTGCACTGCAGGCAGCCCCCATCCTGGGTCACATCATCAGAGCTGTGATTTCCATGCTTTTTTTTAGCCCCCAGAGTTAAAGAGCATAACAAAACATTGGTAGATATTGTCTGCATTTAAATCTTCCAATTAAAATTCATAACTCTGCTGGCTGCTAAAAATCAAGAACTAGCAGAGTTGCTGGTGTTAGAATAAATTGTGATTTTTTTTGTTTAATTTTTTTCCCCCCATCTCTGGGTAATCCATCAGTGAAAAGTGACAGCTGCCTCTGTTCAGGGAGGCTTCATGGCTTTATTCCTGCCCTTCTCAGATGATCTCCAGGTACCAACCCCCTTTTTCTCCCACACTGAGAGGAACAGAATGTCACTTCAGAGCAGTTAGTCTCAACCTCTGTTCAGCCTGGGAGATGGTTGCTTGGATTTTAGACTGAAGAAATCTTCCTGTGCCCAAAAGCTCATCCTATTTCCCCCTCTGCCTGTGTGTGTTGTGGTCTAATAAATGATGCTGCCTCTTCCTACAAACCTTGCTGCATTTTATCCTCCTATCTCCAACAAGGCCCTTTCTGCTGTGGTGATGTTGATCTTTTTGTTTGGTTGGGTTTTTTTTAAGCTGAGATGGGAGGAGTTTGTGTGGTTTGAATTTACCTGCCAGGTGGCTGCTGTGATGGATAGATTTCTACAGAGCTAAAAGCTGAGCCAAGAGGAAGGAGAGGGAAGCCCTCTGCAGCCTTCCCCAGAGCAGCCAGGGAGGATGAGCTGTCACTGCCATTAATCAGAAAGCTATCAGCACCAAGAGTAACTACTCCAGAGAGCCACTTCTATTACAGTGAGGAATAACAGCCCCAGGGAAGAAAGAGAGAGTCAGAGATAGGAAAGGCATCTGTAGGGGACTCCTGCAAAAGTAGCAGCTCCCTGGTTCTGCTCAAAGTTAGGGGCTGGCTTCATTTTAGAATGAGCAAAGAGGTGATAAGGAAATTATCTCTTGCCCAGAGAGGTTGTGGAGTCTCTGTCCCTGAAGCCATTCCAAACCCACCTGGACACGTCCCTGTGTGATTTACTGCAGGTGATTGTGCTCCAGTAGCCAGGGTCAGACTTGAGAGCTCCATTTCAACCCCTACCATGCTGTGATTCTGTGAAAAAATGGCACTGGATGGAGATGAGAAAGTGCCCTTCACATGCATGAAGGTGTAATCCCCAGCTGTGCTGGTTTGAGGCCAGCCAGAACATCTCTTGCCCCGAAAGGGACAAAAGAATGACACACGCAAACGGATTGGAGAGTGATGGAAAAGTTTAAATGGAAAAGCAATTGGTGAAAATACGGAAAAAACTACACAGCATAGTGGCAAAGAACATCCTAAAGCATACAGAGTCCCTTACATAGTACCCAGAGGTTTCCCAATCCTTCCCTCCTCCCACCTGAGGGTCTACCCAATCCCTCAGGGCTCTTCCTTCCCCCCCCTCCCACTGCTAGGCAAGTCTCAGGCTGGCAAGGTCTGAGACTGCCCCCCCTCCATTCTCCTCCTGGCATTAGGCCTAGACAGGCCTAAGAGGCCTGAGATACCCCCCCGGCATTACCCGATAAGAGAGGACATCTCCCGTGGGAGCAGAGAGGGAAGAAAGAGGAAGAGAATGACTCTGCAGATGGCCTTATAGGGTGCAGGATTTATGGGTAGACATACGCCGTGTCCTGTGTCCACCCCTATTGGGCGAGCACCCAGGACACCAGAGGTGTATCTCATGCAGCAGTGGCAGGGGGCACCCAGCCTAAACTGCCACACCAGCTGCCATCCATCATTCTCTCCTGAGCATTGAATTCCCACAGGGAAAGCGTGGAAACCTGTAACTGCCCTCCTGCCTCAAGGTGATAGTAACAACTTCCTGTTAGCCATGCTCAAAAACAGCTTCACTGTGTCAGACCACTCAAACCTCACTGGGCCTGCAGCAGGAGGTGGTGTGGAAGAGCAGTTCCCAGGCACTTCAGTGCCTTTCATTCTGTTAATGACAAATCAGGAGAATTCCCCTTCAAGCTACCCTAACCTACCAGTCTGCAGGCAGCAAGGAAGTATTTATGCTTGCAAAATGCATCATTCACCCACCTGGAGCATTTACAAGGCACACTGATTTCTCAGGAGTGCATGCACAGGGTCATCTGGGTACCTGTGCCTATCTATTTAGCTGTATCAAAGAAGCTGCACTTTGATTGTGTCTGATTTGTTGAGGGATCCAGCTCCCTCCCATCTAGGGCTTCTTGTTGCTATTTACTACTCTCCCAGTCTGAGTCATCTGCATTCTGTATTAGCAATGAATCCAGATTTTTCTCCAGGTCACTGAAAAGGCACTAGGGTGAGAATCATAAACTCATTTTTGGTAGGAAAAGACCTTTAAGATCATCCAATTCAACCATTCTCTATCTCTGCCAAGTCTGGTTCCAGACCATGTCCCTCAGCACCAGGTATCTGGGACTTTTCAGCAGCTCCAGGGATGGGGATTCAACCACAGAATCACAGAATCTTAGGGGCTGGAAGGGAGCTGGAAAGCTCATCCAGTCCAACCCTCCTGCCACAGCAGGATCACCTTAAGCAGATCACACTAGAACTCATCCAGACAGGTCTTGTTAGGGGCTGGAAGGTACCTGGAAAGCTCATCCAGTCCAACCCCAGTGCCACAGCAGGATCACCTTGAGCAGATCACACTAGAACTCATCCAGATAGGTCTTGAATATCTCCAGAGAGGGAGACCACCTCCCTGGACAGCCTGTTCCAGTGTTTGAGAACCCTTTCAGTGATGAATTTTCTTCTAATGTCCAACATAAACCTTCCCTGGTGCCCTTTCAGTGGAGAAATTTCTTCTAATGTGCAAACTAAAACTCCCCTGGTGCTGTGCCACTTGAGGCTGTTTCCTCTCATCCTGTCACTTGCTCCCTGGGAGAAGAGACCAATCCCCACCTCACAGAGCCATAGAATGGTAGAGGTTGGAAAGAACCACTGGAGATCATTGACTGCAACCCCCACAGCCCAGCTAAAGCAGGAGCATCTATTGGGCAGGCCACACAGAAACACATCCAAGAGGGTTTTGGAAGCCCCCAAAGAAGGAGACTCCACAACCTCTCTGGGCAGCCTGCTCCAAGGCTCAAATCAGTTACTGAGTTTGGAAACTGCATCACAGAAGGCATCAGTTTGAAAGGGACCCTCAAAGGTCATCTTGCCCAGTCCCTCTGCAGTGAGCAGGGACATCTCCAGCCTCCTTTCAAGCAGTTGTAGAGAGTGAGAAGGTCTCCCCTCAGCCTCCTTTATTCCAGTCTAAACAAGCCAGGTTCCCTCAGCCACTCCTCAGAAATTCTGATCTCCAGACCCTTCACCAGGAAAGCCACCCTTGGAGGCCAGCACTGGGCATGCTGCCCCTCCATCAGTGATTACATCCAGAGCTCTGTTTGCAGAGGCTGCAGATGTTTTGCCAAAGGGAGCTGCAGATGTTTTGCCAAAGATTTCTGAGGAGGTAAAACTCAGACCTCCTGTGAGCTGTCACAACTGATTCTATACATTGAGTTGTGCTGATTTTTTTTTTTCTTCTCAACTGCCAAGATTTTGTGCTGAAGGTAAGGAGCAAACAGATCTCATCTAATTTCATGGGAAATTTACTTCTCCAAGTGATTTTCTTCTTTTTTTTTCCTTTCCTTCAGTGGAAGAAATGCTCATGTATAAGGGATGTACTTTAAGCAATCAGCACACTCCCAGCATCCTTGTCACTGCCTGGAACATCTCTAACTTGCTGAGCAGAAGTGGTTTTTCCAGGTATCATGGAAAATGTATCAAAATACATTTGATATTGTCCAGAGAAATCATTAAGAAGAGAATCAATCTGGCCTTGCAGATGCTTTTTCTTGGTAAATCACTGAGCCATTAGCCTTGAGAAGGTCAATACATTGTCCTTATTGAATTGAAGTAAAACAACATTTAAAGTAACGTTTAGAGGGGGAAATGCCTTCACAGTTTCTTAATACACTCCTGGCTCCTGAACTGTGACCTCAAATTAGTCTTTTTGCTTCCCTTGCCACCTGCTCAGCATCTCCATCCTCTTATCCCCTTCTCAAGTCAGCAACAAATAGGACCTAAAATCTAGGTAAGAATGAAGGTGGAACCCACAGTGCAGGAGAGAGGAGAAATGAAGGCATGCAAAAAAATCAGGATCTTGTACAGGACAAAACTTCTTTATTTTGAGAGTGCCAGAGCCCTGGAGTGGGCTGCAGAAAGAGATTGTGGAGTCTCCTTCCCTGGAGAGATGCCAAACCCACCTGGACATCCTGATCCTGGGCAAGCTGCTGTGGAGGATCCTGACTAGGTGATCTCCAGAGGTTCCTTCCAACATCTATCATGCTGAGATTCTGTGAGTCTGGGGCTCTGTGACAAACTCCTCACAGAATTCTTGACAGAATGTTTGGGGTTTTATTTGTAGCTCAGGACCAGAAGAGATCCAGTCTATAAGGAGCTAGAAAGCTCTCACCACTAAGGGTGAGAAATAATTACTGCAAAGCAGCAAAGCAAAGCTAACCAAGATGAAGGGGAAAAACGTTGTGCAGCCTTGACAGAACTCTGAATGCATGTTGCCTTTCACAGAAATACATGGGTGACCTCCACAGCCGCAGATGGACTGACAAACAGCAAACAGCTCAAGAACAGAGGAAAAATAAACACTCAGATGCCATTAAACCTGAAGTAAATAGTTGATGAAGCAACTCAAGCAGCCACTTCCTCATCAAGAATGCCACAGTCCTGACCTTGGCAAGAAATCAAGTGGACCCATGCAGAATAATCTCCCTGCTTCACATGCAGCACAATTTGGAAGTGATGAAGCAGCCATGTCCCCTAGTGCCCTTGCTGAGTTTCCATTTATTAAGTGGAGTATTTAGGGTTCTTCTCTCCTCCTCATGCCACCACATCTTGTTAAAACACAAAGGAGGAATGGAAGAAAAAAGGCTCTGTGGAAAAGCCTGGATGAAAGATCATGACCTCTTCCATCAGCTGAGGAGTCATACAGACTGTACTCAGGGGTGGAAGAGTGCTGTGAGGAGACTGGAAGAGTGCTGCAAAACTGAAAGTGGCCCAGAGAATAATTTGGTTATTAAGAGAAGCACTTTCCAACTGCCTCCTTTGTAGGAACAGCTTCTTCAGCCTTTGGCAATAGAGAAGCCATTCAGAAGGAGTGGGTGGGTGGGCAGCCTCCACTCAGGCTCTTCTCCAGCAGGACACAACCCCAGGTGCTGGGATGGATTCCTGCCCAAAGCAAGGTGTGACTGTGCAGGCTCACCCTGCTGATGTATGAGCACTGTCCTGCTCTTGGCTCTGTGCTACACACAGCCCTAGGGCTGCCTTTGCATCTGGTTCTTGACCTTGGGTAATTCCCAGACTGTAGCGAAGACATACTCACATAGCACAGACTCCCAGCAGGGTGGGGCTTGGAAGCGACCTCTGGAGTTCATCCAGTCCAACCCCCCTGCCAAAGCAGGGCACCCACAGCAGCTTGCCCAAGCTCACAATGTCCAGGGGGGGTTGGAATCTCTCCAGAGAAGGAGACTCCACAGCCTCTCTGGGCAGCCTGCTCCAGGGCTCCAGCATCCTCACACCAGAGAATTTTCTCCTCCTGGTCAGATGGAGCCTCCTGGGTTCCAGTTTGTGCCCCTTGCCCCTTGTCTTGTCGCTGAGTGCCAATGAGAAGAGTCTGGCTGCATTCTCTTGCCCCTCACCCTTTAGACACTGCTAAGTATTGAGAAGATCCCCTCTCAGTCTTCTCTTCTCCATGAATATCATGCAGCTGAGCTCCCCCCAAGTCACCACAAAGCTATGGTTCCAGCAGCACAGCATCAATCGTCTCCTCCTCATCTGTTGCTCCGTTAATGAACGGAGTCATTAGCATTTCAATGCTGCAAATTAGCAGCATCAGAAAATTCAATTACCCAACCCACAAGTGTTTGTGCAGGTTCATGATACTGTTCACTGAAGTAAAGCTATTCCTAGAACCGATTTGGGCAGCAGCATTGCTGCTGCAAAAGAATAACTAGTGTAATTGTCACAAACTGTTAACTCAGCAGGTGACATGGTAGAGCTGGGCTCACTCAGAAATGAGACACATGAACCAAGCAGCCCTGGAAAACACTATCCTGCTTGGAATTAGTGGCACAGGAAGCTTTGCATTTCATCCTGCCCCTTAGAAACTTCAGATGGCTTTAGGTTTAACACTTTGCATACACACAATCGCAGAATGCCAGCTTGGGAGGGCCCCCAAGGATGATCTGCTCCAACCTGTCTAGGTAATAGTCAAGTTGAAAGGAGCTGGCCCAGCACCCTGCCAGGCTGAGTCTTAAAACTATGCAAAGGGAATCCACTGCTTCCCTTGGCACATGATTCTCATGTCTGACTGTTCTCATGGGGAAATGTTTTCTTGTGAAGTCCAGGTGGGATTTCCCCAGGAGTAACTTAGAATCAATCATAGAATCAGTCAGGGTTGGAAGGGACCACAAGGATCATCCAGTTCCAACCCCCTGCCATGGGCAGGGACACCTCACACTACATCAGGCTGCCCAGAGCCTCATGCAGCCTGGCTGCAAACACCTCCAGGGATGGGACCTCAACCACCTCCCTGGACAACCCATTCCAGGCTCTCACCACTCTCATGGGGAAGAACTTCTTCCTCACATCCGGTCTGAATCTCCCCACTTCCAGCTTTGTTCTATTCCCCCCAGCCCTATCACTACCTGATAGCCTAAAAAGTGCCTCCCCAGCTTTCTTGTAGGCCCCCTTCAGATATTGAAAGGCCACAATAAGGTCACCTCAGAGCCTTCTTTTCTCCAGACTGAACAGCCCCAACTCTTTCAGTCTGTCCTCATAGGAGAGGTGCTCCAGCCCTCTGCTCATCCTGGTGGCCCTTCTCTGGACACCTTCCAGCATGTCCAGATCCCTCTTGTAATAGGGGCTCCAGAACTGGATGCAGTAACTTGCAGCCATACAATTAACCAGAAAGGTGCCTGCTTGAAGACAACCGGGCACAGCATCATTCCTATGAGGAGCAGCTGAGGGAACTGCGATTGTTCAGTCTGGAGAACAGGAAGCTAAGGGGAGACCTCTTTGCTCTCTCCAACTCCCTAAAAGAAGGTTGTAGTGAGGTGAGGGTCAGACTCTTCTCCCTAGTATCACGTGAGAGAACAAGAAAAATGGCCTGGAATTGTTCCAGGGAAGTTTAGATTGGATGTGAGGAAAAAAATTCCTTACTGACAGAGCGCTCAGGCACTGGAACACGCTGCCCAGAGAGGTGATGGAGTCCCCATCCCTGGAGGTGCTCAAGAAACCTGTGGCCATGGCGCTCTAGGACATGGTTTCATGGCCATGGTGGTGATGGCTGCAACACTGCTGAGATTTGAGCTGGAGCTACCTTTACTGCAATGCCTTTAGCGTATCTACATTTGTACTCATTGAATCCACAGGAGCTGCTGGAAACGTCAGTCAGGCTTTGCTGTGATTGCTGTGCTCACCAGCGACATCTTGATAACAGAGAGAACCTTCCCTTCCCTTACTTTCCCTTCCCTTCCCTTCCTTTCCCTTCCCTCTCGCGCGGTGCCGGAGCCGCTGCGGCTCCCTGTGGCTTTCTCATTTGGCCCAAGCCTCGGAGGCACTGCCCAGGTGGGAAACTCATTCTGCAAAATTAAACCAGATGAAATCTGGGAATGAAATCTCCATCTCAAAAAGCCTTTTCTGTAGGCAAGGTCAGCTGGGAGTCAGCGCAGATGGAGCCCTCTCTCAGCTCAGGCTTCCAGGGAGTAAACAGATAAGGGCAGCAGGACTTTAACTGATTTCACAGCTCTGGGCCTGCACCTGACAGCGAGCAAAGGATTTCCTGGCTCAGGCAGTGGCTACAGAAGGTTGAGATTTGTCAAGGTGATTTGCCAGTTTTCAATGTTATTTTTTCTCTTTCCTCCCAAAGTCAGACATTTCCATTCTGATCAGTGTTTTCTCATTTTCTGATTTCTTTCTGAGATATTAACCCCATTCCTCTTTTCCCCCCCCCCCCCTCTTTTCACTGTTTCCAGAAGACAAGAATATTTTTTTTTCCTAACTCACCATTTACAAAAACCAGAGATTTTTGTAGCTGAGACCCCCCTGAGCTTTTTTACCTATAAATCATGACCAGCTTAGACAACCTCCCTGTGACAGGGAGATCTGCTGAATGAATGTGACATTCAGTGTGACTGCACGTGGATGGCTGAAGTTTTAACCCATTTCCCCCCATTTCATTCCTTTTATGATGTCTCTAAAGCTGCCAGCCTTTAGTTGCCAGGTGGGTTGGGTGGTGATATCTGAGCCTCAATTCCCGCCGAGTCTGGAAAACCTGTTTCAGAGTGATGCAGCTGGAAAAGAGCTGGAAGGAAGGCAGGGCAAGAGCTAGCTCCAAGGCAGGGGAAATTCCTGATCGTGTTGGAGCAGGATAGCTCAGTTTGGAGTTGTGCAGGAAATGAAGCAGTGTTCCTCTTCCAAAAGCAAGGTGCTCTGAAGAAGCCAGACTCATCTGAGTTACTCCAGTGCCCACACACACAACACAGGGTAAAAGCCAAATTCTCCTTCCCCTTGTGCTAGGATAGGACAGGGCCACATCACAACCAGGCACTAATGAGCCCCAGCTTAGGGGCTGGGGCTTGCTTCAGGCATCTCCATGTTTCCCATAAGATTCCTACAGAGCCCTCTGGCTGGTGATTGCAGGGATGAGGTTTTACTGTAAATGATGAAATATTGCTTGGGGAAAGTGGTGCTTCCACAAATAACAGCAATTGCCTTCCAAAGAGCAGCACTGAGGCTGGCTGTGCAGGCAGATTACCTGAAATTTGGAGGTAAGGACAGTCAGATAAAATAGCTAGAAGAGTGCTAAGGGCTAGGAGGATGCTCTTGGGGGCAGCTAAAACTCTTCTTCCTATAAATCCTTGAAGTCCAACCTAATAACTTCCTCAGGGAGCTGACAGCCCTCCCCACAAGGGCTTTTTCTTTCAATTTCTTAATGTGCAAAAGTAAATACTTGATTTCGTCTGACAACAGCAAGACAGATGTTTTGCTTAAGGATGGGAATGAGTCAGGTTCTTCTCTGCCTTCTTTGCAATCTGTCCTTGGCTACCTATTACAGAAGTAACAAGCTCTGCAAGCACACACTGGGAGGTGAGCCTGGAGTTGGGGAGGATACAACTGTCACCAAAAGACATCTGGGCAACTCTTCACTTGGTTAGATCCAGACAGGAGCTTATCCCAAAGATGAGGATGCACTGTTTGGAAACAGCTTGAAATTTGCCTGATTTCTATGGAACAGTGCTTCATTTCATCTGGCTCTAGGCTTTCAGAGTGTCCCAGCCACCAGAAAATGAAACAGAAGTCACTCAGACTGGAATATTTGCTTCCAGTCCTGCACAGCTGCTGCATGAGCAGGGAGGATGGACAGCATATTTTAAGAGAAGAAGAAAAATTGAAAGGATCACAATGAAAAGGCTTGGGAGAGTATAACTGTCCCTCTGCCACAATAGGCACATGGTGAACCTTGTGTAAGAAGAGTTAAGGGGCATAAAACCCAACAAGTACAGACTTAGTCTGGAGAGGAGAAAGCTGTTCATCATCAGAGGGGTGGGCTTCTGGAGAGTCCCTTCATAGCAGGAATGAAGGCAGGCTGTCAGATGCACTTATGGACAGGTTTACCTGACACAGCTGCTTGCAACAGTCACCACAACCCAGGAGGACTTCTTTGGTCTGATTAAGTGCCCTGTGCTGGTGGGAGGAGACTCAAGAAGAGTCTATACACAGTCCCCCAGTGCCTCTGTGGTGATCTGTTTGAGAAGCACAATCACAAAGGACTGTCTTGGGTTGGAAAAGACCATTAAAGGTCATCCAGCCCAACCCCCCTGCAGTCAGCAGGGGCATCTACGACTGGAGCAAGCTGCTCAGAGCCCTAAACAACCTGACCTGGAATGGTTCCAGGAATGGGGCATCTCTGGACAACCTAGGTCAGGGCCTCACCACCCTCAGTATAAAAAATTTCTTCCTTGACTCCCACGTCTTCCCCACTTCTGAGATGAGAGAAAAAAAAAGGCAAACAAGGGCAGTGAAACAAAGGCAAGGCAGGAAGGCACTAAGCTCTGGCAGATATTTATTCTCCATTCACTCTGCCTCTTGCTCTCCACTTCTGAGCCTGCATGAACAGACACTCAAGACAGTGAGAGGTAATGGAGTCACTGCTGTGCTCATGCTCAGCGCCTTTATGTCTGACTTCCATTCACTTTGTTCCAGAAGCAGGAGGAATTTTCTGCTCTCTGCACTTTTCTGGGCTCTAAACCCATTGTGCACTTCACTCCAGCTGCAATAAAACCCCTCAGACACTGGTGTGCCCCCAAACCAGGGCTGTTTATTTTGGGAGAGAGTCCATTTCGCTTTGGGCTTTGCCTTTGTTTCTCTTGGAGCTGCATGGCATTGCAGAGCTTTTCTGAGGATAAGATCACAGACTGCACTGTGGAGATTAAGGGGACTCATTGATGGGGATGCTGTGGTTTTGTTAATGGACAAAAAAGGAGATTTTTGGTGAGCTCAACTTACATGCAAAATGAATGTACATTACTGTGTCCTAATTGCAAATAGCTTGGCTGGGGCTTTAAAAGCCTCTCATTCCAAGTCTACTGTTTGTCAAATGCCTTTTAATACTAACCATGGTTATGGAATGCACATTAGCATTGTTAAAACTTCCAGGAGCCTGCCCTGCTCCCACCCAGTCCAGCACAAACACTCTCTCCAGCACAGAGGAATTGGAAACAACATGAATTACAAGAGACCCAGGTAAGAGGGAAATAACTGCTTTCACAAAGTTTTAAAAGGCTGAGGACTCTGAACTCCTCCTCTGAGTGCAGACTTCCCCTCCACCTTCCTGTCCTGCCATAGTGAGCATGCAGAGCTTTACCCTTACTCTGCTTTCCCCCTTTTTATTGTACTTTGTTATGTATTTAGGTTTAATTTTGGTGGGAGAAGCAGACTCCCTTCATTTCACTCTCTAGGTGTCATGAACCAGAACTTCAGGTGAGGAGTTGGCTTTGCAGTGTTGCCAGGAGAGATTTGTCTGTCTCCTTCTGGCCACTGGTGAGCAGAAGATGCTGGATGAGCACCTCAGCCACCCTTCCCTGCCCACTGCCAGAGGCTTTCTGAAGTACAGAGCTGCTGTTAGCCCTGCTCTACAAGCCCCCACATGCCTTGGGCAGTGAGATCCCCATGTCCAGAGATCAAGACAGAAATCTGGATCGAGTTCAGATGTCTGAGTCTATGAGGGATTAGGGTAATGAATCTCACTGACTTCCAGTGAACTTCTAAGTGTTGAGATCACTTTTGAAAGTACTCCCAGGCTGCTGCAAGACTTTATTCTGAATGACTAGACCAAGGTCATGGAGAAAAAGCCTGTAGTACAGTTGGCATGAAGTCAGGTCCTCTAAATCTCTGTGTAGACCTCTAGATCCTAAAGACCTTGGTTAGTGACATGCTCTGTGGAGGTCTACAGCTCTCCAAAGTCTGGTTGAGAGGCATTCCCTGCCCCTTGCAAGGAGGCTGGAGTAGATGATCTCTGAGGCCCCTTCCAACCTAAGCCATTCTGGGATTCTATGATTTTCTTCACACCAGGTTAAGCCTCAGCCAGCTAATAGCTCTTTAGGAAGAGTTATACAGCAACCAAACAGCAACATGAAGCTTTTAAGAGATTCAAACCCCTCAGTGTTGTGATGTGGTTTAGTTTGTTGTGAAGCAGTAGGATAAGTCTCATCTTGGCCTGTGATACACAAAGAACATTGATTGCCAAATATTTCCTTTTTGAGAGAGCTGCGTGGACACAAGAGGAGTGGTGGAGTTGGGGACAAACAGAGAGAGCTGAAGGATTAACTAGAAGCCACTCACTGCAATACAAATCACTGGAGACATTCAAGGTCAGGCTCCATGGTGCTCTGAGCAGCCTGATCTAGTTGGGGATGTCCCTGCTGATTGCAGGGGACCTGGACTAGAGGACATCTAGAGGGCCCTTCCAACCCAGTTGGTTCTACAAAACACAACAGATGATCTCCACATCCCTGTTTGGTCATGGTTCCACCACAGTGAAATCGGACATGGAGATGAAATCAAATCTAACCCATGTGCAATGTGATTCAGCACAGCCTAAGAGCCTGCTCCTGGATATTAGCCCTGGGAATTAGCAACTCAAGCACCCATGCTGACAGCAAACATATCTGCAGGGTTGAGAGAGGTTCTTGCTGTGCAGAGCCACCACATGAAAAATTCCAGTTCTATCTACATACATTAAGCACAATTAACATCAATGCCATGCTGTGAAGGATCAGTAGATGAGCTTGATCACGGCTCCTGTGTTGGTGTCTTCTGCTGTCACCCCAGAAGTGAAGCAGGGGGTGATCTGTGGGTCAATGTGTGCATGGTCTTGCTTGGGCTGGTTGATATCAGCCCCCAGGTCTTGCCCTGCTGAAGAAGACACTTTGAATGGGGACCAGTTGGGCAGACTGCAAGCCAGGATTTTTCTCTGGGCATTTACCATCCTCTCCTAACCACATGAAAAATGCACACATTTTGCTTGCACTACACTCAGGCACTGCCTCTGAAACCACCACAGCTGACAGCCTCAGCTGTGACCTCCTTCCTCAGCTGCTCAAGGGCAGACTGAATTTTTAAGCTGCTTGGTGTGTTAAGTTAGGGGAAGAAGAAACCCCCATTGTCTGGGAAATGAGAGATGCTGACAGAAACTGGGTGATAAGATGATGAAAGCAACAAAGTGTTTGCATGAAGTGTTCACAAGAAACCTTATTTTATTGGTTTTTAGGCTGGAAACTCCTCCTAATTAGAAATAGCCTCTCCCAGGCTTGTCCAGAGCCTAATGAGAACTGATGAATCCAGCAGGAGCAGAGGGAAATCTCCTACCCAGCAAGTCCAATTTTCTCCCTTCACAGCAGCCTCATTCAAACATACCAACCTCTGCCTTAAAACATGTGAGGCTGCAGGTCCAGAGGGACTTCACATTTCCTTCTAGTCCTTCAAATGGACAAGCTCATTTGTCTGAATATTTCTTGGCCTCTAGAGAGGTGAATAAAACAGCAGCCTCCCTGTCAGCAATTTCTAGGCTGCCTACCACTGCTGCTCTCTGCCAGAACCAACTCACCTTTCAGATGGGTGGAGATTTCCCTTCCTTTTTGCAAGCCTTAAAGCTTCTCTTGAAACCCAGACTCCTTTGGCACAGAATTTCAGTGGGGGCTCCCCTCATTCACTTTCTGGTTTAGCAACACAAACTCTTGGATTGCCCTGAAATCTTTCTTCCCCCTAGCCCTTTTGAAAAACACCACCAACACACACACAAAACAGCAAGCCAGGTGGCACAGAAATGTGGATGCTGAAGAGGGAAAGAGACATTTGTAAGCAATCCCTCTCCATCCCAAGCAACCCAAGGAAGCAGGTTCTCCAGGGATGTAGCTCTTCTGGAATTGAACATATGGCAAAGAGATTTTTCTATTTTAAATTCACCAGTGAACCTGGGAACCTCCAAGCCAAAACCAACAGGCGACTTTTATTTTCCACCCAGCAGCAGTTAGGGTCTCCTGCTCTGGTTTGCTCCCAATAACTGAAAGGCGCCAGCAGTGAAAACTGTGGCCTCACTGAAATCAGTGGTAAAAACCCTCACATTTACCAGAAGCAGGGTTTCAGTTCCACCCTGCAGACTTGCATGCCCAGAGTAGTCACTCAGCTGCAGTGTACTGAAAGCAGCAGGTTTGCTGATGACACCAAGCTGTGTGATGCAGCAGACAGGCTGGAGGGAAGGGAACCATCCAGAGGGACCTGGACAGGCTGGAGAGCTGGGCACAAGCCAACCTCAGGAGGTTCAACAAGACCAAGGGCAGGGTCCTGCAGCTGGGTCGAGGCAATCCCAAGCACAAATCCAGGCTGGGCAGGGACTGGCTGGAAAGCAGCCTTGAGGAGAGGGACTTGGGGGTGCTGGGGGATGAGAAGCTCAACAGAAGCTGTCAATGTGCACTTGCAGCCCAGAAAGCCAACCAGAGCCTGGGCTGCATCAGGAGAAGTGTGGCCAGCAGGTCAAGGGAGGTGATTCTCCCCCTCTGCTCAGCTCTGCTGAGACCCCACCTGGAGCACTGCATCCAGTTCTGGAGCCTCTGTTACAAGAGGGATCTGGACATGCTGGAAGGTGTCCAGAGAAGGGCCACCAGGATGAGCAGAGGGCTGGAGCTGCTCTGCTATGAGGACAGACTGAAAGAGTTGGGGCTGTTCAGTCTGGAGAAGAGAAGTCTCCGAGGTGACCTTCTTGTGGCCTTCCAGTATCTGAAGGGGGCTACAAGAAAGCTGGGGAGGGACTTTTTAGGCTATCAGGGAGTGACAGGACTGGGGGGAATGGAATAAAGCTGGAAGTGGGGAGATTCAGACCGGATGTGAGGAAGAAGTTCTTCCCCATGAGAGTGATGAGAGCCTGGAATGGGTTGTCCAGGGAGGTGGTTGAGGTCCCATCCCTGGAGGTGTTTGCAGCCACCTGGATGAGGCTCTGGCCAGCCTGCTGTAGTGTGAGGTGTCCCTGCCCATGGCAGGGGGGTTGGGACTGGCTGATCCTTGTGATCCCTTCCAACCCTGACTGATTCTATGATTCTCTGAACCCCAGAGAAGTTCCTGGTGGCATTACAACCACACTCCACAAGCCCACATCCTCCCTTGGCAAGCAGGAAGTCACAGGTTACTCAAATTTTAGAGTAAGTTTACTGAATGGATTTTGTTCTCAGGATTTGAGAACAAAATCCTGGAATCACAGAGCTGTTTGGGTTGGAAGATATCTCCAAGGTCAAGTCCAAACAGGAACACATCACTGCCAGCTTACCACTAAACCATGTGCCTCAGCACCACGTCTACAAAGGCTTTTCAATCTCCCCAGGGGTGGGGACTCTGCCACTGCCCTGGGCAGCCTGTTCCAGGGCTTGACAACCCACCTGGGGAAGAAATTGTTCCTTATGTACAACAAATTCCCTGTGGTGCAGCTTGAGACTGGTTCTTCTCAATCTGTCACTAGTTCCTCGGGAGAACACACTGAGCCTCACCTTGCTCCAGCCTCCTTCCAGAGAGTTGGAGAGAGTGAGAAGGTCTCCCCTCAGCCTCCTTTTATCCAGGCTGAACAATCCCAGTTCCCTCAGCAGCTCCTTGGAATGTTTGTGAGCTTGCAGAGGTGAGATGCACCTTAACCTGTCCCCTCCCATGTGCTGCCTCTCCACTACCATCCCTCTCTGCCACATTTCAAACATGATCCTCCTCAGTCCCACGTTCCCCTAAGATGAGATTTAGCCACACCTTCCCTTGCACAGCACAGGAAAGCTCAGAACAACCAAACTGCTGATTTATCCTACAAGCTGTGGGCCCTGCAGTCACCCCAGAAGCCCAGCATGCTCCTTTTGTACAAAGCTTTTCCTTTCAATCAGCCTTTCTCTAACCCAGCTTCCACCAACCACCTGTGAAACACTGGGACTGAGCTGCTGCTTCCTCCCAGCCTAGCTGAGGCTGAACATCAGCCCTAGGAGAAGGTTTCACCCTATGCTGGCTTGAATCTGACAAAATTCTTATTAAAATTGTTATCAATGTATCTGCCCTCAGGACTAGGCTGAGAGTTATAATGCAGTCTGGGGTCCTTTGGGAGCAGAAGCACTCTTTAAAATGTGGGATGGTGTTATTAGTGATAAGGAAGGCATTAGAGTGTGTAAAAATCAGCCTGCTGGAGACATCCACCTTCTGTTCCTCACACAATGTGACATCCTGATGTGCCTACTCTTATCTACAAAGATGATCATTTCATTAATAAATCAGAATAACCCCATCTCTCCTAATTATTCATTATTTCTTGTAGCTTGCTTTGAACAATGTGGAGGTTTAAAGACCTGGTGAGTAAAAAGCCACAGCCAGGCCTCCCCCAGCAGCTGCCTCCTTCCTTCCTGCCTCCAGTAAGTCCTCTCTGGCTTCACTTGGCACTGCATGCTAAGCAGGCATCCCAGCCTGAGAGCAACCTCCAGCTCCTTCTCAACCAAAATAGCAATCTTGATTCTGAAGCTGTAGGAAAAGAGCTTCCTAAGCAAATCCTGACCACCAGCAGGTGCCCCCCAGGCACACTCTGAAGTCACTACTGACGGGGACAGTAGGCAGACAGAGATGGAGGTAGGTTCAGGTCAATATATGGAGCTGGGGATGTTTTTCAGGTTGGGCTGATGGGAGCAGAGCAAAAAGGTGCCCCACACCTTGCCCAGCCCAAGAAGCACAAGCTGCCTGGCATTGCTGGCAGCCATGTCTCCTTCCACAGCTGTCTGTCTGTTAGGGCAGGGAAGCAGCAGCTGGGCTCACCAAGCCTCACGAGGATCCTTTACATTTATAAAACCCTCTCTCTTAAAACATGCAAAGCCAGTTTGGGGGAAATTTTGAAGGGAAAAAAATGAGCTTTGATTCTGCCATCCCAATACAGGGTGGAAAGGAGGAGGCAGGAGGCAGCAATCCGGAGGGAGAGGAAATAACCAGGCTCAGAATGGCTCAGGTTGGAAGGGACCTCAGAGATCATCTACTGCAACAGGCAGGGACATCTCTCAATCTTAGACTTGGCTGCTCAAGGCCTCATCCAGCCTGGCTTTGAACACCCCCAGGGAGGAGGCATGCACAACAACCACTGGGCAACACATTCCAGAGTCTCACCACCCTCACACTGAACAACTTCTCCCTAAAATCCAGTCTAAGCCTCCCCTCCCTCAGCTTCAAACCACTCCCCTTGTCCTGTTACTAGAAAAAGTTCCTCTCCAGTCTTCCTGTAGGATCCCTTCCTTGTATCATCTTTGTGGCCCTCCTCTGAACTTGCTCCAACACCTCTGTGTCCTGCTTCACAAGGGGGACACCAGAACTGGGCACAGTATTCGAGGTGGGGGTCCCACAAGAGCAGAACCATGACTGGAAGACACATCTCACAAAAGAGCCTCTCTGCTGCCTCTCCATCCTCCTCAGAGCCAAACACCAACCCACACCCTGAAGCTAGAAGCCATGAAATAAGATTTTTGTTTCAAATCATGTAAGATTAAAAAAAAAAAAAAAAGCCAGAAGGAGTTGGGAAGCATTTTCAGCAGTTCTAATCCTAGCCCAGCCCTCTTTGGGATCACTGTCTGCTTCTGAAGGCCCAGGGTAAAACCAGACCCAGAGTGTGAGAAAGGATGGGGAGGTTCTTAATGATTTGTATTTCCTGCAGGAACCCAAACAAGCTGGTGGAGTGAGACAGGATTATGCTCCTTTGTAAGATCATGGACCTGCAGCCCAGAGTTCACTGCTAATGGGGTTAATCCTTCTACTGGGGGAAGAGAAAAAACATCAGATGGCAACACCTTTAAATTGGCTCTTGGCAAGTACTCCATTATTGCAAGAGACCAATTAAATCAAAGCAGGTCAGAGTGTCTCAGAACGGGGAGAAACAGTTCTCAGCCCCCCTCTGGCTCCTCAGGAGGATGAGGGGGGTTAGGAGTCTGCTGTGAATGAGGTTTGAGTCAATAAGCTGCTTGTAATGAGATTCACTCTAGTGTTTTGTTTGCCTTAAAATACACCTAATTAAATAAAGAGAAAGAAATAAGAAAGGGGGTGGGGGGAATATTCCCCCCATGGAAGCAGAAGTGAGGCAGGGAAGGAGGTAGAAGTGTTACTGCACCATGGCACACCCTGACACTGCTGCTCTCCTTGGGGGCTGACCTCACCTCGTCATTGCTACAATTACCTGGAGGTGAAATTCAGGCTTTGTCCATAGCCCTCTCTCCATCACCTGAACATCATTTAAAGCTTTGTGTTAGGGCTTTACAAAGGGTTTATGCTACACAGTGATCTTTGGATTTGCTGCCTGTGCTGGGGAATGCAATTGAGTCTTCCCTGGGAGAGCCATTTAAAGCCTGCCTGTTATTAAAGACTCACTAAAACCCTTAAACACTTGAGATAAAATGATACCTAAGTGAGATTCTCATTAGGCTGAGGAACACAAAGAGCTGCCTCATTGTCTTCAGAGGGATTTAACTGCTGGTTCCGGAAGAATGCACCTGGGTCACTGCTCATCATCTGGACAGGAGCAACTTGCTGAGACCAGAACGTGAGAGACTTCCACTCCAAGGCACACCAAAGGCAGACCCCTGGCCAATGACTTGTTAACAGAGCCAGGACTCATCTCATGCTTAAACACTTCAATGGCTGCAAAGACAGAACAAAAAGACCAAGACAAATCTCAGGCCTTGAGAACTGCTTGGGTTTGTACACTCCAAGAGTCCTATTTGTCTTGATCATCACCTTCCTGCTCTCAGAGACTTAAAGCTGTAGGTCACCAATTGATTTGGATTGTATTCTCCAATAGCTCCTTCATCAGCCTCACAAGAGCCTCTTCATAATGCCAGCTGGATCAATCAGCTCCTCCTGATACTGCTGCAGTCTTTGTTACTTCCTCTTCTCTTTACATCTCCATCTAAAGGAAAGGTGAATCAGGACCCTCTCAAGATATATGTGGAAAAAGAAAAAACTGAGATCTCCAGTATTAATATGCCTCAATATTCTCTCAGCTGCTCAGTGGGGATTGGCTTCACCTGATGCTTAATTTAGTGCTTTAATACTTTTCCAGATCAAGTTACACAATTAATAAATTCCCTGCACTACTGAGAATTTTATTGTGCTGAAGAATGCCACCATAAACCAGCCTGCTGTTGTTTTTTTTCACACTAATATGTCCTCTGAATAGAAGCAGCACCCCTCCAGACACAAACACACCTCACAGAACTCATGTGGGGTTGTTAAATCCCTGTTGCCTTTCCAAAGATAGATAATCTCTTCATCACCTCAGCTAACACAACCCCAGAGTGTGGGGCAAAAGCAGGTAGCAACAGATTCTTTGTTTCCAGGTGAGTTTTAGTTTTAAAATTAATTAAAAAAAAATCTAAGGCTCAGCTAAAGCATGAGGCTGGCAGCTTTGGTAGAGAGAGGCCTCAGCTTACTCTTAGGACAAGTTCCACATGAGGAAAGGGAAGAGCAATATTTCATGAAGAAATCAATGCCATTACTGACCCTCAGGGGTTAACTGAGGCTTCCCTTATGCAGAAAGCCAGTGGCCAAGGTCACATGCAGGCAGAATTTTTGCTCTCCAAGCAAGCACTACATCCTTTATCTTTTTCTCCATCATGAAAGGGCTCCTCTTTGGATGGAGAAAGTTTTATTTAGGACAGGTGTGGCCATTTAGGCTGGCTGCCTCCAAAAAGAGGCCACAGAGTTGAGACCTCCAGCATCCAGAGGGCTGTGGTTTGGGTTTTTTTAAAGAGATAATGGCTTCTTAGGTACACCCAAGGCAGGGTGGCTCATCTGTGCACTCATCTCCTGCCAGAACAAGGCCCATTTGGAGGCAAAGCCAGGGTGGCAGGGTGAGGTTACAGGCAGGCTTGAGGGCTGAGTATTTGCCTAGTGTGATCTCCAAAATTCACTCCAGAGCCATCAGTGCAGTGATTCTTTAAGGGACTTGCCAGCCTCCATGGCCTTTGGAACCTGAAATGAAGAGGCAATTGCTCTTGGCAAGAGATCACCCCCCTCTGATGGCTGAGATCTTCAACTTCCCAGATGTACTAGGAGCAACTGAATGGGATGATGATGAAGTTAAATTGGCAGGGACTTGTCCTCTACTCTATTTCATCTGCAGAAGAGAATGAGAATAGCCCAGCCTGGCACTGCCCTGCACAATAACCTGACTCTATTACAAGATTTCCACTCCTGCAATCTGGAATTGTTTGTTTTGCTCAGACAAACAACCCCAAAAAGCTGCTGCTGGTGTCAGTTGACAAATCCAACACGTTTCCTATGGCTGGTTTTCCTCTGGCATTCTCCCCCTCAGGTAGTGCTCTCACATGTTATCTGTGTCCTACACATTTCACTGCTCTCCAGCAGGAGCTATTCCAAGCCTCACATTTCATGCCTCATGAGTTGTGCAGGTTATCTTTCTGGAGTAACACACAACAGCCTCTCCCCTCTGCAAATGCACCTGCCTGTTCCACCACAGATGAAATGCTGACCTGTTTTGCTCTCTCTCCATCCACATCCTCCTCTTTTTTTTTTCTTTTTAATTTTAAAACACTGCCAAAAATGTCTCATTTCAGAAGCAGAACAGATGAGAGCTTCCTTTTACCTTGGAACATGTGCATGCCTTGGTATCAGTGGGAGGTTTAAATACATATTTAATATCAAAGACTCAGACTTAAAAAAAAAAAAAAACAAACTAAAACCTGATGATTCTTTGCTGCCCAGCTTTGAGGTACATGAAAGGAACCTGAGTTTGAAGCCATGCTGAGCTCTGAGGCCAGCAAGTTAGACACCCAAAACATTTGTTTATTTTTATATACCCTGCTGAAATACCAGGTTTTAGGGAAGCAAATAAGCAAAATATTGGTTATCTATATCATGTCAGTACTGGCAGTCCTCTGCTTTCCCTAAAGGCTGCACGATTTACATGGAAATGAGACATTCCAGAACTGAGCACTTTTATTTCTCCAAAACATTGCCATGCATGTTGACAAAGTTTGGAGGCACTTCAATATTTTCACCAAGTCATTGTTTCATTGAAGAAGGAACTGATTTTGAGACATCAGGAGTGCCCTAAGGGCAGGCAGCACAGCAGAGCTAACACCCAGGAGATTTCCACTGTGGCTACTGGTCTGCCTGAGAAAGCAGCAGACACCTTCCCCTCAGACTTCCCTAAACATCAGGGGGTGAGGGCAGAGCCTCCTCTGTGGTCCAGCAATCTGTGCAGAATGCTGTTGGCTGTCACAATGAGAAGGCAAAACCATTGCAGGTTCCTGTGAATTTTCAAGGGGAACCCATCCCTCAGCCCAGCTCTGCCTACAGGAGGTGAAACAGATGCCAGAGATCATGTCCAGCAACTGGCAAGTCCAGGAGAAGGCAAATTTGTCAGCTGCAGCAATGGCTTAGGCTAATTTAAGTCATTAACATCTATTGCTGAGTGGCCAGCCACAAATTTTGCCATTCAGGTGCTAGTTAACTAACACAGGAAAAAAAAACAAACCCAAAACAACTCTAATTTTGCTGAATCAGCCTGATCTAGTTGGAGGTATCTCTGCTTGCTGCAGAAGGATTGGACAAGATGACCTTTGAGGGTCCCTTCCAACCCAATGCAGTCTGTGAAATCTTTGAGGTAACTTAGGGAGGATGGGAGAATTTATACTGGACACAAGATTTTTTGAGTGGCTACAGATCTAATCCTTTCCTATCATCCCTGTCATGTATTTGTTTGCTAAGAGTGCAGGGAAGGGAAAGCCTTGGTGGGTGGCTACATGTCAGTGCTGCCAGTTGGCTCTCTGGTGGTCTCATTACTATTGCTGGAACCAATCCCTTCTAGCTGAGGTTGGACTACTGCTGATCCTCTCCTCTCTTCTTGAGATCATGAGTTGTGAGCTCAGAACCTGCCTGTGTCCACACAAAAGAGGACTACCAGCTGTGAGGACAGTCCCTGTTCATGCAAGATGGAACAGATGGAGACTGAGTGAAGGAATTAGAGTCCACCTAGGACCCAGCACAGCCCCCCAGAGATGAGTGCAGTAAATCCCTGTGTACTGCCTGGCTGCAGGAGAAAGGCTGTCAGACCATGTTTGCACTTTGAAGAGGTCCTAATCCCAGAACACAGCCAGGCTCCGTTTTGGTGGTTGGTCACCAAACCTGAGAGCTCCACAGGCAGCAAGAGGCACAAAGCAGCACAGGAGCCATTAGAAGCCAGTGATGGGAGGAAAGCATTGCCTGCCATCAAAGCTGGATTATTTCAATAGCAAATCAGCTTCGGGGCATAAAGATTCTGGAGCAAGCATGACTGGTGACTGAAATTCCACTAGCCCTGCTGCAGCAAGGAGGGGGAGCTGTAATCCTTCCTGTGGCATTCCCCTAGAACTCTGAAGCACTACAAGAAGCAGGGACAGAAAGCAAGTCTGAGTCTGGGTGACAATCATCTCTGCAGAATGCAGGATCCTTTCTGTGTTTGGTCTGTGGGCTTTCAAAAGCGTGGAAAATCCTCCAAAGCAAGCTCTGCCAGGCCAGACTACATCTCAGGAACAGGTGCTGAATGCTTTTAAACTGGGGAGATGCTCTTCACAGTGAATCCATCAGAAATCCTGCCCTGAATGTCACCTGGAAGTTTCTTGCCTAACTCAAACATGTCCCCTAAGTCAGCCAGATAGAGGTTTCCACAGAGCCTAATGAAGTTTGACATCTCCTGAAGGAGACCCAGCTCACCACTCCTGGACACCTTTTAGGGCCAAATTAATCACCCCAAGGACCTGTCTGGAAGGAGCTTTGTGGATATGCTTTAACCAGGCACCTCCAGCTGGTGGGATAAATGCATCCAGGGTATCATGGCTCAGCTGGACAAGTCCCAGAGAACACAGATGCTACCTTCTGGGATATGACTTTCCACTTGCACTGGAGGATGCTTTTCCATAGCAGGAAGGCAGTGAAGGGGAGTTTGCAGTGGAGTGTGTCTGATGCCTGCCTCTGGGATGTGGCAGAAATGTGGGTCTGGAAGTGACTTATTGGGGGGGAGGTGGATAAGGTAATCTCCAGAGCTCCCTTCCAATCCCCAATGTTCTCTGATTCTCTGACTTGCAAATTCCTACTGTACAGCACTTTCCTGCCTGGCAGTCAGAGCCTGGAGGCACAGGAAAGGAAAAAAATATGTTGTGGGAAAGAGGAGGGGCCAAAACCTTGGATTCAAAGCAGTTTCCAAACTTTGCTGTTTCTAAATCAGCAATATCTTAATATATCCCTTTGACTGCATCTTCCTGGCAGCTTTTAATGCCTATTTCTTGCTACTTAGACTTTTTTTTTCCCATCCTATTTGTGCCTGAATCACTCAAATGCTTCTCTCTCTCTTGTGTCTACATTGCCTTCTGGATATCACAGAGTGGCAGCTGCATTCAAACCAGAAGGCCACAAAAAGGAGTGCCAGAATGCACACAGGAGGCCAGCTGCTGATGGATTCGAGCTGATTTATTGCCCACTGCCAGATCTGGAGGTCCAAATTCATATTAAAAATTTGCAGTGACACTTAGAGCTGTGAAAGAGAAATCAGGGATGCTTTGCCAAATCTGTGTACCATCAGCTATCATTTATCATGGAATGGTTTGAGTTGGAAGGGACCTCCAAAGCTCATCCAGTCCAAGCCCTGCAGGCAGCAAGGACATCCTCCACTAGAGCAGGTTGCTCAGAGCCTTCTCCAGCCTCACCTTGAAGAGCTCCAGGCATGGGGCCTCAGCTCCTTCCCTGGGCAACCTGTTGCAGTGTTCCAGCAGCCTCCTGCTGCAGAACTTGTTCCTCACATCCAATCTCAATCTGCTCTGCTCTCATTTCAAACCATTGCCCCTGGTGCTGTCCCTGCAGGCCTTTGGGAACAGTCCCTCTGCAGCCTTCCTGTAACCCCTTCAGGTCCTGGCAGGCTGCTCTGAGGTCTCCCTGGAGCCTTCTCTAGGCTGCACACCCCCAGCTCCCTCAGCAGCAGAGCTGCCCCAACCCCCTGATGATTTTTTGTGGCCCTCCTCTGGCCCTGCTCCATCAGGTCCATGTCCTTCCTGTGTGGAGGGCTCCAGAGCTGGATGCAATACTCCAGGTGAGATCTCACCTGAGCAGAGGGACAGAATCCCCTCTCCATCTGCTGGCCTTGCTGCTTTGGATGCAGCCTAATCCAGCCAATCACTTCCCTTAATTCACTGCTTTATAGAGGTGACTATTAAGGGCTAAATACCACATCTGCATAAAACTGATGTTTCAGTGGCTCTCTGGCATGGATAATTAATCCCATGCTAGGAGAACTATCTTCTCCACTGGCTTTAGCAGGCCACACCACCATCTTCCAGCAGCCTGCTGTCTGAACTCTCTGTAAATAAATGAGATGAGTGTATGCAATGTTTAGAGAAGGAGCATGAGGCTGGAAGCCACTGCAAATGAAGCAGAAACACACATCAAGCTAGGAAGTGGGTTTTTTTCCAGCCAGCCTGGTAGGAGATAATTCCTACCCATATTAATTAATTGTGACTGCAGACACCAAGCTGTAACACAAGTGCTGGAACAGCTCAGAGCACTCACAGCTAAGCTTCCCAGGGCACAGAGATTTCCCTCTTCACTGAGGTTATGACAGGGAGGGAAGGGGAAGCAGCTAATTTTATGCCAACTAGGTCTGTGAAATACTTCACTAGGGTTTGTTGGTTCATTGCTGTGGGGATGCAGCAAAGCATTGTCAGATTCAGACCTCTTCAAATCCACATTTGGCTCATTCTTCTCTTTTGCTTGACGCTGGTGCTTAGGCACCTTGTCTCTTGCCAGGACCCTAACACTCAGAGCAGTACAGCTCCCACCAACGTGTTGCAGACAAAGTGTTGCATATTTGATCACCAGGAAGCACAGAGAGGTTCAGGTGAGTGCTGGGTGTAGAGTTTATACAAAGCAAAGCAAACCTTTCTCTGAAAATTTTTATGGTCTACAGAAGAAAATTAAAGAAGGAAACACATACAAAAACAACCCAAAAAAAAATCCAGACCAACCAAAACCAAACAAGTCCCCAAAAGGATAGGGAATTAGCAGAGCCACATTCAAAATGCATCTGCCTCTAAACCCACAGATCCTCCCTCCCCTTAGCTATGTGTCTCCTCCCAGAAGAACATCTTCCTTTACCTGTTCTTTGTACCAAGCATTTTGTTGCCTATTTTCTGCCAAGTGTTAGATCTGCTCAGAGAGGTGACATAAAAATTCCACCTGCTTTCAAAGGACTGGATTTGCTCTTCCCCTCTAAAAGCCAGAAGTCAAGGTGCAAACAAACATCCCCTGGATTTCTTGGCAACACTGGAGCTGGACTATGACATTCTGAATGGGACTCCTTCTGTTCCCCCAGCCCACAAAGCCCAAGAGGAGGGCTCACATTTATTCCTCAGGGCTTGCTAGCAAGGTTCCATTCCAGCTCCTGTTTCAAGCACAGGAAGGATTCCCAGGCACATGATATCAGACCTCAGTCTCCTTATGAGGAGAGCCTGAGGGAGCTGAGAGCTCTTTGGCTTGGACAGGAGGAGCCTGAGAGGTGACCTCATTCGTGTTGATAAAGATGTGCAAGGTGAGTGCCAAGAAGGTGAAGCCATCTGCTGGGTGATGCCCAATGCCAGCACAAGGGACAATGGTGGGAGGTAAGGCAGAGGAAGTTCCATGGAAACAGAAGGAAGAATTTTTTTCCTCTGTGAGGGTAACAAAACACTGGAACACGCTGCCCAGGGGGGTTGTGGAGCCTCCCTCTGTGGAGATATTCAAGACCTGTCTGGCTGTGTTCCTGTGTGACCTGCTCTAGGTCATGCTGCTCTGGCAGGGGTTGGACTGGATGAGCTTTCCAGGTCCCTTCCAGCCCCTAACCTTCTGTGATTCATGAGGAAAATGCTGTCAGTGTACTCCTCCAGAAGGAAACACACAGCGCTGCCAATGCTTTCCACCTGTTTGTCATACCTGGGCTAGCTTTGAGAGCTGGCCAGGTATGCATTAACCAATCAGTTGGGATTAACTTGCGATAATTCTGTCTTTCCATTCCTTCAGTAGCTAAAGGGAATAGCAAAAGAATGTCAAGTTCCCTAAAGAGCCTGGAGTCCTGTGATGAGCAGCTGAGGCTGTTGGGTTTGCTCAGCCTGGAGAAAAGGAGGCTGAGGAGAGACCTTCTGGCTCTCTACAGCTCCCTGAAAGGAGGCTGAAGCAAAGTGGGGGGCAGTGTCTTCTTGTAAGGAAGAAGAGACAGGAGGAGAGGAAACAGCCTAGATGTGGTGCTTGGCATAGCTTAGCAGAGGACTTGGTGGGTTAAGGGTTGGACTCAATGCTATTAAAGGTCTTTTCCAGCCTAAACAACTCCATGATTCCAAAGACAAATTCTGTGCTATTTAGCAAGCCTCTGGCAAAGACCTTGAGGGTGCCAATGAAAGATGAGCTCAGGGCAAGGCACTGGCTGGTTTTTGGAAGTGTTTGACATGCCCCTCTACAGATACACAACATTCATTCTGAAAGGATTCAGATCGTCTGGAAAGCCTCCAAACATTGCATGCTGGCTTTGCATAGACTCAGGCATGCTACACTGTACTGTAAGTAATCACTTTGGCTTGAAGTCCTGGGATTAATCTCAAAGCAGTGGACAAACTGCATCTTTAGAGGGGGTGTTTCATTCCAGCTAGAGCACAGATGTCTTTGCTAGATGAAGATTTCCCCTCCCTCATTATCCAGAGTAACCTTACAAAGCTCTTTCCAGACCCTGAACAACAAAGGCTGGGAGGAAGCTCCATCTCAACATGAGGAACAGTTTCTTGCTGTAAGGGTCACAGAGTCCTGGAGCAGGCTGCCCAGAGAGATTGTGGAGTCTCCTTCTCTGGAGACTTTCAAAATCCATCTGGATGCATTCCTGTGACCTGCTTTATGTGGTCCTCCTCCAGCAGACAGGTTTGACAAGATGATCTTTTCAGGCCCCTTCCTTTGGGCCCTTTCAGGGATAAAGTATGAGGATCAGAGAACTTCAGAGTGGCCTTAAGAGTATTTAGAAGAGATTTTGATTGAGCTTCCTCCACCTTAAAACCTCTGGGAAAATCCCTGTGTGGTAAGCAAGAGAAGCTTTTTAGTGCTTGTAAAAGGAAGAGCGCCAAACTCTCTAGATCACCAAGGGATTAGCTAACAGGGACCAAGTGTTGGGCAGCCTGAAGGCATCAGGTCTCATGAGGAGCAGCTGAGGGAGGTTTACTCTGGAGGAGGCTGAGGGAAGACCTCTTTGCACACTACAACTCCCCAAAAGGAGTAAAAATTGTGAATAATAATTTTTCTGTCCTGCAAAACCTGCCTGGCCCAGCTGATATTCAGGTCCCCCACCAAAAGCCTCCCCTTTGTCTTGCTCTCTCTGGCAGCATTGCTGAGTGCACCATCTTCTCCTGCAGCATCCACTCTGTTGTGGTACCCCTTTTGGATTAGGCATCCTGAAGCAGGACTGCTGTGTCAGATGAAGCCAGGACCCAGGGTGAGTGCTGCAATGGATGCCATGCTCACAAAGATGACTAAATTAGCTTGTCAGGGGACATTACAGGGTAAAACTGAAGTCATTTCTCAGGGAATGTGCTTCTGCAGGGCTAGAACTCCCTGTGTGGGTCTTTGTGCTTTCCTTCTGTTCTTTCCTACAAGCCCATCTGCCTGTTGGGCATTGCAAGGTGCAGGCTAGAGGCACAAAAGGGCTGAGTGTTTGCACTGGTGATTCAACTCCACAAGTGGGACAGAAAGGCCTGCAGGGTGGCTGGGAAAGGACTCTTCAGAAGGGCTTGGAGCAATAGGACAAAAGGGCAATGGCTTGAAACTAGAGCAGGGTAGATTTAGGTTGGACCTGAGGAGGAAGTTCTTTCCCATGACAATAGTAAAACACTGGAACAGGTTGCCCAGAGAGGTGGTGGAGACATTCAATATCATGCATGATGAAGCCCTGAGCAACCTGATCTAGTTGAAAAAGTCCCTGCTGACTGCAGAAGGGTTGCACAAGATGACCTTTGAGGGTCCCTTCTAACCTGAACATCCTGTGATATCATGACTGAGCTACTCACAGGGAAGGGTCTGATCAATGGTGGAGGCAGGAGCTTGCAGCCAGCAATATGGGAAGCAGATGGTGACAGAGGGACCACCCCAACCACCTCTGTCCACCACAGTGATCCCTGAGATCACTCTGATAACAAAACTCAGCCAAAATCCAGTCAGCTCCATGAAAAGAGCTCAGTGATCTGGAAGCCTTTAGCTGGATGTCAGCCACCATGTACAATACCCTTAATGTGTTGGCTCCTGAGCCTCATTTGTAACATGCAGAAGGGTTTTCCCTGTTAATAATCTAGGTGCTAATTTGCATATGCTGTTGGCTGTGTGTTTAAAATGTAATGAGGGCAATAAAAGGCAAAAGCCTTGCCTGAAATTTTAAATTTATACATGGCTCTCTCCTATAACCTGCAATGTGCTTCATGTGCTTTCCTCACTTGGGCAGAATTAAATCTGCACCACTTAAGGAATCTCCAGATGTAAAAATGGATCAGGAAGCAATAACCATTTCTCTCCCAGCAGCTGACAGTTCCTTCTCCCCCATCCCAGTGACAAGCAGTGGTTTGGGACTTTTTGGTGGGTTTTTTGGGGGGGGCTTTGTTGTTGTTGGGGTATTTTGTTTGTTGGGGTTTTTTTTTTTTGGTAGCAGGAATCATAGAATTCACAGAGTCACAGAATGTTAGGGGCTGGAAGGGATCTTGAAAGCTCATCCAGTCCAACCCCCCCCACCAGAGCAGCATCACCTAGCGCAGGTCACACCGGAACACAGCCAGACAGGTCTTGAATATCTCCACAGAGGGAGACTCCACAACCCTCCTGGGCAGCCTGTTCCAGAGCTCCGTCACCCTCACAGGGAAAAAATTCTTCCTCATATTCACATGGAACTTCCTATGCCTCAACTCCCTCCATTGCCCCTTGTGCTGGCATTGGGCATCACCCAGCAGAGCCTGGCTCCAGCCTCTGGGCACTTACCCTGCACAGCTTTATCACCCTTCAATTCAGTTTCAGTTGGAAGAGACCTGCAAGCTCATTGAGTCCAACCATCAACCCACCACCACCATGGCCATTAAACCATGGCCCCAAGTGCCATGGCCACAGGTTGCATGAACACCTCCAGGGATGGGGACTCCACCACTTCCCTGGGCAGCCTATTCCACTGTTTCAGTAAAGAAATTTTTCCTCATCTCCAACCTAACCCTCCTGTGGCACGATTTCAGGCCATTTCCTCTCAATCTATCACCTTCCCACACTCTGCTCTTTGGAAGTGGCAGTGAACAACCTGCTGTTGTTATGTTGCCCTCCTGGAAGAGCATAAGGACACATCTCAATGGAGCTCAGCTCCCTCCCTGTTTGGGAAAGTGCTTGAGCCAATGCTTCAGGAGCCAGCTGAGCTGTCTGACAGCAGACTGATGCGTTCCCACTAAAGGAATTTGTGCTGGAGACAGGAATGCATTTTGCTAATGGAGATTATCCTTGAACATGAGGAAAACTGTGGCATGCCTGAGCGTGGGCCAGCACTGACTGAGCTGCTTGGGGGAATTCACTCATATTGAGACTCCTCAAAGCACTTTACCTGGTTACCTCTGTTAGCAGCACTCTATTGCTCTTCATTCACAAAGAGAATTGGATTTATGAGGGACTCATGCCAGAGACAAATTGGAGACTGCACTGTCTGGCCAGGCTGCAAAGTAGTTCAGAGTGTCTAAAGAGTGAAAACAGCCTCCCAAAAGCTCAGCTCTGCAGTTTCACAGGCAGAGGATAGGATGTCCACCAGTCCCATTCCCTGCTGTGATGCTCTCTCAGTGCCTGGTGGAGCAGAGACTGCAGGTGAGGAGCTGCTTGGGAAGATCACTACAAGGAAGCACAGATCTGCAGCCCAGTGACAAAGGCTCCTGTCTGCCATGTAAAGGCATCTGTGCTGGACTTGTGTGGCCCAATGCACTCACACAGCCTCTCTACTGACCCTCCATGCTGCCCCTGTTATACAACCCAACAACAGCACTCCCAGAGCCCTAGGAGCCCTGGGCAGCTGGTTCTGGAAGCATGCTCCACAGCAGGCAACTGGCTGAGCAGCACTGAACTGGGTCTGTGGAACAGGCTGTGTGGATGCCTTCCCCAGGTGCTCACAAGGAATTGGCAGAGCTGAGCAGATGTAAAGATGGACAGCTGATGGGGAATCCTTCTTGTTTTGTACTCTCTAGCAGGAGGTGTCCCTGCCCATGGCAAGGGAGATTGGAACTAGATGATCTCTTTGGGTCCCTTCCAACCCAAACCATTCTGTACTTCTCTGGATCATTGCAACCCATCCTTCATAGCACAGGAAAGGAGTCTGCTGGAAGGATTGATGGGCAGGAAAGCTGAGTGCTGGCTGCTTCTCCAAAAGAGGCTGTCTGCTAAAATCCAGCAGAGGAAAGATGGAGAGGACACAAGTTAACAATGGTTAAAACAGGCCAGGCAGGCTGCCTGCTACCAGAGAGGCTTGGCCAGGAGGCCAGGGTGCAGCTGAGCAGGCACAGTTCCAGCCAAACCAAGCAATGGTGGCACATCCACTGGCCAAGAGTGCATCTGTGAGAGCAGAGATGGAACTGGAGTGTAGGAGCTAGCAGGCAGCTCACCCACACTGACTGGGGTGGGACTGGGACAAAAAGGGCACAGGACTTCCATCCCTGCCATGGCTGATGAAGGAGAGACAAAAGCAGCCATGCATCTGAGAAACAGGGCAGGAGAACATCAACCCACAGCCAGGGCACAGCCATGGGGGTGAGGAGAGGAAGGAAGGTGGAAACCAGCTGCCTGGAGCCCTCTGTGTGGGATTTGATGCGAGAAGCTCATTGGGAATGGACACTGGTGGGTCAGTATGGATTCACACCACTGCCCAGCAAGCTGGACCCACAGAATTCCTGGAAATGGTTGTCTTGGAGATCATCTGAGCTTTAGATGCATGGTTTGGCCAGGTGTTATGATTCAGGATGTGTTACATGGATAGGCACAAAGGGCAGATGAAGAGAGGAAGAGCAGCAAGGGTTTAAATCTACCCCTGCCCGCACTCTTGGGCTGTGAGCTCCTAGATTTGCCACAGAAGTGCTGTGACCACTTCTTGCAAATCTGAGGGGCTTCTGTTCCCTCAGTTGCTGAAATACACGGGGCTCTGGGCTTCAGCTGCTTCAATGAAGATGTGCTTTGGTTTTAACAGCTTGTAGTGGATAGCAGTGGCAGGAGCAGACATGGAGAAGCATGTTAACAACCCAGCACGCTGCCTCTCCTCTGTGCTGCCCAGAGAGAGGCTGTGGAGTCTACTCCTCTAGAGAGATTCTAAACCCACCTGGACACTGTGATCCTGGGCAAGCTGCTTTGGGTGCCCCTGCTTTAGCAGAGGGGTTGGACTGGATGTTCTCCATCTTCCAACCCCTGCTAGCATGCTGGATTAAGCCTGGGGCCAGTACAATGTGCGTGAACCAGCCACAGCAGACCTGGATCTCAGAGATTTAGGGAAATTCCTATTCCAAGCATCAACCAGCACTGTGTTGGTCCCAGGCACTGAGACCACAAACTCCAAGTGTGACCAAAAGAAGGGAAAAAAAAAAGGCAGTGAGCCTTTATTTCCCTTCCTCTCCCTGCTAAGAAACAAGTAACCAAAGGACTTTATCTGGCATTAAATTGATTTTAAAGGAATAGACTAGGGGCCTATTTGTGTTTAATTATCCTGTTTAGAGAAAGAAAAGAGCAGGAAGAAGTTGCTACTGCTGCAATCTCTCTTTCAGCATTCCTTAGGTGCTTTGGGGAGTACAGTGAAGACCTCTGTGCTTGTTCTGCCATGAATCTCTCTACTTGCATCTGTCCTATCTCACCAAGATTTCCTTCTGCACTTCTCACAGCAGGGAACTTGCTGATTACCCTCCTCTAATTGAGTCTGGGTAATGAAAGTCACTAAAAATCTCTTTCATGTTGTATGTTGTCACATATCTCATTAAGCCTTAAGATTTGTTCTAGACCTCTTAAAAAAAAAAAAAAGCCACACTAGAAAAAGAAAAAAGGAGCAAAAAAAGCACAACAAAA
Source organism: Indicator indicator (assembly GCF_027791375.1). Classification (NCBI taxonomy): domain Eukaryota; kingdom Metazoa; phylum Chordata; class Aves; order Piciformes; family Indicatoridae; genus Indicator; species Indicator indicator. Next base: position 15,798,495 of record NC_072031.1, read on the forward strand.
AAAAAGTGCTAATATTTTTCAAATGTTTCCAGAGAAACTGCAGAGTGTAATTACAGCTGCTTTTGCATTATTTAACCTGCCTACACACCCTTGGGGCTTGGAAGAGAGAAAAAAAAAAAAAAATCAGACAAGATCCTGAGGAGCTGTTTTGTCACAGGCAGTTGTGTGTGGGATGAGGTTACTGAAGGGGCCAGAGATGTAATAAATATTCACAAAGTTAAGTTTTCTTGGGTTACTTCAAAGTCACCCAGGTAGAAGATGATATCAATGCCAAAAAAAAAAAAAAAAAAAAAAATCAGACCAGACAGGGACAGCTCCTAAGGGAGCTGTGCCCAGGGCAGTGGTGGAGCCCTCAGCCCTGGAGGGGTTTCAGAGCTGTGTTGATGTGGTGCTGAGGGACATGGTTTAGAGGTGACCTGGCAGTGCTGGGTTAAAAGCTGGACTTGATGATCCTAAAGGTCTCTTCCAACCAAAGTGATTCTACAATTCCATGCATGTGCAAGAAGTGACACAAGCAACTTGCAGCCCTCAGCATCTCCAGCCCAGCCTGCTCTCCATCTGCAGCCATGCCACAGCCCAGACATGGATCCTTGCTGTGCCATCCTCCAGCCAAGGGGAAATCACTCACCCATGGCCCTCAGCACCACACTTCCACAGCTCTGAGACCCCTCCAGGGCTGAGGGCTCCACCACTGCCCTCAGCAGCCTCATCCAGGCCATGACAGTCTTTTCAGTGAAGAAACTGTTCCTCGTGCCCAGCCTAAGCCTCCCACAGGACAATTTCAGGCCATTTATCCCTGTTCTGTCACTTGTTCCTTAGGAGAAGAGACAAAGCCCCACCTGGCTCCAACCTCCTTTCAGGGAGGTCTCCACTCAGTCTCCTTTTCTCCAGGCTGCTCCTCACCAGCCCTGTTCTCCAGACCCTACCCCAGCTTCATTGCCTTTTTCTGGACCTGCTCCAGCCCCTTAATGTCCTTCTTGGAGTGAGGGACCCAAAACTGAACCCACGTGTGAGCTCACCAGTGCCAAGCAGGACAATGCCTCTCCTAGTGCTGTTGGCCACACTATTGCTGATGCAAGCCAGGGCACTTACCATAATTGTTTACAGCTGAGATCACAGCAGAGACCTGCACCCCAAACCTCTTCTGAGCCTAAGCTGCAGTCCTGCCAGACTCACCACTGACCAGAAAACGTTTTGAAGGAGGTTGGGGCCAACACTGCCCCTTTGCTTTGAGAAGATCACATCCTGGGTGTGTTGTGCTGAGCTGCTGTGCCAAGCCCCAGAGACACAACAGTGCTAAGGCAGAGCTGGCACACAGCAGCCCAGCAGGTAGAAGCAGGAGCATGACTGCTTGGAATTTAACTTTCCCCTACCATCACCCCAATTTCCTTTATGCCAGACTGTGTTTATCTTCCACTGCTCACATTTAAATGTCAGGGTGTCAGCAAGTCTAAATCCCTCTTCTCACAGAAGGAAACTGTCAATTTTTTAAACACAACAGGCACCCAGGAATGTGATGTACATATTACCCTGGCACAGAGTTTAACCTTTCAAGTCTTGTTCTTTGAGAACTTGGGTTAGGATAAAGCCAAGCACCTCAATAAAATGATAATTTTCTGTTCAATATCTCCTGGATCCTGAAGAAAACAGAAGTGCTTTGGGGCAAAGGATAAAAGCAGCACAGATCAGGCTCTGAAATAATATTAATTGATGTGCAAGATAACAGAGGGCTAGGGGTTTATACTCCCCAGGTACCTCAGGGTCTTCCTGGCACTGCAAGACAAGAAAGTGAAGGAGAGCTCAGGCAGAGTCCATGGATTGGGTTCTTTGCACTCCCACTTGCCTCCATGAAAGATCAGACCATCCTCTTGGTCAAAGATGCTCCCACTGAGCCTGGCACCCTCCACAGAGCTGAGCAAGGACACCCACAAGAGGGCAAACTGAGATCCAGAAGCACTTCTGGTGGTGGTGAGGATGATTCGAGTCCTCCACAACCTTAGGCTGTGATTTTGTGAAATGTTTTTAAGGTTAAGTCTCAGAGAAACTTGCTGGAATCACAGAATTCAGGCTGGAAGAGACCTCTGAGGTCATGGAGCCCAACCATTAGCCCAGCACTGCCAGGTCACCACCAAACCATGGCCCTCAGCACCACATCTACACAGCTTTGAAACCCCTCCAGGGATGGGGACTCCACCACTGCCCTGGGCAGCCTGGGCCAGGGCTTGACAACCCTTTAAGTGAAGAAATTGTTCTTCTTGTCCAACCTAAACCTCCCCTGGTACAACTCGAGGCCATTTCCTCTTACCCTATCACTTGTTAATGGGGAGACTAACCCCCATCTGGCTCCAACCTCCTGTCAGGAAGCTGTAAAGAGGCAGAATCACAGAATGGTCTGAGTTGGAAGGGACTTCTCCAAAGGTCATCCAGTCCAACCCCTTGGCCTTCTTTTTCCCCACACTAAACACTCCCAGCTCCCTCAGCTGCTCCTCCCCAGCCCTGTTCTCCAGACCCTTCACCAGCTTCCTTGCCCTTCTCTGGGCCTGCTCCAGCACCTTTATGTCTTTCCATATGCTCAGATCCTTCTTTGCCAAGAAGCAAATTCCAGAGATGCTTTTCTATCATGATCACACCCAAAACAAACCTCAGAGCTATTAAAAGCCAAAACACAAAGGAACAAAGTCTTGCTGGTTTGAACATCAAGTAGAAATCTATACGGATGCCTTTAATTTGGGTAATACCTCTCTCTTCTTTAGAAAAATATCTCATGGTGGGAGAATCTCTCTCTTGCTTTCCCTTTATGGAGCCCTGGAGATATCTCCACCAATTACCACATTATTAGCTCTTTTTAAAGGACAAAAACAAATGGGCAATTGAGGTTTGATTGCATTACAGAATGCTTTTTTTTCCCCCTCTGTTTATTTTTGTCAGCTCTGTCTAGGTAATATATTCCAGGAAATGAGACAGTGGTGCTATCTGAGGGTGAGTTTGGCTGAGATAGGGCTGCACAGGCTTTTTGTCTCAGCTCTACAGGTACCCTCTGGAGTATCATACCCTGCCCACCTTGCCCTTGCTTCCATCTCTGCCAAATTCCTTGCAAAGCTCTCTTGAGACACTGCAATGTTGCAAGCTGTGGGGAAAAGGTTGCTGGGGCTCTAGCAGTGGCTCTCACCCACAGATCCTCTCCCCAGCAGAAAAGAGGTTGAGAAAAGAAGAGAAGACCCGAGGGTTAAAATGAAAATGGATTTAATGAAACAACCAGAACTGATACTAATGCAAAGTTTTACTCACCCCAGGGAAGGTGCAGCAGCCACACTGAACAGGAAGGCAGCCCCTGGGAGCAGGAGAAGGAACAGAAGGAAGAACCCAAGCAGGAAGCTCGAGCAAGAGGTGATATTTATGCTCTGGGATACACCTGGTGCTAGCTCAGGGCAGCTGTCCTGGCTGATTACAAACTGCTCACAGCTGGCCTGCCCAACAAAATCAGGACAGCATGGGAAATAAGGTTTGGGATCAGTCTCTGGAGTAATTCCAAGCCTGCCTGGACACCATCCTGTGCAACCAGCTCTAGCCAGACCTGCTATGGGGGGAGGGTTGGACTTGATGATCTTCAGAGATGCCTTCCAACCCTTCTAATTCTGCAATCAGGCCTAAGGTCTTTGCATCCACTTGGCAAATCAGTCTCCCTCAGCATCATGGCTCCCATCCTGGCCACACAGACCCTGCCAGCCCAAGGAAAGGGAGTCGCATCTCCCTGTGCTGCTTCTGTAGAGGGCTCTGAGTGAGGCTCTTGCACTGCAGACAGGACTGGCAGGATTGCTGCCTCACAGACATGCTAATCCAGCAGGCTGCCTTCTCCAGTGATCCCTGAAAAGCACTCCTGTAAGAGTTCCTTGATGTCTGTGTGGCACAAGCAACCACTCAATTAAATCACAATGAAATGGTTCTTTGATACCCTTCATTAGAACAAAGCTATTTGGCAGGAAAAGGTGAAGAATGGGTAAAACACTCTCCTAATTGCATTACATTTCATCCTCCAGCACTGTAACCTCCCCCTTATAATGACAATAATTCTGAGCTCAAGGTTTTGTGGAGGAATGAGACGAGTAGCAGTGAGTCTGGAGAAAAGGAGGCTGAGGGGAGACCTCACTGCTCTGTACAACTCCCTGAAGGGAGGGTGAATGAGGTGGGGGTTGGTCTCTTCTCCCTAGTATCAGATGATAGAATGAGAGGAAATGACCTGAAATTGTGCCAGGAGAGGTTCAGGTTGGAGATTAGGAAAATTTTCTTCACTGTAAGAGTGGTCAGGGATTGGAAGAGGCTGCCCAGGGAGGTGGTGGAGTCCCCATGCCTGGAGGTGTTCATGTAACCTGTGGCTATGGCACCTGGGGCCACGATTTAGTGTCCGTGGTGGGGTTGGGTTGATGGTTGGACTGAATGATCCTGGAGGTCTTTTCCAAACCAAAACGATTCTATGACTCTATTCTCTGATGAGTACAACACTGCTGAGGAAGCAGGAACCTTGCCATGGTGGTCAGAGGAGAAGGGCTGCGTAGGACAGGTGCCCAGGGTGGCGCAGGGGTGACCCGTGGTTGTCAGCACTGGCACAGGGCTCTGCCTGCACACAGCTGCTGCCAGCAGGTGCTGGCTAAGCTGGTTTGCTCTGTAATTTTATGGCTCCTCTTTCAAATCTGGCTGTGGGGCAGTGATAAGCAGACGACTTTATCTGCACAAAGAAGGCTGTTATTTATCTAGATTGATTGGATTATAAAGTCAGGACCTTTAATTAAAGAGGCCCACCACCCAAAAATCACAATAATGCAGGCTGATGCCCGGCACACCGAGAGGGTTTTCCTTAAAGCAGCTGGGCTCTGAGATGGAAAGTCCAGTCCTGCTGTTAACAGCTTCTCTCCACCCCCAATCCAAGTGGAGTTTGAATGCAATCCATGCTACTGACTTCAGCAGCTCACATTTGTGTGTGCTCAGCAGACGCCGGCGTGAAGAGGTGAGAGCAGCTGTTCTGCAGTTTCCAAGCATCCCGTTGGAAGTCTCCCCGAAAGAAAAGGGAATGTCTCCCCCTCGAAGTGTTTGAAGGCACAGCAGGAGAGGTGTTTGTTTGTGTCCCAGCTCGGCATTGTCTGAAGAGTGCAACTTCAAAGAGAGAAATCGTCTTCTGCCCACGGGGAGTGCCTCAGCCAGGCGCAGGGCTGGCTGCCAGCAGCTCCTGCTCTGTGCCAACGCCCACGGAAGAAGAGCAAATCCTTGACCCCCTCTGAGCATCACCCTGGGGTCTGAAAGCTGGACTGAATGTGCTCACAGCAGAACAAAGCCTTTGCCCTGCTTTTCAAATGAGGATTCATAGAAATCACAGAATGGGTTGGGCTGGAAGGGACCTTAAAGATTGTCCAGTTCCAACCCCCTGCCATGGGCAGGGACACCTCCCACCAGCCCAGGCTGCTCAAGGCCTTATCTAACCTGGCCTTGAAAACTTCAAGGGAGGGGGCATCCACAACTGCCCTGGGCACCCTGTTCCAGTGTCTCACCACCCTCACTGTAACTGGAATGTATTTTGTAACCTCTCTTCTCTTTCTTGCACAGCTGGAATACTGTAGCGGGTTTCTTGCTTCGATCCCTCTCTCTTTTTTTCATTTAGCTTTTTTTTTTTATATATATATATAATTTAAATGTTACAGAGGAAATTTCATGCTGATTAGTTAGAGTCTGGTAAAGTAATAAAGTGACTGAGAATAGTGTATGAAAGCAGAATTCCCAGGTCAGCAGCACTTGTGTGGCTGCTGAAGTACTCCAAAGCCCCAGGACAGGCAGGAGCTTCGCAGTGCCCTTGGCTGGAGCTGGCAGGAAAAGGTCAGGGACATCGTAGTGGAGGCAAGAAGCAATCCAGGCTGAGGTCACTGCAAGAAGCTTTAGTTCCCCTGAGCACTGAGCACTGCCCTCAGTGAGTGCTCACAAAGCCCTGCTGATCCTGGTGGAACAAATCAAGCCCCAAACTCCATTTGCAAGGTGAAGGCATCATGCAGCCTGGGACTGTGAATAAGCCTTCTGCATTCTTTGCCTGGTTGCAATCCTTTCTTCTCCTCCCCTATTTCAATCTTCCCCTCCCCAACCCTAAGATCTGTTTGCTTTTCCTTCTCTTTGCTCATTTTTGTAGGTCCAGGCTCAGGCAGACAGTGTTTTGCCTTCCAGATGCTAAAAGGGATTATGAGATTAACTCCTCCATTGGCTTCTCAGGCTCCAGGAGGCTGGAGATCAGAGCATTCATTAATTCTCAGCCTTCTCCATTTGCTCATTGCAAAGGGGCTGGAGACACTGACTCAGCAGATTCTGAGGGACCTCACAACCACATTCCAGCATGCATTTGTGGAGGTCATCAGTCAATATACAGCTTTTGATGTCTCTTGTTATCAAATGAAACATTTGCTGTATTACAGTTACTGACATGTGCCAAGGGAAAAGGTGCAGCCTGTGTGAGCTGGTCCGAAAGGCCTGAGGGACAGGACGAGAGGCAATGGTTTGAAATGAGAGCAGAGCAGATTGAGATTGGATGTGAGGAACAAGTTCTGCACCAAGAGGCTGCTGGAACACTGCAACAGGTTGCCCAGGGAGGGAGTTGAGGAGCCTGGAGCTATTCAAGCAGTGAATTAAGGGAAGTGATTGGCTGGATTAGGCTGCATCCAAAGCAGCAAGGCCAGCAGATGGAGAGGGGATTCTGTCCCTCTGCTCAGGTGAGATCTCACCTGGAGTATTGCATCCAGCTCTGGAGCCCTCCACACAGGAAGGACATGGACCTGATGGAGCAGGGCCAGAGGAGGGCCAAAAAAACAATCAGGGGGCTGGAGCAGCTCTGCTGCTGAGGGAGCTGAGGGTGTTCAGCCTGGAGAAGGATCCAGGGAGATCTAATAGCAGCCTGCCAGGACCTGAAGGGGCTACAGGAAGGCTGCAGAGGGACTGTTCCCAAAGGCCTGCAGGGACAGGATGAGAGGCAATGATTTGAAATGAGAGCAGAGCAGATTGAGATTGGATGTGAGGAACAAGTTCTGCAGCAGAAGGCTGCTGGAACACTGCAACAGATTTCCCAGGGAAGGAGCTGAGGCCCCATGCCTGGAGCTCTTCAAGGTGAGGCTGGAGAAGGCTCTGAGCAACCTGCTCTAGTGGAGGATGTCCCTGCTGCCTGCAGGGGTTGGATTGGATGAGCTTTGGAGGTCCCTTCCAACCCAAACCATTTCATGATTCTGTGATCTTCTTGTGTGCTCCTTCCTATGCTCAGCTAACAACAAAGATGAGGATTTTTGAGTCGTTCCCTGTCCTCAGTCTAGACAGATTGTTCAAGATTATTTTTTTTTTCAATTTTATATTTCTAGTATTACTTACGTGGCAGCATGAATCAGCTGGCTATAAATACATGGGGATGGAAATCAGGAGTGCAATTCTACCCATCAGAGGCATGATGTTCAGGAACAGGCTTTTAACGTGATTAATGAAGTAAAAAAATCTAACTGGCATGAAGATGGAAGGATAAAAGAGTGGTGGGACATACCCATGGAGATGAGGTGTCATGGGAGCACCCTTCTGAGCTGGTGCTCAAGTCCAAGTGTCTCTAATATGGTCAGGGAAGCCACTTCTTGGGGGTTTGAGGAGGTTGTTTAAAGAGAATTCTGCACAAGAGAAGAAGAAACAGAATCACAGAATTGTTTTGGGAAGAAAAAGATCTTCAGGATCGTGGAGACCACCCCTTCAGCCAGCACTGTCAAGGCTGCTGCTCAGCCATGCCCCTCAGCATCACATCCACACAGTGTTGAAGATACAAAGTGAGGAGATGGCATCTCCTTCTCTGGAGAGATTCCAACCCACCCTGGCCATTGTGATCCTGGGCAAGCTGCTGGGGGTGCCCTGCTTTAGCAGGGGGGTTGGACTGGATGAGCTCCAGAGGTCCCTTCCAACACCCCCCCACCATGCTGGGATTCTGTGAGACCCCAACAAGATGTTGGAGAGGATGGGTAGTAGATAGAAGAAAAAGTGTAGCAGGTAGGATTTGGTTTCTGGTTTGAGATCCAAATAGATGGTGCTGAGCATCCAATCAAAAAGAGTTTAGAGAGTTAAAAAAAAAAACCAAACAACTTTTTCTCACATACTCTTAATAAATAAAATGAAATTTCCAACCCAGAGATGATCCAAGACCATTTTCTAATAAGAAATAAACCCAGGGCTTAGAAAATGCACACACACAAAGCAGATTGTGGCAGTTTAGGCTGGGTGCCCTCTGCCACTGCTGCATGAGATACACCTCTGGTGTCCTGGGTGCTCGCCCAATAGGGGTGGACACAGGACACGGCGTATGTCTACCCATAAATCCTGCACCCTATAAGGCCATCTGCAGAGTCATTCTCTTCCTCTTTCTTCCCTCTCTGCTCCCATGGGAGATGTCCTCTCTTATCGGGTAATGCCGGGGGGGGTATCTCAGGCCTCTTAGGCCTGTCTAGGCCTAATGCCAGGAGGAGAATGGAGGGGGGGGCAGTCTCAGACCTGGCCAGCCTGAGACTTGCCTAGCAATGGGAGGGGGGGGAAGGAAGAGCCCTGAGGGATTGGGTAGACCCTCAGGTGGGAGGAGGGAAGGATTGGGAAACCTCTGGGTACTGTGTGGGTGACTCTGTATGCTTTGGGATGTTCTTTTCCACTATGCTTTGTAGTTTTTTCCTGTATTTTCACCAATCGCTTTTCCATTTAAACTTTCCATCACTCTCCAATCCGTTTGCGTGTGTCATTCTTTTGTCCCTTTTGGGGCAAGAGATGTTCTGGCTGGCCTCAAACCAGCACACAGATGAAAGTTAAAAAGCACTTTCCCAGCACAGGAGTTTGTAAAGGAAAAGAAAAAATTAAAAAACCTAAAAGGTGACCTTTCAAGAAAGCTGCTGAGAGTTCATTTGCAGTAAAAAAATAAATTAAAAAAAAAAAATCACCTGGGTTAATCCACAAAGCCCAACCTCCCAGGCTCTCCTCTGCCACACTTCAGCTCTCTTTTTAATAGGAGTTGCAGTGTTAGGGTTTTAAAATGCATTTTCTCTGAGTGCTGGGATAAATGGCAGTCAAGGGCTGAAATGTCCTCTCCTCTCCATCCTCCTCTCTTGATGGACCACAGCCAGAGGTACTGGCTGCTCTCTGGCCTTTCCTTACACACCATTTTCATCCAGGAGTTTAGTTTTGACTGGACCAAGCTCCCAGGTCTCCCAGTACTTGGCAGTGACCATAAGGCAGCAGTTCCCATCACACATGGACCTGATGGAGCAGGTCCAGAGGAGGCCACGAGAATGCTCAGGGGGTTGGAGCACCTCTGCTATGAGGACAGGCTGAGGGAGCTGGGGGTGTGCAGCCTGGAGAAGAGAAGGCTCCAGGGAGACCTCAGAGCAGCCTGCCAGGACCTGAAGGGGGCTACAGGAAGGATGGAGAGAGACTGTTTGCAAAGGCTGCAGGGACAGGACAAGGGCAATGGCTTCAAACTAGAGAAGGGCAGATTTAGATTGGATGTTAGGAAGAAGTTCTTTACTATGAGGGTGGTGGAACACTGGAACAGGTGGCCCAGGGAGGTGGTTGAAGCCCCATCCCTGGAGATAGTCAAGGTGAGGCTCAACGAGGCCCTGGGCAACCTGATCTAGTTGGGGATGTCCCTGCTAAGTGTGGGGAGGTTGGACTGGATGAGCTTTGGAGATCCCTTCTGTCCTGGACGAGTCTAGGATTCTATGATCTGCAGACATGTAACTGGGGAACAGAGTTTTTAGTGATGTCCATAAGAGTGAGGATATTTAGCTGCTTGTAGGTCTGATCCATGCTGCCCTTCCTGGAAATTAAATGATGTCTTCTATAATGGGACAGAGTCAGGGATGCTGGAGGCTGTCATGTCATACTTTGGACATGAAGAGGTCCCTGAGGGAGGTGCAATGGTTATCCACCATCCCTCCATCTTCAGTCAAAGGTTGGACCAGGTGATCCTTAGGGTCTCTTCCAACCTGTCTCTCTGTGATTCTGTGATGATTCCTTGCTGGAGGTGGGAAGTAAAATATGAACAGCCAGACACTGTGGGGGAGGACCAGAGGATATCCACCACCCCTCCATCTTCCTTACTAGGGTTGAAAAATAAGCTATGAACAGCCAGAGACTGTTATTCTCAAGCCTGCTCTCTTCTTGTCTGGGATTCAGAAATCTTTCACCCAGCTGCCATAAGATCTCTTGACAAGCAGTCACAACTCTTTCCTCCAGGTTTCACCCCAGTCCAACAACAACTGCAATAAAGAGCAAAACAAACAAGCTGAGAAGTGTGCTGAGCCACTGTGGGGGAAATATTTTCCTTTTTTATTTATTATTTTTTGGTGCAGAAAGCCTAAGCAGTTTTGCAGAGCTCTTTTCAAGTGCACTTACTGAAATTTCCCCAGAGCCTCCCTAATGTAAGTACTGCTGGAAAGAGCCTAACGAAGAGAAACAGCTCCTGCTGAGTGATAGTCCATAGCTTTATTAGTGGGGATCAAAGAGCATGAAACAATTACTGCTTATTTCCAAGGAACTGTTTTTTTTTCCAGAGGGACAGGAGATGAATGCTATGAAAATGGGTCCATGTGTGCTTAAGTAATGGGGAGGAATTCTGATCTTTAGCTCTGATTTTACTGCCTGCAGAAGGAGTCACCTCCTGTTCTGGGATACACCGATGCAAATATAAAGGAGCTCTTTCTAGCTGCCACGCAGTGCACAGAGATTTGGAGCTCTCTGTGTGTGTGTGTGAACACTGAGTGATGGTGTGGGACACAGACTGCAGCCTAGCAATCACACAAAGTCACAGAATGCATCAGGCTGGAAGGGACCCCCAAAGGTCACCTTGTCCGATCCCCCTGCAGCCAGCAGGGACATCTCCACCTAGAGCAGGTTGCTCAGAGCTCCAAGTTTGACCTTGAATGTCTCCAGGGATGAAGCTTCAACCACCTCTTTGGGCAACCTATTCCATTATTGCACTGCTCTCATTGTGAAGAACTTCCTCCTTCTTTCTACACCTATAACCCCCTTGCTCCAGTTGCAAACCATTGCCCCTTGTCCTATCACTAATCTTCACCCTCACAAGTCCTTGGATTAGACATGGTTCAAACTCTGCTGATTTTTGGGGTCCCAAATCCTGATGAATCCAATGCTGTCACTGTTGCAGCTGCAGGTCAGTGTCCAGGCAGCTGGTGAGAGCTGGGGGTTGGTGAGTGCTCTGGCATTGAGGTTGTGTTGCCCTCCACAGATCACAGAATTATCGAATCACTGAGTCTGGAAAAGACCTCTAGGATTATCAGGTCCAACCACGAACCCAACACTACCAAGTCAGCTACTAAACCATGGCCCTCAGCACCACACCTAGACTGGGAACAGTCCCCAGACTTGCCCTGCCCTTGTCTCAGAGGCTCAAATGACCTCTCAGCTGCTCTGTGCACAGCAGCTCTTCTCCAGCAAAACAATCATCCTTTACCCTATTAGATGGTAACACAGGATCCCCAGATGATTCATCCCTTTGATTTCAGCCTGGACTTGGCTATTCTCTTGCATTTCATCCAAATATTATTAGGGCTGTTGATGTGTCTACATGGGGCCATTTGCTGTAGAATTAATCTAAGAACTTCTAAAGTGAATGAGAGTTTAGAAGCTGTTTCTTCCCAACACAAATGGACTTAATTTCGTTTCTCTTAATGCATTTTGGAGACAAATCACAACAAACCAAACAAAGGTCTCTCTAATTCTGTCTACACAGAAGCAAATGCAGATGAATGAATCTACTTTAGATTCCAGCCTCCAATTAGCCCAGGTTAATTTTCCCAGGAAACATGCCCTAAATTGAAAAAAAAAAAAAAAAAAAAGAAAGAAAAAGAAAAAGAAGAGCCAAAGCCCAGTTCAGTTGCAATGGATATTCTCAGCTGTGAAAGCTACAGATCCAGGAGCTGCATCCCCTGTTGTGTTTCACAGAAGGGAGAATGCCCAAGGTGTGGGCAATGTCCAAAGGCTCTGCCTGCTCTCTTGTTGACACAGCCAGAATATTCATCCTGAAGCTGAATGGACTGGACAACAAAACCACCCCACCACAGCCAGGGCCACTCAGCAATGCAGGAACTTGGCTGGGAGTGGATCCAAGCCCTGGCTCTTGGGCTCTGCTCTCATCACCGGGACAGATTCTTCCCTCGAAGGCAAAACGAGAAAGGAAAGCGATTGCAGGAGAATCTCCAGGGTGCAATCACAAGCTGAACTGGCTTTGTTTATGTAGACAGCTTTCTAAAAGCCAAACCATTGATAATGGAGGATCTTAATATCAGGCTGTCATCTGGGATAAGCAGAGTGGCCTGGCTGGGGATGGCTGTTGGAGGCAGCACAGCGTGCTGCATTTCCACTGATACTCCAGCGCTCAACATCAGAGGCAGTTTTGGACTCAGTCCTAGGAGACAAGCCAGGGAGTATGGAGGGCCAGGGAATCACAGGCAGGCTTGGGAACAGGGCTGCCTCCCCTGTCACTGTTCCCACTGGGAACACAGCCCTGTCCCCAAGTCCACTTGGGTCTGTAAATCCTGCAGGTGCACCCTGGCCTCTCCAGAGCAGCAGGCACCGGAACAGGCTGCCCAGGGAGGTGGCAGAGTCCTCATCCCTAGAGGTGTTCAAGAAACCTGTGGCCATAGCACCTAGGGACATGGTTTAATGGCCGTGGTGGTGTTGGCTTGATGGTTGGACTGGGTGATCTTAGAGGTCTTTTCCAACTGAAACAATTCTGTGATTCTCTGGGGAGTCTGAGTTCCTTTCCCCTGCCAGCTACTCAGGCTGGTGCTGACTGAGTGTCGTTAGCAGGCAGAGAGGCAAACAGCATCATTCCAGGTTAGCTCATGTATGCATGACTTGTGGTGTGAAAAGAGACCTTGAGCTTTGCTGAACCCAATGTACTCATCTTTAATTTGCACTTTCCCAGCAGAGATACACCCACATGTCTCCAGAGAACTGCAGTTAGCTTGGGCCAGGCATTTGCTGAATAACTTCACTTCTCATTGCCCCTGCGTCGGGGAGAAGAAGCTGATCTGGAAGCTTTTTGTTTGCTCTTTCCTAAGGGAACATTAGATTATGAATGTTTTGTCACAAGTATCTGGAGTTATGGAAAATGTTCACCGGCTTCTGCAGTCAGGGATTCTAGAACTGGAGTTTTTATCACCCAGAACAACGTGCCAGAAAGACAGCTGCTGGGGTCAGCCAAGGCACTGGGAGCAGAGACAGTGCTGGCAGTTCAGGGGATGGACCAGGCATGAGGAATAATAACCCCAAGATCTTATGAACAAATGATTCATGAGAAAAGAAATAAGCTGAAATGTCCTGATGCTGCTAAATAAATATTTACCAATGCCTAATAGCTTTGCAGAAGGTCTGTTAATGTCAGATTTGCTAATAGGAAGAAGAGAGTGCTGTATTTTATGGATATTACTCAAACTTCCCAATCTGAATATGTTCCCTCCTAAAGACAAGGACATTATTTTTCCATTCTCCCTGCAGTTTGTGCAGATAAACTCAATGGCTGAGATCAGAACAATCTGAGAAGAGAAACACACTGCAGAAATTTCAAGCTGTTGCCATTAACCCCCCAAACACACCAGCATGGTGAACCCCAGTTGTTCTCACCAGACAGTGGTCTAATGTAGCTGGGGCCGCTCACAACAGACAGGAAAATAAAGTTTTTCCCAGAGTCCCAGCATGGAGAGGGTATGAAGGGACCTCTGGAAATCACCCAGTCCAACGCCCTTCTAAAGCAGGGCACCCACAGCAGCTTGCTCAGGAGAACAATGGTCAGGGGGGGCTGGTAGCTCTCCAGAGGAGATGACTCCACAGCCTCTCTGGGCAGCCTGCTCCAGGCCTCCAGCACCCTCACACCAAAGAAGTTTCTACCCCTGGTCAGATGGAACCTCCTGGGTTCCAGTTTGTGCCCCTTGCCCTTGTCCTGTCCCTGGGCACCACTGAGCAGAGTCTGGCCCCAGCCTCTTGCTCCCAGCCTTTATCTCTTGCTGAGCACTGCTCAGCTCCCCTCTGGGGCTGCTCTTCTGCAGGCTCTCAGCCCCAGGGCTCTCAGCCTTTGCTCCTCACAGAGCTGCTCCAGGCCCTTCAGCAGCTTTGTAGCCTCTGCTGGACTCTCTCCAGTAGTTCCCTGTCTCTCTTGAACTGGGGAGCCCAGAACTGGACCAAACAGTCCAGATATGGCCTCCCTAGAGGAGTAGAGGAAAAGGAGAACCTTCCTTGACCTGCTGGTCACACTCTTCTTAATGCAGCCTCTTGTGTGCCATCAAGCACTTGCCTGCTGTCCCCTAGCTCAGCTCCCCCCCACCCCTGTTCACGCCAGCTTCAAGCACTGAATACTTCTGCTAGGCAATAACATCCCAGCAGAGTGTGGTGGCTCAGCAAAAGCCATTTCCCAATGACTCACTGGAAGGTGAGAACTTGCAGGGTGCAGCTATCAGCTCTCTCTCTTGCTGACTAATTCCCCGGTCTGAAGTTAAGTCCTCAGACCCAATTGTGCTTTTGATTAGCACTGCCAGAGATAGGGAAAGCAGCAATGGGGAAACCCTAATGGCCACTCTGGCAGCAGATTGCAGAGACACAAACCCACCAAAATTACCTGCAATAGGGAGTGGTTCTTCCTCCAGCAATGAAACCCAGCTTGAGCTCTTCCTCCACCCTGACCCATCCAAGGGCATCTTGGCCCAACTTGTGTACTCTCATCTTCAGGATTTAAAAAACTCAAATGTATTAAGCCCAAACTGAAGATTTCATCCCTCAGATGATCTTCCTATGGCTTAACACAGTTGTGTGCAGCTTTGCTGCCCACTGGGGTGCTCAGGAGCCATAGAATCATAAAATCATTTTGGTTGGAAAAGGCCTCCAAGATCATCCAGTCCAACCCTCGCCCCAACGTCACCATGGCCCTAGGTGCCATGGCCACACATTCCTTGAACACTTTCAGGGATAGGGACTCCACAATCCTGCTTTGGCAGAGGGGTTGGACCCAGTGATCTCATGAGGTCCCTTCCAACCTCTAACGTACTGTGAGACTCTGATACCTCCCTGGGCAGTCTGTTCCGGTGCCTGACCACTCCTGCATCAAAGAAATTGTTCCTAATCTCCAACCTAAACCTCCCTTGGCACAATTTCAGGCCATATCCTCTCCTTCTACCATCTGATAGTAGGGAGAAGAGACCAATCCCCACCTGGCTCCAACCTTCTTTCAGGGAGCTGTAGGGAGCAAGGAGGTCTCTACCCCAGTCCATGGAGTGGTTTGCCCTGCTGGGAGCACAGACTGCTTTAGGAGTGCTCTTCAGGAGAATGCTCAGGTCTGGGCTGGAGAATACTTTCTATGTGCTGAGTTTCTCACCTGCCCAAGTCTCTGCTTTTGGAGATTTTTGATCCTCCTTCCCGACTTTGAAGGCAATGTGAACAGCATGGAGGCACAACCCCAGCTCAAGTTTAAAATTAAATGTATTTTTCTGCTTCCATTTGCAAAGACCTTCAGGATCAGGCTCTTTTTTTTTTTTTTTTTTTTTTTTTACTTTTTGTATCTTGCACATTTTATATTTTTCCAAAAAAAAAAAAAAAAAAAAAAAAAAAGGAGAGAATCCCCTCACAACCCAGCAACCCAGCAGCTTCACTCTTTAAATATTGCCTTCCTTATGGGGCAAAACTTAATGTCGTCACTGGGGCTTCAGGGAATTTCTCTTAAGTACTCATGGGGCTGAGCAACCTTCCTTATTTACTAACAAATTATTAATAGCAGGTTTAGACTTGGTGAAAAAAAAAAAAAAAAACAACCAACCAACACACAATTAAACCTTTAGAGTCAGCTCCTGACTGTTTTATCTGGCAGAGTTTCACTTAACCAGGATCAGACCATGGTTGAGGAGATGACCAAGCTCCCCTTTGAGGAGACTCCACAGGAATATCCCCCAAAAGGGACATTATTTAGCTAAGCCCCAAAGTCCCCTGCTAATGTGTGCAGATATTTATGCACAGTTTCTGCTCATGTACCTCATGATGCTGGCAGACTCTAACCATCCATCATCCAACTCAGGCAGTGGCTGACTGCATGGAGCCCATAAGGAAGGTGTGGATGACTCTGCTAGGGCTCTGTGCCAGAACAAGGATCCTCCCAGGATTTCTCAGTGCAGGATCAAGGACCTGATTTGTAGCAGACAAAATCTGAAACAGGCATGAGCTTGCTCTAACAAAACCCCTGCTTTCTGCTCTGCCTGCAGAGTCACATTTTGGCTGCAGGAAGAGAAGGAAGCTGAAGGGACACACACACACACACACACACACTTTGTTTTCAACTATAAAGTTGGGGAAAGCTGGGAGAATGAAGCTAACTAAAAATGATGGCCCAAGGTTCCACAGGGCAGCCAGCCTCCAGGCTCTATGCAGAGAAAGCAGTGGCCTTGGGTGAAAAATGGTTTTCCTGTTAGCTGTGGAATTTGCCAGTGCTGTAAAACTGCTGTCCATGCTGAGGACTCCTCCTGTTGCTCTCTCCAACCAAGAGGATAATAAAAGGCTTCTCTGGGAGGTCTTTACATCTCCATTTTAAACAGGTGGCTGCTGAACTGTGGTAAGGTCAGCAGAGCATTGCCTGATTATCACCAAGTAGCTTCTTTAAGCAGAATAAATTAAGGAAAAAGGTAAGGAAAATTAAAAAGACCAAAAGCCCGAGATGTGCTTTGTGCTGAAGTGCTTGGTGCAGCCACACGTGGATTTCAATTTGGAAGAATCACAGGACACACTTCCCTGACTGACACAAATTGTTGGAAAGCAAAAATAAATGTGTGACTCATCCTTCCTGCAGGGCCAGGGGACAGAGGATCACATCCTTCACCTGGGAATGCAATTTGGAGTGGACAGAGCACCATATCCCTCACATGGGAAGGGAGTTTGGTGAAAAAGATTCGAGAAACTCAGTAGGCTTGAGGCCAATGGCACCCAGGCTGCATCAACAGTCATGTGGCCAGCAGGTCAAGAGAGCTGATTCTGACAATTTGCTTTGGTAAGACCTCACCTGGAGTGCTCCATCCAGCTCATGGACCTGATGGAGAGGGTCCAGAGGAGGGCCATGAAAATGCTCAGGGGGCTGGAACACCTCTGCTGTGGGGACAGGCTGTGCAGCCTGGAGAAGAGAAGGCTCCAGGGAGAACTAACAGCAGCCTGCCAGTACCTGAAGAGGGCTACAAGAAGGCTGCAGAGGGACTGTTCCCAAAAGCCTGCAGGGTAGGATAATTTGTCTAATGCTGCTCCATCCAGATGGATTTCAGGAAGGAGGAAGTGCAAACTCCCAGAGCTGGTGAGAAATGCAAACAAGCAGAGGGTGGATCTGGCACAAGGAGCTGTCACTCAAAGTGGATCTAATCAAACAGGGGCTGCCTCCAAGGAAGGAGAGTGGGAAATGAAGCTTCAAATGATGTTTCCATCCATGCTGGAATGGCTCAATTTACACTTTTGTTTTGTCTGTGAGACAACTGCTTTTAAAAAGGGAATGCTAATAAACCTGCAAATAATCAAAGTTAGGTCTGAATCTACCAATGTTAGCTGAATCTATCAATTTCATAGATTTCATAGAATGGGTTGGGTTGGAAAGGACTTTAAAGATCATCTTGTTTCAACCTCTCTGCCATGGGAAGGGACACCTCCCACCAGCCCAGGCTGCTCAAGGCCCTGTTCAAACTGGCCTTGAACACCTCCAGGGAGGAGGCATCCACAGCCTCCCTGGGCAACCTGTTCCAGTGTCTCCCCACTCTCACTGCAAAGAATTTCTTCCTAATCTCCAGTCTCAATCTCCCTTCCTAGATCTCAAGCCCCTTCCTAGCTCTGCAACCCCTTGTCAAAAGTCCCTCTGCAGACATGTAACTGGGGAACAGAGTTTTTAGTGATGTCCACAAGAGTGAGGGTATTTAGCTGCTTGTAGGTCTGATCCATGCTGCCCTTCCTGGGAATTAAATGATGTCTTCTGTAATGGGATAGAGTCAGGGATGCTGGAGGCTCTGGATGACCTTTGAAGGTCCCTTCTGGCCTGGATCTTTCTATGATTCTCTGCTTCTATGATATGGTTGCCCCCCCAGGCTGAAGAAGGGGTGATGAGTTGGCCCTCTGGGCTTCTAGGAGGGGGTGATTAGATTCCAACCAACATTCCTCATGTAAGTGACATGAGACAAGATCAAAACAATGCCTGTGCCCTTCAGAACCCTTTGGTCACAGCCTCTTGCTGAAGGTCCCTGCTCCCAAGGCTGGAGTGTGTTTATTTCTCCAGCTGAGATGCCCACATGTTGAACATGGAACAAAACCTCCACTTCCAAACTCTTTCATCTTTCCATTCAGGTGTTCTGTCACTCTCAGGCAGGGGTTGTGAGTACCAGGTGCCACTTTCACATAAAACACTTGACTGCATTTTCTCTCCTCTGAACTAATTCCTCACATTTACCAACCCATACTGTTCTGTGGCTCTGTGATTTGCTCCCTGTCACTCCTGGGGATGAATGGTCTGTGTTTCCTGTCTATCACCCTGCTGAGGTACTCATCCCTGGGCTATGCAGCCAGCAGATAAGAAGTATGATGATGCTCTGTTAAACAAAGAAAATTGGTGCTGCACTCTCAGTAAAAGTGAGCCAAATGCCAACCACCAGGAGCATTTGGTCCTGTTTGCAGCAGGCAGCTTTTGTGAAGCAGCACTCCCAGCCCAGGTCTTTCCTTACAGTATCATATGGCCTAGTGCATGGCCAGAGTTCATCTCTTGGGGCTCCTCTGCCCCAGCCCTTCTCACAGAACCCTCCTTGTCAATGAGATGAAGATTTCTTGTCCTGGTCAGTGTGGACATGGAGAATCAGGTGCTCCACTGGGGTGAGCCAAGAGAGGACATGGAAGCTGTGTGATTTAAAAGCCTGACATCCAAATTCTGTGCCTTTAATGGCTCAGATCTGGCCAGCATTTCCCAGATCCCCTCTGAGTCTGCTTTTCTCCAGGCTAAACAGCCCTAGTCTCCCAGCCTTTCCTTTTCACATTGGTGCTCCAGTCCCCTCAGCATCTTCTTAGCCTCTGGCAGGAGGCTAGGAGGGCTCTTTCCAGTAGTTCCCTCTTGCTTTTAAACTGGGGAGCCCAGAACTGGACAAAACCCTCTACATGTAGCCTCACTGGGGCAGAGCAGAGGAGCAGAATAACCTTCATTATCCAGGGCAGACCCAGGGCCCCTGTGTTTCAAAAGCCATTCTGACAGTCAAGTGATTTAATATGCCACTGTAACATATAAATTATTAACAGCTCTTCAAGATGTCCCCAGAGCACAAGATGACAAACTATACTGGAATGTGCTGGGTGGCAGGGAGACGTGGTGCCTCTGCATCAAGAGCACCTCACTCACATTTCTCATCTCTATTGTGAAGTGCCAAAAGATGTTTCCTCTCTCTCAGCTAATATAGTGAGGTGGGCAAGGAGAGCTGAGCCACTTTCCTGGGTGGCTGGACTGGCTGCTAAGACTTTGAAGTGCTGGATGCTAACAAATAACCAGGCAGACAGAAAGGCAAGCAATCAGTCACACAGTCAGGAAGTAACCAGCCAGCTTTGAACTGTAATTCAGCATTTTGCAACGAGGGGGAAAAGGCAGAGCTGAAATGGAGTGGTTGGACATTAAAGGTTATGTGCTACATGAGAGGGGCAGTGGCCTGAGCTGCCCATTCTCAGGACAGATTTGCTGAAAAAATCAATCTCTTTTTTTTTTTTTTCTCTTCACAATGGACATTCTCAGGATGAACTGTCTGTGGAGCTGCCAGGGGCTGCTTTCACTGCACTTTGTATCCCAGACCCCCAGGCCTGCACTTTGTGCTACTTCCAGCATATAAAAATTCACACCAGTTGCCCAAAATGGTGCACTGCTTTACACACTGCAGCCAAGGACCCTGGTTTGGGTTTCTTACCTTTATGAATCAGGCAGAGATTCACAAAACCTCTTCAGCTGATGTAGCTTTGCAACGTTTGCTGCTCTTGGAATGATCCAGTTTCCTTAGTCCTTGAAGCTGTGGGTCGGCCTCACTGAAATGCACCTATTGTGTCCAGTGCTGGGCTCCCCAGTTCAAGAGAGACTGGAGAGAGTCCAGTGCAGGGTGCAGAGGTCATGAGGGGCCTGGAGCATCTCTGTGAGGAGGAAAGGCTGAGAGCCCTGGGGCTATATAGCCTGGAAAAGAGCAGCCCCAGAGGGGATCTGAGCAATGCTCAGCAAGAGATAAAGGCTGGGGGGAAGAGGCTGGGGCCAGACTCTGCTCAGTGGTGCCCAGGAACAGGGCAAGGGGCACAAACTGGAACCCAGGAGGTTCCATCTGACCAGGAGGAGAAACTTCTTTGGTGTGAGGGTGCTGGAGCATTGGAACAGGCTGCCCAGAGAGGTTGTGGAGTCATCTCCTCTGGAGAGCTTCCAAACCCCCTGACCATCGTGACCCTGGGCAAGCTGCTGTAGGTGCCCTGTTTAGCAGGGGAGGTGGACTGGATGATCTCCACAAGTCCCTTCCTACCCCCATGGGATTTTGTCAGCTCCAGGGTCTACCAGGTGCCAGTAGGATTGGCTTTTATTTCTTCCAGCAATGTGACATGCAGCCTTTTAGGAGATGATGCACCTGTGAGCACTTGAAAGCAGGCTTAAATTGACCAAAACCCAAATCCCCAGTCTGATGAAAACACTCAAAAATCTGTCAGATCCTCAGAAACATTGACCAGTTGGGATAATAACCATAAAACTGTGATTTGAAGTCATCTTTGCACTGGGCCAAATGGACTGGGATAAGATACCACTAATAAAATATTATTTGAAACCTTCAGAGAGAGAAAACAAAAAATCTACTTAATAGCAATTTGTTCCTGCCCTTATTTTCAAAAAAAAATGTCTTTTCCATATCATGGACTTTCACTCTGAATAGCTCAGCAGGGCTTCTCTTGTAGATTTATAGTACTTGCAGAGATCATCATGCAAAGAAGGCCACAAGCAGAGGAAATAGAAAGAGAAAGAAAGGGACAAGATGGGGGTAAGGTTAGGAAAGAAATGGATAAGACAGCTGTCATTAGAGGAGGGATGCATGGAAAAGAGGGAGACAAAAATGAAGTGCAAAGAGAAAGCAAAGGGTGGCATGGCAGTGACTTCAGCAGTGCAGAGAGATGAGCCACTGCTGCTGTTTAATTGGAGGAGCAGTGATATTTGCAAAAGGGAAGGTGAAGGATTTTTTATCTATGCTGGGACTGAATCTCCTTTTTCAACACTGTCTCTGTGGAAAGAAGCCTTTGGTGGGCATGTGCTGCCAGCTGCAATAGAGGGTTGGTGGCCAGCAGCATGCATCTGATGCATCTTCTGAGTCATAGAACTATAGAATGGCTTGGGTTGGAAGGGACCTCCAAAGCTCATCCACTGAAGGCAGCAGGGACATCCTCCACTAGATCAGGTTGCTCCAGGCACGGGGCCTCAGCTCCCTCCCTGGGCAACCTGTTGCAGTGTTCCAGCAGCCTCCTGCTGCAGAACTTGTTCCTCACATCCAATCTCAATCTGCTCTGCTCTCATTTCAAACCATTGCTTCTCATCCTGTCCCTACAGGCCTTTGGGAACAGTCTCTCTGTAGCCTTCCTGTAGCCCCTTCAGGTACTGAAAGGTCACTATTAGGTCTGGAGCTTTCTCTTCTCCATGCTGAACAACCCCAGCTCCCTCAGCCTGTCAGTGCAGTTTCTCCATCAGGGGCAACCACTTGATCTTTCTGAAGAGTTCAAGACCTCCCAGGAAAAATGCCTATTGACTTTCCATGGGTTTAGATTAAACTCTCACAGAGCAAAGTGCCTTTTGCAGAAGTCTGTGAAGTGCAAACAGCACCTGGGGAGCCTTCACTCTATATCCATGGGGGGTGTGAGTGTGTGATCTGCTGCCCACACCTCGATGCAGCTCAGGCATCGCTCTCAACACCCAAGGAGCTGATTAGCCTGGATGACATGGGGCAGGCTGCAGTGCATGTGGGTTTTCTTCCCTATTTACTAACCCAAAACGCCATTGAAGATCTGCCACAGTGCAAGGGCAAGAGTGCCCTCTATTGCCACTGTGCTCTCCATCATCATCCTTCCTTCCTCCAAGGGCTCTGAAGAGAAGCCTCTGCTCACAGCCTCTCCTTTCATTTCCTTTTCTCTTTTTGCACAGTGATGGCAACCCCCCCACCCCCCCACCCCCCCAAGCATTTAATATAATCCAAGCACAATCTGTCTATAGACAGCTTATTAATTTTCTCCCCAAGTGAAAATTAAACAGGGGATACCACAGCAGCTGGACTTGGCAAGTACCTGTGACAAGGCCAGAGTCATACAAATTGTCTTAAAGATAAATATTTGGGTTTAAGAATGGAATGAGGTGTAAGCTTTTATTAAATGGAATGGTTTGAAACCAGCAGTTGCGATGCTGCAGCACAAAAGGGCCTCCCCCTTGCCCCCACTGCTCACTAGGCAGGATCTGGGCTGAAGTCTTGTCAGGATCTTCTTATATTTAAAATAGACAAAACAGGAAAAAATGTTGCTGTGCCCACATGGCCACTGGAAATGAGGAATTTCTCAGCATAAAGGGGATCCAGGATGCAGTGTGGAGACCTCAGTGTGACTCTGTTCTCACTGTCACAGTCACACAGGAGGATCACAAGTGGCACAACCTGCATCAAGGCTGCTGTTGGCAGGTCAGAGAATCACTTTGGCTGAGAGACTTTAAAGAGCATCAACTCCAGCCCTCAAACCCAGCACTGCCAGGTCACCACTAAACCATGTCCTGCAGCACCACATCTACACAGCTCTGAAAATCCCTTTAGGGCTGGGGACTCCATTGTTGCCCTGGGGACTCCATCATTGCCCTGGACAGCCTGGGCCAGGCCTTGACAACCAATGTGGGGAAGAAATTATTCCTCATGTCCAACCTAAACATCCCATGGGAAAATTTCAGGCCATCTCCACTTGTTGCTTGGGAGAAGAGACCAACCCCCACCTCACTCCAACCTCCTCTCAGGGAGCTGTAGAGAGCAATGAGGTCTCCCTCAGCCTCCTCTTCTCCAGGCTGAACACCCCCAGCTCCCTCAACTGCTCCTCCCCAGCCCTGTTCTCCAGACCCTTCACCAGCTTCATTGCCCTTCTCTGGACCTGCTGCAGCCCTTCAATTATCTTTCAATACTGAGGGGCCCAGTCCTCCATTCTCAACCCCGAGACCACCCCGGGATTCCCTCCCCGCGACCCCCGGTGGCCGCCGCCATGGCACCCGCCCGGCCCCGCGCTGGTGTGGCCGTTGCCGCAGCAACAAGCGGCTTGGAGGCGGGAGCAGGCCAGCGGCGCTCCTCCTATCCAAGGCGTCCTCGGGACGGTGCCGCGCTCTGGTTGGTGGCTGCCGCTCCCCCGCGGCCTCCGCGGGTTTCCCTGCAGTGCCAGGAGGGTACCCGCCTCCTCATTGGCTGCTGCCGTTGCCACGGCGACGAGAGGACGCAGCGCGGCCTAGCAGGAGGCCAGGCGCCATGGCGCAGCCCAAGGTTCTGATGACCAAGGAGCCGGCCCCTCAGACCGTGCCCCCCTCGGACCTACCCGTGAAGGTGTACGAATTGGCACTGAATACGGGGCCCGACTCCTCCAGCGGCCTGGCCACAGCCGGTTTCTGTACTGCCAAGTACCTGTCCTTTGAGTGGTTCCAGAGCAACTCTAATTTGTACCACAAGGCCTCGTCTGGCTGCGACCAGGCTGAGAATGGCCGAGCAGAGGCCAAGGAGCTGGCTGACCATGCTGCTGCCACTGCCCAGCGTACTCAGCAAGCTTCTACAGCCACCCTCGGCCAGCGCCTGCAGGGCCTACACTTCTGGAAGTCTGAGCTCCAGAAGGAGATTGAGGACCTGGATGCAGAAACTAACCTGCTCGCAGCCCAGAAGCTGCGTCTGGAAAGGGCACTCGATGCCTCCGAGTTGGCCTATACCATTGCCACTGATAACCTACAGTGTCGGGAGAGGAGACAACCCCCAGACCTGGTCAATGATGAGGTGGAGAGAGAATTGCTGAAGGTGAGCAGCATGTTAGGGTGTTAAAGGTTGCTGGCAGGCCTCTCTTAGTGCTGCTCTGGTCTCAAATAATGGGCAGCTTGCTCAGGAGGTGGTAACTACAGCTCATGAAGGTAGCTTCTGCTTGGGCTCTGTCTTGTCACACCCAAATTTAAGAAGGATTGTTTGAAATCCTTCCTCTGTTTAAAAAGTATTTAAAATCACATGAGTATGAGTAAAGGAGATCAGATCCCCCTCTCAGACCAGATCCAAACAAAATCAAATCAGTGGTTTCCTGAATGAGGTGTCCTATTTTGGCATTCAACTTCTTCCAGCCTCCAGTTGGCTTAAAGTCCCTTCCTCCGTACAAGGTTACACTTTAAAAAACTCAGTACCCAACAAGCAGAATATCCTGTATGATTCTGTGTGATTCAGGACCAGTGAAATGTTCCTTGCCTGTTTGCATGCTCAAGCTGTCCAAATCTGGCAGTCTCTGCCCTTACCTTTAACTCTTGCTAAGGTTCATGATGAGGTGATGATCCAACACTGTACTACATTCAGTGTCTCAACACAACCTCTGAATTTAAATGTTCTGCAGGACATCACAATGAACAGTACAAGGTAGTCGTGTGACTCCTGCATAGATGAGAGCTCCAGGCAAGCGAGGGGGCACAGACAGAGAGTATTTCTGACAGGATGACTTCAAGAAATCTGACAGTCTCCTGAGATTTGCTTGATCCTTCCTCTCCCACAGAGGAGTCTTGACTCCAGCTGACATCTGTCACTGAGGTCCAACAGTACACAAAGTTTCCCTTCAAAGCTGATGTAATTATCCTGGCTGTAGATGTCCCAGGGAACAGATTATGGGTCATTTTTCATTCTGGAACGATACATACTCCAGTGTCACACAAATAAATTAATGATTATTTGCCTGCAGCCTCCAATACACAGTGGAAGTTGATGCACGATGAGTTACCGATTAAACCAGATGATTAATATTTGTTGTTCGAAAAATATTGAAGAGGCTTACATAGTTGATGGCATGAGAGTATTTAGCATGATAATATTGATCAATATTTAGCATGAAAGACATTGAGGTGCTGGAGCAGGTGCAGAGAAGGACAACAAAGCTGGTGAAGCACAGGTCTTGTGAGGAGCACCTGAGGGAATTGGGGTTGTTCAGCCTGGAGGAAGAGGCTGAAGGGAGACCTCAATCTCTACATCTCCCTGAAAGGAGGTTGGAGTTAGGTGGGGTCTGGTCTCTTCTCCCAAATAACATGTGATAGGACAAGAGGAAATGGCCTCAAGTTGCACCAAGGGAGGTTTAGATTGGAGGTGAGGAACAATTTCTTCCCCACAAGGGTTGTCAAGTCCTGAAAAAGGCTGTCCAGAGCAGTGGTGGAGTCCCCATCCCTGGAGGGGTTTCAAAGCTGTGTGGATGTGGTGCTGAGGGCCATGGTTTAGTGGTGATCTGGCAGTGCTGGATTAATGCTTTGACTCAATGATCTTTAGGTCTTTTCCAACATAAACAATTCTATAATTCTATGACTTTGAATAGGGATTATGTACAACTGGTGAATTACAACCAATATTTAAGAGGTTGTTCCAGTGAAAAATAGAAACATGTGAGAGTTAACGTAGAGGATATTTTAAAGTTTCATTTTGTGAATTGTTGCAAATTTGAATTTAGAGGGGAAAAAATTGCTTTCTTCAGCTGCTGATATTTTAGAGAAGTTGTGAGGATTTCTCTGCTGTATTTCTTTATTCCTGGTTTCAGAGAATAGTTTATTCATTGCTCAAAAGTCCATCTACTGCTGCTAAATCATCACCTGAAATTGGGATTGTGTGCTCGTGACGACAGAGCCTCGGCAGCCAAGCAGGATGTCATCAGGAAGGAATGATGTGAGTTCAGACGAGGCGTGTGTACCAGCAGCAGCAGATGGACTCTTGAGAAATGAGGATTTTGTTGCCATGCCAATGACCTTTGCGGTGCAGAATGAAGAATACGTAATAACAGAGGAAATCCTTCCCATTTTCAGAGAGGAATAGATTTTATGGCACAACTATTTGTAGAGAGATGTTAAAATGTGCCCTTGGTGGCTTTGCCAGCTCTCTGGAGACCTTCTCTCTCTCTCCAGCTATCTGAGGAGGTTGGAGAGAGGTGGGTCTTGAGTGTTCTCCCAAGTAACAAGTGATAGGACAAGAGGAAATGACCTCATGTTGTGCCAGGGAAGGCTGAACATGAGGAACAAATTCTTCCCCAAAAGGATTGTCAAGGACTGGCCCAGGCTGGTGGAGTCCCCATTCCTGGGGGATTTTAGAGCCATGCAGATGTGGGGCTGAGGGGCATGGTCTAGTGGTGATCTTACAGTGTTGGATTAATGATTGGACTTAATGATCTTAAAGATCTTTTTCCAGCCTAAAAAAATTCTATGATGCTATGGCTAAGCTGCACCTCTATACCTCCTTCACTGCAAGAGATCAGATGGTACCTCATAGTTCTTACTCTCTCCAAAAGTGAGTAATAATTCTTATCACTCAGAGTTGCTCTTCTATGAATTCTGCCTGTTCACTGCACAGATTTTTGAGTTTGTGGCTCCATTCACTGGTAGCTCTGTGCTACAAGGTTTGCTTCTTTGGAGGAGTTCTGCAAGTTTTGTCACTAAAGGAGTGAGATGCTTTTTTCTGTATGGTGTTTGCTTAGTGTCCAGTAACTTCCTAACCTCAGCTCTCTTCACAACTGGTAATGCAAGGGAGACCAGGAGTAGTTTATTCTCTTCCTGTGTAAAAGACTGAGAAGAAGAAGAAATGGTTTCCAAAAGTCATCTGTGTTAGCAAACAGATTCTTTTCCTTGCAGTTTTAATTACACAGTTAATTGATATTCTAGGACATCTCCCTTCCTTTGCAGTTCCTCCTCTCCTGCTAGCAGCCCAGTATCTTTGGTATCTTTGCTGTGTCCCTGCCACCTCTCATGAGGAAATCTGCCACTGGGGGAAGAGCATTTCTGAATGAGGGACTATAGTCATGGAACAGCTTTTCATAGGACATAGGTTTTGTTCCTGCTTTCATCTTTTTGCAGCAGTGAAGAACATTTCCCTGTTCCCACAGCATCCTGCTGAGATAACCATCTTCCAGCAGCCCCTTGGCAGGTGACATTTAAAGAGACAACAGCAAATACAAGCAGGCTTGAATCTCTGCAGGAAATTGAACTTTCAGTATCTGCTAGTAGGAATCACTTCAGGTGACTCAAACAGCAAACAGATGTATCTCTGTGGAGGTTTCATACAACCAGATAATACTGGGGGATTTCCATTGTTTTGTTTTGTTTGGGGTTTTTTTGGCACACCATCTCTTTCTTTTATGGAGTTTTGGCTCCAGTTCATCTGTCCTATTTGCTTTGCAACATGGAGTCATAGTTAGTTCTCTTACTGTGGTACAGCCACTGCTGGAGTGAGGGATGAGGATATTTAAGTGAAAGCTCCACACAGACACAGTAAAATCAGCTGTTACTCAGAAGTTCATTGACTCCACTTAACAGCACATTCATCTCTTCTTAATGCAGTTCTGGTTAAGAAAAAGCAGTGGAAAGACACAATTTTTTCCCAGTAAAGAACGATATTTGATGAGTAAAGGAAGAAAATAGAATCACTCAAATTGGATCATTCTCTTTCTTTGTGCTGCTGCACTGCAAATACCTGAATTCATAAAAAGCAGTGCATGAATCTGTTTCAGAGGAGGGTTTTGACCTTCATAACCTGCATGAGGTCTCCTCTGAATCCCCTCTGCACCAGTGTAATGACATTTTGCTCTGTTTATGTGCCAGCATTTAATATTGAAAACGTAAGCCCCAGCAAAGGACTTGCCACGTGGTGGTGTGCTGTCAATAAATCCTAGTTCAGCTGCCTGTCTGCAGCATTTCAAGGTTATTTCCACATGCCCACTGTCGTGGACTCATTAACTGGGTGCCAGAGATGACTCTGGAGTAAGTAGATGTACTTGTATTTAAGTGATTTTTTTTTTTTACCCTAGCCTCAGAGTGTTGATTTGTTGTGTTTATTTCAACAATAAAGTCAGCCCCAGCTATTCCCTGATGCTAAAGACAAAGGGATTAGCCAAGATCCTATCAACTGTGTAAAACTGAAGTTTAAAAATGTGGAGAAAAGCTACAGATGTAGGCACGTGCTCCTGCTGACTGCAGAGCCAGGGCAAGGAAAACAACAGAACACCATTTACAAGCACTGTGATCAATCGCTTCACCAAGGGAACCAGTGGGCAGCAGGACAGTCCTGTACCTAGACAGCTCAGTTAGGAGGGCAGTGCTTATGTTCAGCATCTGCAGATCCTGGAGTTTGAAATGATTCTCAGTGGATGAAAAGCTGGACATGAGCTGGCACCATGCATTCACAGCCCAGACCCAACTGTGTCCCAGGCTGATCCCCAGCAGTGTGGGCAGCAGGTGGAGAGAGGGAATTCTTCCCCTCTGCTGCACTCTGCTGAGACTCCACCTGCAGTGCTGGGGCCAGCTCTGGAGTCCTCAGCACAGCAGGGACATGGACCACAGTGATGATGGTGTGGGCATGGTTGTTCAGCATGGAGAAGAGAAGGCTCAGGGAGACCTTCTGGTGGTCTTCCCATACTCAAAGGGGATGACCAGAAAACTGGGGACAGGTTTTTTAGCAGGGCCTGTTGTGACAGGACAAAGGGTGAGGGTTTAAATT
The DNA here is from genome assembly GCF_027791375.1 of Indicator indicator. NCBI lineage: Eukaryota > Metazoa > Chordata > Aves > Piciformes > Indicatoridae > Indicator > Indicator indicator. The sequence goes on from NC_072031.1 coordinate 15,827,300, forward strand.
GAAAGAGGGAGATTCAGATTAGATAGGAAGAAGGAAGCCCAGGTTGCCTAGAGAGATAGTAGATGCCTCATTCCTGGAACTATTCCAGGTAGGGTTTTTTGGAGCTCTGAGCAACCTGCTCTAGTTGCAGATGTCCCTGCTGACTGCAGGGGGTTTGGACTACATGGCCTTTAAAGGTCCTTTCCAACTCAAACCAGTCTGTGAGTCTATGATTCTATGAGCTTTCACCCACAGCTGTAATGAGTAACAGCTTGCCTGTTCCACACTGTTTGAGGGCTAAATCCAGGGAGATCTGCAAGCTAGCTTGCTTGTATGTGCTGGGATGATGTGCAGTACATCTGTGTTGTGACTGGTGGATGGATGGAGCTGGATTTGTAGTCAAGGATGACTGCACTGCCTTACTCACAGGGTTCTCCCAGCTCCTCCGAGTTCCTCTCTCATTCTCTCCTCCTCTCCCTGGCTGCTGTATTTAGCCCATTGCTGACATCCACAAGTCCCTGCTGTAAAAATGCAGGCTGTAAGAAAGCTAAATTTGTAAATTCATGAAAGGCACAAACATCTGCTCTTCAATGTTTCCTTTGCACCATTAATTAGACACTTAGAAAGTCACGAACTGGGATGGTTTTATCACTAGATGTGAGGAAAATCCAACTTTTGCATCATAAACATTAAATACTGTAATAAAATAAATGGCATGCTGTGCTCTAAAATGTTCTCTCCCTGTTAATTGACAACCATTTATCATAACAGAGGCTTATTATTAGTATTAACTGTGGAGGAGACAGTTGAAAAGAAGCCAAGATGACTTCAGATTTGACAGTATTTCACTTTAATAAGTAGCACATGAAGATGTATATGTGAAAAATGAGAAAAAAAGCAGACATCTTATCTACCAAGTCCTCTCATGAACTGAAGAAATGCAAAGCTCTATTAATGTTGTCCTCTGAAGCAGAGATGCTTTCTAGCTACTAAAACTGTTGACATACTTTTCCTCCCTTATTGCAGACTGAGTCTTCAAATGAATTCCCAATCCAATACTGTGCACACACTACATGAAAAGTCATCTATTGTAACATTGGCTAAACCCCAAGATCTTCCCCCAGGACTTTGATGGGGAACCACCCACAACTGGATGGCTGAAATAATAAAATCTGGGAGAGCTGTGCTCCTGGCTGCTGCTCTCTTTACAATGCTTCTTGATGGAATTTACTCTGCAAAGAAAATGTGAAGGAGCAGACAAGGCATTGTATAAATCACAGGATCATAAAGTGATAGACTGGTTTGAGTTGGAAGGGACCTTTAAAGCTCATCTACTCTGCAGTCTCCAGAGATATTCCCAACTAGAGCATGTTGCTCAGAGCCCCAAACAACCTGACCTGGAATGGTTCCAGGGATGGGGCATCTACTACCACTCTGAGCAACCTGGACCAGGCTCTCACCACCCTCAATGTGAAAGATTTCCTCCTTCTATCTAGTCTGAATTTACCCACATAGTATATGAGATTTCCAGTTTCCGCTCCTCCGAGCAAGTGGTTCCTGCCAGGCATTCATGCTGTGTTGATGTTCTCCCACATCATGCCATGTGGACCTTCTTCCATAAGCCAGCCACAGGTATGAGTAGGCAGCAACCTGGGTTGTACCCTGATACCTAACAGTACAGCCAGGACTGAAAGACCTAAATCAAAGGATCTTCATCTTCACTCAGTGCCACAGCTCCTCCCAGCCATACAACCTGCATTTTTAACAGCTTAAAAAGTTAAGAGAAATCATTTAGTAGATAACTGTGAAAAATTCTTTGTCATTCACCCTTGTTTATTCTCTCTCCCTAGTCTTAGACTGCTATTAATTCTGAGGATTGTATCTTCAGTTTTAAATGTCACAGTTGAATGCATATCTCCTCATCAGAGAATCCATTTTCCAGTTTTGTTTTAGGTCATTCCACCAGGGAATTCTTGATTTGTGCGTTATTTCACTCTTTCCATGTGAGAGACCTTAGCTGCTGAAGGAAAGGCTTTTCTCATGTAAAACTCTGCACATTACTCACAGGAAAGTGGTTATGCCATGGAACAGCTTTATGTTAAGCAGCACCTTATCACCATACATCAGACAAACTGGGGGTTTGGAGAGCTGCAGGGATCTGCTGAGGAGCCAATCCCTTGTATACAGATAAAATGCTTACTGCAGAAAAAGGCAGCAGGCTCTGAAGGTGTCTGCAAGGACTCAGCATGTTCTGGAAGCCAACATTTTGCCAGAGAAGCTGAGCTGCTGTTTCACATCCCTGCACATCCCTCCTGTGTCTGAGTTTGTGCTTACAGGGCAGACAGTGTCCTCCTCAGTTTTAAAATCCCAGAATCCCAGCATGGTGGGGTTGGAAGAGATCTCTGGAGATCTTCTCATCCCACCTCCCTGCTAAAGCAGAGTCACCTACAGCAGCTTACTCAGAGTCACAATGCCCAGGCAGGTTTGGAATCTCTCCAGAGAAGGAGACTCCACAGTCTCTCTGGGCAGCCTGCTCCAGGGCCCCAGCACCCTCAAAGTCAAGGAGTTTTTCCTTAAGTTCAAGTGAAACCTCCTGAGTTGTAGTTTGTGCCCATTGCCCCTTGTCCTATCACTGACCACCACTGAGAAGAGCCCAGCCCCATCCTCAAGACCTCCACCCTTTAGATCTTTAGTTGTATTTTACAGATATATATTGCCTTATTCTTCCCTTCTTCAAGGCCACGTAGATAATTCAGGTATTGTGTTTCCTCTAGCAGAACACAGACTTTTTTTGTGAGGCACCCATCCATTAACTGCTGCTGCCCCAGAGTTGGACCTGACTTATCTCAGCATCTGCTCACTCCTCAGAAAATCCTGTCTGCAATAACAGATAAGAGTGGGCAATAAGCAAAAATTAGGTTTTTATCCACAACTGTTGAAGTCAGATTATTCTGCAGGAACATTTGTACTGCTCTGGATATCACAGGGGTCTCAATGTTTTTATCTAGGAAGCTGAACTCATCAGAAATGTTCAGGAGCTTTTGAAAAGAACTTTGATGCAAGCTGTTAACCAGATGAGGTAAGAATTTGATCACAATACCTCAGTAGTTAATTGCTATAGCCAAAGAATTCCTGACATGTAGGGGTACAATGCCCAGTGGGTAAAGATCTTACCAATGTCAGGCTCAGGAGCTGTGGGAATTCCATTTAAACCTGAAAAGAGCACTTGGTGTTGAAATTTAACAGAGTGATGGGAGCAGGAGGATACCTGAGGCTCAACAGCCCCAGGGGTCTCAGCCTTTCCTCCTCACAGAGATGCTCCAGGCCCTTCAGCATCTTTGTGGCCTACACTGGGCTCTCTCCAGTAGTTCCCTGTCTCTCATGAACTGGGAAGCCCAGCACTGGACACAATACTCCAGAGGTAGCCTCACTGGTGCAGAGTGGAGGAGGAGGAAAACTACCCTTGACCTGCTGGTCACACTCTTCTTCATACACCCCAAGATACCACTGATCTTCTTGGCCATGGTGACACTTTGCTGGCTCATGGGGAGGAACTTGTATTGCACTTAAGTTTAGTGTTGGAAAATAGAAAAACTGCATCTACTGGAATCTAAGACTGGAAAGTGTAAGCAAGGCTTTAAGGCATGCTTCTCCTTTTACCCTGTTTGAAAATCCTTTGCTATGAGGGTGCTGGAGGCCTGGAGCAGGCTGCCCAGACAGGTTGTAGAGTCTTCTCTGGGGAGATTCCAACCTCCCCTGGCCATTGTGATCCTCAGCAAGCTGCTGGGGGTGCCCTGTTTAGCTGGATGATCTCCAGATGTCCTCTCCAGCCCTCACCATGCTGGGATTCTCCAATTCTCTATCACCTGCACATCACTCTGCTTTGTTACATCTTTGATACATTCATAGTATAGACCCTGTTAAAATAATTTATTTGATCAAAGGATCTTTTCAAGGTGATTTTTTTTCCCACCAGCTGTCAGCATGAACTTAAAATATGAAGCTTCACTCTACCTGCTGGATCTGTATGGATGTTCATTGCACTTCAAAAGGAATATTTGCTTTTCATTTATCAGAGGTCTTTTGGAAAAGATGCTACCTGAATCCAAATGTGCATCAGTCTGAAGGAGTTCATTGCTGGAAACCTTGATATTTTAGGGTTTAGGGTTTAGGGTTTGGGTTTGGGTTTTTATCTGCTCCAGTTTATTCTTTCCTACCAAATAAAAGGAAATACTGTTTTTAAAAAGACTGTAAAGGTAAAATAATTTAAAGTAGTTCTGTTACATCAGTTAGGGGGGTGAGAAGTCTACTGACTCTAGGTTTTGCTTTTTTTGTTAATATTTTAAGATCACTTTAGGTCTATTTGGCACCATCTTCTAGCATCATTGGCCAGCAGAGTCTTTTTCATTCCTGAGGTGACAGTGACATCTGCTGTTAAGCACTGAGAAGTGGCTTTTGGGTGATGTGTGACATTTAATTGACAGCAAAGCAGCATTTTTAACTCTGAAGATCACTGCACTTGTACCTTCCAAAAACAAATCACACTGTCTATGTGCTCCTGAACAAAGAGGAGGGCTCAGAGAATGATCTAGGGTCACTTTAGAGATAGACTCATAGAACTGTTAAGGTTGGAAGGGACCTCAAGGATCATCCAGTTCCAACCCCCCTGCCATGGGCAGGGACACTTCACACTACAGCAGGTTGTTCACAGCCACATCCAGCCTGGTCTTCAAAACCTCCAGCGATGAGGCTTCCACCAGCTCCCTGGGCAACCTGTGCCAGTGTCTCACCACCCTCATGGGGAAGAACTTCTTCCTAACATCCAATCTGAATCTCCCCATTTCTAGTTTTGCTCCATTTCCCCCAGTCCTATCCCTACCTGACATCCTAAAAGTCCCTCCCCAGCTTTCTTGTAGGCCTGCTTTAGATACTGGAAGGCCACAATAAGGTCTCCTCAGAGTCTTCTCTTCTCCAGACTGACTCTTAGATTTGAGCCACTCTTGTACCAGAGAAAAAAAAAAAAGATGAACCTTCTGATGCCTCATCATAGGAGGAGCATTTTCTTGGGCAACCTCCTACCTGTTCTTCCCTGATGACCTCACCTTTTGCCACTATGTGTGGACATGGCACTTTGGGACATGGTTTAATGCCCATGGTGCTCTTCCAACCAAAAGAATTCTATGGTTCTATTGAAACAATCCTCTGTGTTTTATGGCGTTCATGTAAAATTCAAAATCCAACAACTCTGCCTCCGACTATAAGAGCTCTAAGCCTTCAATAGGCACAGAAGAGTACTGAAGATCTAGGGTGGTGGTGAACACATCAAGCTTGCTGTCCTTCTAGGAGATTGTTGTAGGAGAGTGTTTGTTTAGGTGAAAATGAAAGTTTATATTCTCATTGCTCTTTGAAAGCCCAAAGTTCAGAGCCTAGCTTCAGGAGCACCTGTGACAGCTGTGTGATTGTGTTGTTTTCCACTAATGATGTGTGCTACTAATGGCTTTCCAGACTGAATCGATATCACAAAGAGGTTTGTGAAATGGACTGGTCAGACAAAGTTGAAACTTACAACATCGATGATACGTGTGGCAGATACAGTAACCAGAGCACCAACATCCAGTTCCATCCCAGTTCAGTGAAGTTTGAGGAGAGGTGAGTAGGCTAAAGAGCCCCAGAGCTCTCAGCCTTTCCTCCTTAGAGATGTTCCAGGCCCCTCAGGAACTTTGTAGTCTCCAGTCAGTAGCTCCCTGCCTCTCTTGAGCTGGGAGCCCCCAGCAGTGGACCCAGCACTCCAGATGTGGCCTCACTGGGGCAGAGCAGAGAGGCAGACAAAATTCCCTTGACCTGCTGTCTTCTTAAGTGCAGCTTAAACAAATGAGCAAGGTTCCTATGTGTACACCATTTTTCCTCCAGTGCCTCAACACCAGAGACATGGGCCAAGTTCAGTCATGACAACATCTCTAGGGCAGAAGGAGAGAAAGCAGCTTCCATCAATCTTCGTGCCCTGCTTGACAACGTCCTTCACGATGTGTCTGAGGACCTGAGGCTGCAATGTGCTGCTGTGAACGAGGCCTTTGCCAAGCGCTGCCAGGAGCTGGATGATGCAAAGCACAAACTAGAGCATCATTTGAGAAGAGTAAGTTACTCTTCTCCTCTGATTGAGAGTAGATTGATCCTCTAGAAAAAAAAAAAAAGTCTTACCCCCTGTCAGGTATCAAACAATATTCTGTTGTCTTCTTCCTGTCTCATAAGGCTCTTCACAGCTGGATTCTGGCTCTAGTTCAGCTTTTTCTGTTGTTTTCTCTAAACAAAAGAGTGGACTTATATATGAAGAAAATTAAACACTTTCTTCCATGTCTGACTGAACTAAGCCCCAAAACTGTGTGATCAAGGAGCTGAGCTTTGGGCCAGGTTTCCCAGGCTCTCCTGGTTGTCACTTTTATGCAGTGTAAGCCATGCTGTGCTTCAGTAATGTCATCATTCTCAGTTCCTGGCAAGTGATGAGAGGTCTCTTCAGCCTCTGCTTCTTCTCCAGTGTGGAGCATCTCCTAGTTCTGTGTTAGGCCATTGGGAAGTCATTCTTTAGCACCTGTTGGGTAATGACAGCTGGGTACACTTCAGTTTTGCTAGAAGTCAGTGATTATGAGGGAGAAGGGATTCAGAATTTCCTATCTTTTACTTTTTCTTCCCTAGTGCCAGAAATCCAGGCATTTCCATGCTGATCAGCAGTTCTCAATCTCATTCACAGTGACTTGAATTTGGATCATTTACATTTAAAAACAATTCATGGAGATGGGTTGTGTTGTCAGGAGACATGGGAGAGTTATTGAACAGGCTGAAAGATATTTTCTGTCTCTATTGAGACCAAAGATCAAGTTCTCAGTGTAGTAGTAGAAATGAAGAGGTCAAATATACTTTTCATAGACTCCATAAAGTGGTTTGGGTTGGAAGGGACCTTTAAAATCATCTAGTTCACACACACACCCTGCAGGAAGCAGGAACATCATTAACCAGCGCAAGTTGCTCAGAGTTAATGACCTTGTTGACCTTGAATGTCTCCAGTGGGGGGGCCTCCACCGCCTCCCTGGGCAGCCTGTTCCAGTGTTCCACCACCTTCATAGTAAAGAACTTTCGTCCTTCTATTTCTTCTGTTTGCTGGCCAGATAGGAGGTAAAAAACTGTTTGAGTGATTCACTGGGTCTGTGAATGCACAACATGAACAGAGACAATGTGGATCTTGTGTTTGACATTTCTTATGTGTCTGCTTTAGGTCCTTAAGGAGATTGGAGCTGAAGAAGCCAGCATTGCTGCCCTCAAACAAGCCATCAAAGACAAAGAAGCCCCAATGAAAGTTGCTCAGACCAGGCTGTACAACAGGTCCTTTAGGCCCAACGTAGAGCTCTGCAGAGATGAGGCCCAATTCAGGTAAACATTAGGAAATAAGTCCTCCAAGGTGTCCGTTCCATCCAGAAGTGATGTCAGACAGCTTTTGCAGTTTTTATTGGCAACATGTAGCCTTTAGTTTTTATTACTAGGTTTGATTCTGCTGTAAGTCAGAAATCACTTAACTGACTGAAATTGCTGGGAGGAAAATACCCTTTTCATTTGCAACCCTTTTGCTGGTAGCAGAAGTTCTCCACAAGGTGGACTGTGTGCCAAGTAACTGTGCTTCAAGTGCTGAGAATGTGAATGCTCTAAACATACTCAAGAGTCTGAGACAACTGCTGAACACCACAGACATCCCTCTTGTGGCATTTCATTTGCAGTCATAATCCATTTTAAACCTGGAGGTCATCAAATCCTTTCAAATGAAAGGTCTGAGTGTCACCTTTGTCAGTCTTGATCTGGTTAGAAGCTTTGTAATTGATTCTCCTCCTTCCCTTAGGGAAAGCAGGGAATCAGCTTTTTCAGACTTACAATACCCTGCTAGCAAAGGTGCTCACCATTCAAAGCTGTTCTTTGTGCAGTGAGGAAGAGGTTACAGCTAATCCAGGTGCTTTAGATCACCTCAGGCACACTCAGTTAAGGTCCTGATTCATCAAACCATCCATGTGCAAGCTCTTCAGCCTGTACACTGCCTTTAGTGGGATTTAAGGACACATGCAAGCCCTCTGCTGAAGGAGCATATGTTTAATTGCCAGGCCTACACTGGCTGCACTTGCTTGGACTGCAGAGCACAGAGGACTCTTATTTTCTCAGGAAATAAATACCTGTCTCCTCTGCAGGCAGAGTGCAGTGGAGCACCTCAGGCTTGCTGACTCTCAGCTGAAGTGATGTGCTGTTTCCCAAATGGTTGCTGCTCTTTCTTTTAAATGATGTGCTGCTGCTTCTTTAAAAGTTTAGATGCTTTTCAAGTCAAGAGTCTTTCCTGATCCCTGGTGCAACCATCATCTTTGTTGAGGGATAGCACTGGCCACCAGATGAATGACAGAAGCTCTGCCTCTCCCAAAAGGAAAAGAAAGAGAAGAAGAAAAAGAGACTGATGGGGTGGGAAGGAAACTAAACCAGCTGGGATGGGAAGAACAATTCCATGAAATAGAGACAGAGACACAAACCAATATGGAACCCCACCCCTGATGGCAGTGATGGCAACATTGGCATCACTGATGCTGGGCAAAGTCCCAGACTGGAGCAGCAGATGGGAACCAGACTGGGGAGCTGGGTTCTGGAACTGGATTCAGGAACTCCTGGACTGGGGTCAAAGACAGAAGGGACAGGGTCCTCCTGGGACACTGGCCAGTGAAGAAGCAGCTTGACCCTGGTGATTCCTCCTGAAGATGCCATCCATGGATGCAATCCCTTGTTGGTCAGTTGAGGGTCACCTGTTCTGTCTGCTCCTCCCCACAGCTGCCACCTCTAACTTCCTGCACAAGCTGTGGCAGTGCCCTTGGTGTGCAGAGGAGCAAGTCTCAGGCAGAGGCTTTCTGCAGCCCAGCCCTTGGCAGGAACTCTCCCCATCAGCTTCTCCCTGCTAGAAGCAGGCTCTGAACTGCAGAAGGTGCCTGAGCTGAGCAGAGCCTGAGCTGGGAAGTGACAGCACTGAGCAGAATCAGTTCTACTCTAGCTCAAACCAGGACAATCTTTAGTAGTTGAGTTTTATACCAGAGTTTCTATAAGAATTTCATACCAAGAACTAAGCTTAACTAAATGCTGATCCAGCCAAACTGGGTGACCTAACAACTTCTGTCTTACAGTTCTTGGTGCAAGTGTCCTATGCAGGGGGAGAAAGTGATGGTGGATAGTTCCACAGTGCTTAGTGTCCAAATTCATTCTTGGTACTGTCTAAATCTTGAGAGACTTCTGTAGAGAAGCTGTGAAAGTGAACTCTGCTTTTGACCAAGTGGAACCTCTGAGGTCCTTTTATTTTTTTGTGGAGTTTTATGGTTCTGTAGCTATTGATCTTTATTCCTGTTACAGTTCATTTGTCGTTTTGAGCACCAGCTGGCTTCTGCTCCTTGTTTTAACTGCCTGCTGCGATTCTCTTCAGGTTGATCAATGAAGTTGAAGAACTAACAGAGACCATTGAGTCCCTGAAGAAAACACTGCTGGAATCTGAAGAGTCTTTGAGGAAGCTGGAAGACACCCGGATGGATTTAGAGAAGGAGATAGCAGTGAAAGCCAACAGTCTCTTCATTGACAGGCAGAAGTGCATGGCCCACCGCAGCCACTACCCTGCTGCTCTGAAATTAGCAGGTTACCAGCCACCATCTCTGTACTAGCACTGCAGAGTCTGGGTGAAAAGTGACTTTTAAAATCTTTCCTAGCAAATACATGGGTGATGTTAGACCCATAAGTGCTCTGTGTGCTGTGTTGGCTGTATTTTCATTGAATCCCAGAATGGTAGGGGCTGGAAGGGACCTCTGAGGATCATTCAGTCAACCTCCCCTGCCCACAGCAGCTTGCCCAGGATCAATATAGCCAGCTGGGTTTGGAATCTCTCTAGACAAGGACACTACACAACCATTCTGGGCTCTGGGACCTTTACAGCAAAAAAGTTTCTCCTTCCCTTCAAATGGAACCTCCTGGGTTCCAGTTTGTTCCCATTGCCCCTTGTCCTGTCCCTGGGCACCACTGAGAAGAATCCAGCCCTATCCTCTTGCCCCCCACCCTTTATCTCTTTCTGAGCACTGATCAGATCCCCTCTGGGGCTGCTCTTCTCCAGGCTCTCAGTCCCAGGGCTCTCAGCCCTTCCTCCTCACAGAGATGCTCCAGGCCCCTCAGCATCTTTGTGACCTGCACCAGACTCTCTCCAGCAGTTTCCTGTCTCTCTCGAACAGGGGAGCCCAGCACTGGACACAATACTCCTGAAAAGTTCTTCTCTTTGGGTTCAAATGCATTAATGCAGTATCATAGTGAGCCTTGCCTTGAAAAGTTGTAGAACACCTTGCCTGTACAGGTGTAGTGAGTTCAAAACACAGCTTAAAGATAACTCCTGGCAGCTCTGAGGTGTCCGTCTCATAGATGCATAATTTACGCAGCAGGTGATAGTTGGAGTTTTCACCCTGATAAGTGAATATCTGTTGAGTGAATATTTATAGCGAATTTGTTGAGTGATCTTTTATTGTGAAGAATAATCATAACAGACCCAGATGTGGCTTGCAAGCACATTCAGACAGCCTGAAATGAGAGCAATAAAACTGTTTGCCTGACAGAATATCACAGGCTCAGCAAGGAAACAGATGATAGACTTTAAAGCTGCTCAAATATTAGTAGTAAGTAAGACAAGTTTACAAAGGTTAGATGACAACCTGCCTGTTGGCAAAGCTCCTCCATCCTGTCACACCTGCCTGTGTCACCTGAAAATGAGGCCAAGGATTTTTAACCTTAAAGTCAATAAATATAGAGGTTTCATTGAGAAAAATAAAAAACCCCACAACTAAACGGCTTGTGAAGAGCAATTATGACTTTTAAGTGAAGCACTTAGGTGTTGAATTGAGCTCTTGATGGGTTCCCGCTATTCCCTGGAAGCAAGGCCTGTGTTTGAACTCCTACCCATAATGGAGAGTGCAGCAGATTCACCTGCTCCAGCAGAGCCCTCTGACAAATGGCATCTATCCTTGAGCTTAGCAGGGCCACTTGGTTAAATGTGTGACCTGTCAGAAAAAGGGGAGAAGGTGACACAGACCAGGATTACATTTCCACAGAGTCATGGGAATGTTTTGTTTGGAAAAGCCCTTTAAGATCAAGTCCAACTATTCTCTAACCCTACCAAGGCTGGTGCTAAACCATGTCCCTCAGCACCACATCTCTGTGGCTTTTAAACACCCCCAGGATAAGGATTCAACCTCCCCTGATGCAACTTGAGGCATTTCCTCTTGTCCTGTTAATAGGGAGAAGAGACCAACTCTCACCTGGCTCCAGGCTCCTTTCAAGGAGTTGTAGAGAGCAATGAGGTCTCCCCTCAGCCTCCTTTTTCTCCAGGCTGAACAACCCCAATTCCCCCAGTTCCCTCAGCTGCTCCTCATAAGACTTTTTCTCCTGTCCCTTCCCCAGCTTTGTTGTCCTTCTCTGGACCCACTCCACCCCCTCAATGTCCTTCTTGGAGTGAGGGCCCCAAAACTGCCCTCAGGATTTGAGGTGTGGCCTTACCAGTGCCGAGTATGAGGGGAGAGTCACTGCCCTGCTCCTGCTGCTCACATTATTGCTGATCCAAGCCAGGATGCTGATGGCCTCTTGGCCACCTGGGCACACACTGGCACACTGTTGCTCCACATCCTCAGGTCCTTCTCTGCTGGGCAGCTTTTCAGGCACACTTCCCCAGCCCTGTAGCATTGATGGGGTTATTGTGACCCAAGTGGTTTCCTCTATTACTTTTTGTTTGTTTGTTTGTTTGTTTTTTTACTTTTAAAAAGCAGCTGATGATAGAGTGGGGAAAAAACAAAACAAAACAAAACCAAACCACAACAAAACCAAACCATAACCCAAACAGCGAAGCACACCAAAGCCCCCACCTTAGCCAGGGGACATCTGTGAATGGCCCTAGCTTGTGTTAACTGAGGCCATTAGCCTCTGTTTTTCTCCCAGACAGCTCTCTGTATTATGCTGGTAATTTGTGTTATCAGGATGTGCAGAGCACTGTTGGGCAATTGCCTTCCTGCTAAAAGCTGCTGCCTCTTCTCTGGAAACCAGTGCGTCACAGAGGGCTTTTGATCCACATTCTGTATTTTACAGCCTTGGTGCTCAACAGTTTTGGTTTGCCTTTTCTTGTTTGTTTGTTTTGCCTTTTTTTTTTTTTTAATAGATTTTCCCCTTTGTGATTATATTTTGATAGTCACAGGATCACAGGATGGTAGGGCCTGGAAGGGATCTCTGGAGATCTTTGAGTCCAACCCCCCCTGCCAGAGCAGGATCATAGAATCCAGCACAGGTCACACAGGAACACATCCAGATGGGTCTTGAAAGTCTCCAGAGGAGACTCCACAACCTCTCTGGGCAGCCTGCTCCAGAGCTTTGTGACCCTACCAGTGAAGAAGTTCCTCCTCATGTTGAGGTGGAACCTCCTGTGCTGGAGTTTCTATCCAGATGTAGTTTAGTCCAGATGTTGAAGCTTTATTAGAGAGAAAGAGCAGGTAAACAATAAATAATAAATGTGGCTCTGCTCTGCTTTTTTCTGCACCCAGAATTTAAAACAAGTAGCAGAGATGATTGTTGCAGGCTGAGAACATTCTCCTTCATTCTGCTTTGAAACACTTTGAGCACACTTTTTCCTTGGCAACATATTCCGACCTGTTCCTCAGGCTCAAATCCTACAGCCTGAGTTGGTGGAGCACACCCCTTGTGTGCACCTACCTCACTGCAAGGCTGCTTGTGCATGAGCCTGACTGCACCAGGAGGAAACACTTCAAAGGCTCTTCCAGTATTCAGAGCTGTGTTAAGTGCTCCAATTTTAACACCAGGAGCAGGCTGCCCAGAGAGGTTGAGGAGTCCCCTTCTCTAGAGACTTTCAAGACCCATCTGGATGTGTTCCTGTGTGACCTGCCCTGGGTGATGCTGCTTCAGCAGGGGGATTGGACTTGATGATCTCCAGAGGTCACTTCCAACCTCCACCATTCTATGATTCTATGACTCTGTGATTATTTTTTCCTGCTCCACCCTGCTCCATTGGAAGGTTTACTTCTGGTTTGAAATGCGCTTGAAGCTTTCAGAATCTTTTCTCTTTTGCTGTAGCTGTGTAGTGAGCCTGAGGTCCAAAGCTGTGGTGCTGCACCAAATAAAAGCTTTAGATAGGCACTCAGATCCCTGCCAGAGCTACAGGTGGAAGCTGACATTAAATTCAAGGAACAACTTCTATACTTAGAGGGTAAAGCACTGGAGCAGACTGCCCAGAGAGGTTGTGGTGTTGTCTCCTCTGCAGACACAAAACCTTCTGAGGCATATTCCTATGCAACCATGCTAGGCAAACCTGCTTTAGCAGGGGAGTTGGATTAGATGATCTCCAGAGGTCCCTCACCCATTCTGTGTGACTTGAAGTGAAAATTCATCTCTATGTTTCCAATCCCTGGAAATATTCCAGGTCAGGTTGGGCAAGTTCCTCTGAGCAACCTGCTGTAGTTGCAGATGTCCCTGCTGACTGCAAAGAGGTTGAACTAGATGACCTTTAAAGGTCCTTTCCAACCCAAAGCAGTCTGGGATTCTGTGAGCCTGTAAAAGAGTTCAGGTCGTTTAGCCCCAGTCTCTAGTGGTCCTGCTTGCACCTCTCTAGGTGCACACATCAAATAAAGGCAAACATAAGACAGAGAACCAGGCTGTAGTTTATGGGGAACATTGACAGGAACCTGTCAGAAGGCACCTAAAGGAGCAAGATGTTCAACTTGGCAACTAAAGAAAACAAAAATCAGAGCAATTGAATCAAAGTGGAATCTGAGTTCTGATCATGGCAGATGGGATGAGGAGAATCTGCAGTCCAGGACCCAAAACATAGTTTGATGGAAGAGTTTTGCCTTCAAAAGAGACAAAGAAAAGTGCTGTAGTCTCCTCTTGAGACTCTGCTGAGTGCAAAGAACCTTATGGCCCAGACTGGGTTATAAAGGGAGCTTTCTCTAATTAGAGCCTATCAGTTTAATTTACCTTTGTGAAGCAAATTAGTCTGCCCCTGCTTTAGGCTAATCAATGGAAATCTACTCCAGTGGCAGGAGGGTAATCACTGCCCTATTCACATGGTAATGGCTGACTACAGCAAGTTGTCAGAGTGGGAATCAGATGGAATAGCTTCGAGTTGCAGGCTTTTGTTTTTTCTCTTTATTTTTTTCCTTTAATAACTGAGGTGTCGTTTGGTTTGTTGTTTTTTTTTTTTTTTTGTTTGTTTTTTTTTAAATAAGAATTAGAGCCACTGTTGGACCATGGAAATGTTTTTAACATAATTTTTGTTTGTAATTTCTTCTGAAGCTGAGGCTTTACCAGGAAATATTTGTAAAGTTTATTTTATCTGGCTGGGGTCATAGGGGAGCTTTAGCTTCCAGTTATCTTGAGCTCCTTGTGCATAAAGTGTGGACTTTATGGACCTCTTCAGGATTATTTTTTGTTTGTTTGTTTATTCTCCTGAGAGCTGTGAACATCAAGAAATGTTTCTGGAAAGGCTGAGGGATTCCTGGTGTGTTTGCAGGTAGAGGAAGGAATTAATGGTGTCAATTAAGGAACAAATGATGCCCTGTAATGCCCTTTAAGATCACTGACTCCAACCATTCTCTAAATCTATCAAGTCTGGTGCTAAACCCCATTCCTCAGCACCACATTGCTGCATCTTTTAGACACCTCCAGGGATGGGGATCCAGCCACCTCCCTGGGGAGCCTGTGCCAGTGTTTGAGAACCCTTGCAGTGAAGAAGTTTCTCCTGATATCCAACCTAAACCTCCCCTTGTGCAACTTGACAGTATTTCCTCTCATCCTGTTGCTAGTTACTTGGGAGAAGAGGCCAACCCCCACCTGACTCCAACCTCTGTGCAAGGAGTTGCAGAGAGTGAGGAGGTCTCCCCTCAGCCTCCTCTAGAAACAGACCTGTGCCCAGGTGGCCAAGAAGGCCACCAGTATCCTGACTTGGATCAGCAGCACCAGGTGAGGCCAGACTGGGCTCACTTTTGGGCCCTGTCTCCAGGAAGGACATCGAGGTGCTGGAGTGTGTCCAAAGAAGAGCAAGGAAGGTGGTGAAGGGTCTGGAGCACAAGTCTTGTGAGGAGCAGCTGAGGGAACTCAGGCAGCTCTCCTCCCTTCTTGCTTTGGGATCAGATAGACTCGAGGCACACCAGAGCTGAGCACATTTTCCTGGCACAGCCTCAGCGTCTGCAGGATGACATCAGCCCTGCTGGCATGTAGGCAGAGCCACACTGCTCTCCCATGGGTGTTTGCTGGCTGAGGACACTCTCTGCCCAGGAAGCTCAGGAGGAGAGGGTGCAGGATGTGGGCCCTTCTGAGCCAGGACTCTGGGTGTTTTGTGAGAGCAGCTTTTGGCCAAGGATAAATTCAAGTCTGCAGATCCGAGGGGAGGATCATAAAGCCTTGTAACCCCCAGCCCCATCAATCAGTCACTGGCTGCAGCCACAGAAGACCTCTCAGGTCTCTCTGCACACATTTCAAGAGCTGTAAGCAAAACACACTGTACCAGCTAAACAAAGCCAACCCACCAGTGGCAAGTGGGTTTGGCATCACCACCACAGGACTGGCAGGAGGTGCATGGAGCAGAGAGCAGCCAAGAGAACTCAAACTGCCTTCTAGACCCAAGCCAGCCCACCCCAGAGGGTATCAATGCACATGTTGAAACCTGCTGAGCCACCAGCTGCTGTTGGGGAGGCAGAGTGGTGTGTTCAGCTTGGGATAAGGGCATGGGCAACCACCACTGGGACCCTTGGGCATCTTTCCTTTGAGGGTAAAGCACTGAACCAGACTGCCTTGAGGGCAGGACTGGGCCAACACATCCTTCCTAGGTGGGACATCTGCAGGGACTCTGTTGCTGCTGTACCTGTGAGGTGCAGAATTTCCTCTGGGATGCTGTGAGGCAAAACAGATGGAACAGAAGATGGAATTTCTGCCTTCTGATCTCCATTCCAACTTCTTTTTTTTTTTCCCCAAAGCCCTCCATTGTCCCTTACACACCAGGTCCAGCCTGTTTAGGTGTTGAGCTTTCTTCTCTTGAAGGTTGAGTGATCTTCCCTTCTTTCTTTTTGAGTTTTCAAGATGTTTGAAAGAAGTTTCCCCCAAGGCAGGGATTTTCCTTCAGGAGGGACTGTGGCCACTCCTGTCCATTCATGCTGCCAGGCTGAAGGGTTTACCAGCATCCCAGGGAAAAAAAAAAAAAAAAAGAACCCAAAAATATATGGTCTGACAATTGTGGGGTTGTCATCAGCCCTTGCTTAGCTGTAGCTGCACTTAGCTGGAGCTCTCCTGACTGTGTAGACATTTTCCAGAGCCTGTTAGGAGTCACAGCACAATAAACCTTTGAGCCAGAAGAGCTCTTGTGGAGCTCAGCAATAAACTGCATGTTGTGGCAACACAGTGTCTAGACCACGAATTACCACCCAAGTCTTTCATTTCATGTCTGCTTAGGAGAGAAAATGGAAAGGAGGACAACAGGATGTTGGTTGCCTTCCAACTATCACACAGCTGGTTTGAACTGTGTTCACAGATTGAACAAGAAGAGGGAGGCTGCCCCAGACATGGAGGAGCAGAAGGCAGTGACAAAACCACAGGGATGAGATGGAGATTTGTCTTTATTTGGAAGTGTTTGCAGTTACTCCATTCTTAAAGCAGTCCCTTTGGAGAACTTATTCACTGCCTGAATCATTACTGAAGGGAACTCAATCAGCCAGAGTGGAGTCAAAGCCACTCAGCAGCTCAGGAGAGGTGGGGTGTGGGGTGCAGGAAGGAGAGGTTAGAGATTTAATCTGTGTCTGCTTCTCCCAGAGGAGAAGGCTGCTTAGAGACAGCAGTGATACAGGCAGCATGGAGGGATCTGTTCATTTGGAGATGGTTTCTTCTGCCAGGTAGAGAAACTTCAGCATGAGCCAACCAAAGCAGCTCAAAGTCCTTTTCAATCACAGACTCCCACCTCTCTGGGCAAGCAGTTTATAGCCTCAGTGTATAAAATTTCTTCCCTCCATCTAGTAGGAATCTCTCCCATTGTCCTGCCACAACAGGCTCTGCTCAAAAGTCTTTCTGATCAGCCTCTCTGAGTACTTAAAGGCCTCCAGAGGGTCTCCCTGGAGCTTTGTCTTCTCCAGGCTGAACAAGTCCAACTCCAAGGAGACCTTAGAGCATCCTTCCAATACCTGATGGGAGCTGCAGGAGAGCTGGAGAGGGACTTGTAGTGACAGGATGAGAGACAATGGCTTTGAGCTAGAAGAGGGGAGATTGGGACTGGACATTAGGAAGAAATTCTTTGCAGTGAGGGTGGGGAGGCACTGGCACAGGCTGCCCAGGGGGGCTGTGGATGTCCCCTCCCTGGAGGTGTTCAAGGCCAGGTTGGATGAGGGTGGTGGGAGGTGTCCCTGCCCATAGCAGCAGGGTTGGAACTGGAAGATCTTTAAGGTCCCTTCCAACCCAAACCACTCTCTGATTCTCTAATGCTGGAGTGCCTTGTTCAGCTGGGGCTCATGACTGAGGATTGCCTTCAGGCCTGGTAAACAGAAGCTCATTTTCTGCCTGCTGCAGAGCATGAGCTCTTCAGAGGAGAGGCTTTTCAAATCCAAAGGGGTTCCAGCGTGCAGGAGATGAACAGCAGGCTGCAGGTAGCTGTCTCAGCCTGCAGTGGGCTGTGGGCAAAGTGGCCACTTTGGCTGTGAAACTGCTCTCTGCTTTCTGTGAAAGTCTGAGAGACTTTTTCTGCCCTTTCACAGTGGTCATTTGTCTGGAAACCTGGCAGCAGGTCACCATTAAGAGCTGACCAAAGTCTGTTGCCAAAAATCAGAGAGCTGGCAGGCTGGCTGTGGTGTCTGCACCTGAGGAACACAGCAAAGAGCTTTTTTAGCCTGTCAGCAGAGGATTCTTTGTGTGCAAGACAACATCCTCACACTGTTCCTGGCACAGGGAATGATGCTGAGTTTCAGTGGAGTTCACAGAGCTCTGGAGGCTTCATGGCAGAAGATGGACTGAGGCACCAAGGCTGAGGATCACAGAATCCCAGCACCTTAGGGGTTGGAGGAGACCTACAGTCCAACCCCTCCTAGATCAGGTTGCTTCCCCATGGCTATACCCCAGTGCTGAAGAACAGGGAAACTTCAGTGCATGCAAGAGAGCATCCTTCAGCATCAGCAGGGCTCTGTGGTTGTACATCCAGCCTCCCATCCTTGCTCTGTGTCACAGCACAAGATGTGTGTCTGCACCAGGAGGTAAACACATCTCATTGCTTGTCCCCTAAACCAACATTTAAATTAAAAGAATTAGGCCTCCCACCACCAAGCAGATGATGTTTAACTGCTTTACATCTGCTCCAAAATTCCAGCTGACAGTTTCATCCAAGCTCTTGCTGGCTGCCAGCTCTGGTGACTGGCATCTTCTCCTTGTCACACCCTGCACTCAGCAAAGGCTTTGGTGGCAAACATTCACTTGCAGCCCTGCTTATTGCACACAACCCCTGCATGGTGGGGGTTGGAAGGGACCTCTGGAGATCATCCAGTCCACCCCCCCTGCTAAAGCAGGGCACCCACAGCAGCTTGCCCAGATTCTATGATCCTGCTCTGGCAGGGGGGTTGGACTAGATGAGCTCCAGAGCTCCCTACCAATCCCTAACGTCCTGTGATGCTGTGATCCCAGGATCACAATGTCCAGGTGGGTTTGGAATCTCTCCAGAGAAGGAGACTCCACAACCTCTCTGGGCAGCCTGCTCCAGACCTCCAGCACCCTCACACCAAAGAATTTTATCCTCCATTTCACACAGACCCTCCTGGGTTCCAGTTTGCGCCCCTTGCCCTGTTGCTGGGCACCACTGAGCAGAGTCTGGCCCCAGCCTCTTGCCCCCCACCCTTCAGCCACTGAGCAGCATTGAGAAGGCCCTGACATTCACTTCACTCGTTGATAAATGCTTCTGAAAGCCCAGACCCAAGCCCTGAGGGCCCAGTCCAGCCCTGGAATATGTGCTTGAACCAATTCCCATCAAGGTCCAGTGACTGACATAATTTGATCCATTCCAGACATAGAAAAGCCAGAGGGAAAACAACCTGCTGCATCCCCTCTGCTGGTCCTCTGCTCCAGTGCCCTGCAGCCTTTGGTTCTAACCAGTGATAAGGCAATCAGCTTGTTCCTGGAATGAAGCTATATTTTGGGGAGTTGGGGAAGCTGCAGCTCCTCTTCCAGATAGAGTTATCTGTGAGTGAGTGATCACAGAGATAAACAGAAAGAAGCCAGGAAGTTTCATCAGGGATTTTTTTCCAGTGTCTGTTAATGGTGGAGGATGGAAGGGAATGGTCAGCACTGGGTGCCCTCACCCAGAACTGGGTGCCCCAGGTGGGGGTTTCTGCTCTCTCTGATCTAAAAAAGCTTTTATTTCAGAATAAAGTGGAGCTGACTGTGAAGAATAATAACTGAATTGAGCATTTCAGGTCACAGGGGGATGAGCTGGGGTCGAAGACTTTGGGCAACATTGGATCCATTTTGGTGTGACGCTGCTTCAGCTTCTCAGAACCACAGGAATGATTTGGTTCAAACTTAGAAATCATACAATAGAAAAGAATCATAGAATTGTTTTGGTTGGAAAAGGTCTCTAAGATCATTGAGCCCAACCCTCAGCCCATCACCACCACGGGCACCAAACCCTGGCCCCAAGTGCCATGGCCACACATTTCTGGAACACCTCCAGGGATGGGGACTCCACCACTTCCCCTGGGCAGCCTGTGCCAATCCCTGACCACTCTTGCAGCAAAGAAACTGTTCCTTCCCTCCAACCTAACCCTCCCCTGGCACAATTTCAGGCTATTTCCTCTCCTTCTGTCACCTGAGACTAGGGAGAAGAGACCAACCCCACCTCACTCCAACCTCCTTTCAGGGAGCTGGAGAGAGCAATGAGGTCTTTCCTCAGCCTCCTCTTCTGCAGAATAAACAACCCCAGACAATTGCCACAAAACAGCAAGAGAAGCTCAGGGGTTGGTGGCAGAGGGGTTGATCTTCAGCTGAAATCACTCAAAATGTTCCAAACCAGAGGGATTTGCAAACCTTGCCCCAGCAGACCTGCCAGCTCCAGAGGTGTCCACAGGTTTTTCCCTTCTGGCAGTGTACAGCTGTGTCGGTGTGAGCTGAAATTCCCCCCCCCCAACAATAACCAGGCTAGCTCAGTCTGGAAGCAAATGAAAAGCTGTATTTACAAGCAGAGTCTAAAATCTACAATGAAATGCAATGAATATGTACAAATATACAAAATTCACAACATTCACAAATATATACAATCAACAGAAAAAGCACAATCGATCTCCCTTTGCTTCCCCCCAAGGGGACCCTCCCAAAGGGGCCTCTCTCTCCCAGGAGCTTCCCCCCCAGACCCCCCTGGACAGAGAAGCAGAGTTTGTTAAGCAGAAAGTTGTTAACTTAGCTGCCAAGGTCAGTGTGTTATCTTCAGCCAGAAGAGAAGAAGAAACAGCAGCCAGACAGCCCAGCAACTGCCCCCACTGCCGAACGCAGAATGTGCAGAATGCCTACTTTGTTTTGGGTAATAGTTCTTAAACATTTCTATCTATCCAATGGAAGTGTTTAGAACAATCAGTATTTTGCTTTCTTACATCCAATAGTGACTTATTTACACTCTTTCACTTTCTCTGTTCTGAACTTTGCAAGGAAAAATTAAAAAGACAGTTTCAAACCATCACAACAGCTCAGCACCTTCAACCTGCCAGTCCTTCAGCATGGCAGTGGTGAGGAAAAGTGATCCCTCCTCTTACTGAGAACAGGCAGGATGACAAATTACCCATAGCTGCTCCTCAGGAGCTGCTTTCCCAGCCCAGCATGCAGCTAATTTTAGTCTCACCTTCCCCAGACTGCCTGAGGAAAGGACAAAGCAGGTACAGGTTCACTTCTATGGGATGAGAATTGGGGATGCAAGCAGCTTCCCAGCTCAGGGGACCCTAAGGTTGTGTTCTAAGTGATGTCCATCTTGGGTTCCTGCACAGAAGCCTCTGGGTGCTCTACCTGCTGCTGTGGGGCTCCAGGAATTGATGTCAGAGGTAGGAGTGAGCACAGAAATGTTGTGCTAGCAAGTCCCTGACTGAGGCTCAGCAGCTGCCAGCCAGCCCTCACCATCATCTCTGTGAAACCCTTGGGAGCTGCTGCAGTGGCAACAGCCCCAACCACCTTTCCAACAGCTGACCTTCAGTTTTCCTCATTAAATGACAAAAGTGAAAGCCACAGAGCACCTCCCCCAGCTGTGCTGGCTTCTGGAGCACTGCAGTGTGCTGACATTTCTGTGAGTCCAGTGACAGAAAGAGGTTCCCTGCCCAGCAGAGAGGATGCTCAGCCCAGCAGTGATGGTGTGAGGAAGCCTGAGGAGTGTGTGGGAGCAGAGTGTGACCTGGAGGGGGGTGTTCAGCTCTGCCAGCTTTGCTCACCAAACCATTTCCACTCATTCCTGTCAGAGGTGACAGCTGTTTCCCCAGGGAGCTGTGTTGTCAAAGCCTCTGATTGAATTAGTGCAGGTGAGTTGTACAGAGGCAAAAGGGAATGAGAAGTAAAGGAACCAGAAATGAGATTATTTGCAAGATACACTTAACTTGCTGTGACACTTGAGAGCACAAACCTTTAACAGGGATGAATAAGGGCACTTTAAATATTTAATTCCCAGGAACACAGACTCTTTTTTTTTGTTTGTTTGTTTAAGATTAAAATCTTTATTTCAGACTTGATCAGCACAAGAGGGAAACTCTGAGCTGGCAGAATGGAAAAGTTGAATGGGAAAAGTAAAGACAACTTGGCCATATGCTGGAACCCCCCCTGCACAGCCACGGGGACAACCAGCTTCAGGATGGAGTTAGGGGATCAGGGTTGTCCTCCAGTTTTCCAGCCAAAGGCAAATTTTGCCATCTGGTTTCTTCCCCTTCCTGCTTTCCTTTCATTTAGAGCATGAACTGTTGGCAGCCAAGGCTGCAGTGACAGCAAGAACCCTTTGCCATGCATCAGAGGCATGCTGGAGACCTTCATCTGGCCTCTGGTTTCCAAGTACAGCAAACCCAGGAATCCAGAGGGGGAAAGATTTAGCTCAGTTGCTTTTACTTACCACAGCACTTAAGTCTCAACTGGGCACTGGGTGGCTTGTCCAGCTAAGCCCTGCCCCTGTGCTGATGCCACCCCAAAATGGACCCAGTGAAATCCATGGGGAACATGTTCCTGGTGCAGCTGGACCTGCATGTTGGCAGGTGGGTGTCAGGAGGCTGAGCAATGACACTTCAGCCTGCCAGAACCTGCCATGCTGCTGCTGAAGGTTGGAGAACATCCTGAGGAGAGGCCCTGGGTGACAGCAGTGTTGTCCTCCCAGGATTTAGATGGAGCTGGGATGCTGCCAGCCATAGGGTCCTGGGATTTAGCTGCCTGAGAGGTTTAGTAGGATCAGCAAGCTGCTGGAAAACTGGACAGCCAGTCCCTTCTTGGAATGAGGGCCCAAAGCTGAACCCCTTGTTTGAGGTGTGGGCTCACCAATGCCAAGTACAGAGGGACAGTCTTGACCCAGAAACCTCCTGGGTGAAATCTGAAGCTCTCAGGTGGCATCTCCACTACCCAGCCTAGCAAAGCCCTGTCTTGTCAGATGACAGCCATGTGTTTATTGGTACTGCACACAGAATCACAGGATCATTTTGCTTGGGAAAGCCCTCTGGGATCATTTAATCCAACCAGCAACCCAACACCACCATGGCCACTAAACCCTGGCCCCAAGTGCCATGGCCACAGGTTTCTTGAACACCTCCAGGGATGGGGACTCCACCACTTCCCCTGGGCAGCCTGTGCCACTCTTGCAGCAAAGAAATTGTTCCTGATATTCAATCCAAACATCTCCAGCCCAAGCACTCCTGCCTTACACCAGCACTGCTCAGCTGTGCACATCCAATTTGATTTCTAACCCTCTGCCATTAAGGGAAGGACCTGCTTTTGATTTCAGTGATTTTAGGATAAAATCCTAAATATTTGTCCAAGAAAGAGATAAAATGGATTTGAGAAAAGCTTTTTTCCCCCCTGGGAAAAGGAATCTTACCTAAACTACTTCCAGAGGCAGCGTTATTTCTAAACTGCCCCATAATGGAAAGAGAAAGTGCTGCTCTTGAAATCAAAAGATCTCCCAGCAATCACATCCTTCAGCCTGTTTATTGTCCTGTGAACTCCTCCATCACAAACAGCAGCACTCAGAAAGAAGGGAACAAGTTCATGCCAGACAGCTCAGAGGAGCTGAAGGATTTGCTGTGGTCGCAGGAGTCGCTCACAGCGCTGCTGGGATACTGCTGCAGCCTCCACACCTTGATCTGATTCAATTACAAGGTGCACAGAGGAACTGAAAATCCATTCCAAACACGTCCATCCCAAACACATCCATCCCAGCATGCCAAAAACAGGGCAGCCCCTGCTGAAATCCTGCCCAGTCTGCAGCCCAGAGTGTCCCAGACGAGGTGGGGGTGGCTGAGAGCTGGGAGGTTGCACTGAGGTGGGATGAATCCTCCATCTGCCAGGTGTCCCTCTGATATTAAATTCATTTCATGAAGAAATTTTTCTGGCAGAGAAATGCTGAGGCATAGTTCCTCTTACACCTCTTATCTGCACAGGAAACAGTTTGCAAAGAAATCAGCTTTAAAAAAAACACCCAAAAAACCCAAACAACCAACAAAAAAACAATCAAAGGAGCAAGAAAGTAAACAAAGAAACAAACAGGCTATGAAAAGGAGCTGAAAGCTCTTTCCAGGAAGCTCAGCAATGCTCATTGACCAAGACAAAAAAAAACATTCATGAGATGTGCTTTGTAATAACTTCTGGGGTTTATCCTTTTATTAGTGATTTTCTGAGGCTCAGCTCAGAAATGTCACTGAGGCTCTTCAGGATGCAGAGCAGGCAATGAAAGTCAATTTGTAGTGCCTGGAGGCAGCAGGATCTGTGCTCTAAGGGCTCTATCACTACCTGTAGCTCAGAGGGAGGTGGATCTTGTGGCCTTCCAGCATCTTAAGGGGGCCTACAAGAAAGCTGGGGAGGGACTTTTTAGGGTGTGAGGGAGTGATAGGACTATGGGGAATGGAGCAATGGAAGTGGGGAGGTTCAGATTGGATGTTAGGAAAAAGTTCTTCCCCATGAGGGTGGTGAGACACTGGCACAGGTTGCCCAGAGAGGTGGTGGAAGCCTCATCCCTGGAGGTTTTTGCAGCCAGGCTGGACGTGGCTGTGAGCAACCTGCTGTGGTGTGAGGTGTCCCTGCCCATGGCAGGGGGGTTGGGACTGGATGATCCTTGAGGTCCCTTCCAACCCTGACAATTCTATGATTCTGATTTATCCACAACCTTCCCAGCTCTGTGCACTCAGGCTCTGACTTCTTAACCTTAAATAAATACATCTCCTGTCAAGGAAGTCCAATGCTGGGGCTGCCTTTGGCTCTCACCAGAGAATATTAGGAATCAATCCTCAGCTCCCACTCATCAGTGTTCCATGGGAATCATTAATCTGCTGAATTACAGCATGCCAGGGTTGTGGAAAGGCAAGAAAATGGAACTGACAGCAGCTCTGCTCTGGGTGAGGTGATGGGGCTGCCTTAATTAGAGTTAATTGCAGTTTCCCATCACATCAAATTGTAATGCAGAATGTTTCAGGTTAGTGGTACCAGCTGTGCCCTCCCTTTACTGCCCAAGATGTTAGGTGGGGTTTCCTTTTCTGTCAGTACATGGTACAGAAATGGCTGCTCAGAGGAAGCAGCCTGGAGAGGATGCCTCATGGTTTGAAACAGGGAGCAGCTCATCCTGAACCCACTGGATGTGGCAAATGCTCCCTGTTAGTGCTGAGCTGGGCTGCTGGGGAGGAGAGAGCTTGGGGCAGGCTGGGGAAGGGAAAGGCAGTGATGCTTGGCTGGGTAGTTGTGCAAGTTGGCTGCATCAGCACAGCTCCAACCCCTGCCTCCTGAGGAAGCAGGAGATGAAGTTCTGAGTCCACGCTCATCTGCAGTTTGACACTGACAGGTGGATCTCAGAGAGAGAGGGAGGCAAACCCTGCAAGTCCTGAGCCCTGCTTGGTGGATTGAGTGGGAGCTGAGGAGATGTAACACTGCACAGGGTCATCCTCACACTGTCCCAGGGTCATCCTCACACTGCCCCAGGGTCATCCTCACACTGTCCCAGGGTCATCCTCACACTGTCCCAGGGTCATCCTCACACTGCCCCAGGGTCATCCTCACACTGTCCCAGGGTCATCCTCACACTGTCCCAGGGTCATCCTCACACTGCCCCAGGGTCATCCTCACACTGTCCCAGGGTCATCCTCACACTGTCCCAGGGCCATCCTCACACTGTCCCAGGGTCATCCTCACACTGTCCCAGGGCCATCCTCACACTGTCCCAGGGTCATCCTCACACTGTCCCAGGGTCATCCTCACACTGTTCCAGGGCCATCCTCACACTGTCCCAGGGTCATCCTCACACTGTTCCAGGGCCATCCTCACACTGTCCCAGGCAGTGCCCTATGGCAGCAGCCCTCTTCAGGGGTGGGAATTTGGCTCTGTCTGGGTTTGAACACTCAACCCCTAGCATCTCTTTGGGGCTGCTGCTCATCCAGAGGTCTCTGAGATCCTGCCCAGGAAATGAAGGCAGCACTGGACCAGGGGAAATGCTGCTTTGCAGCCTGGCTCTGCTGCATATTCATGGTGAACGTCTGCTTTTCATGGAGAGTTTGGACTCTTGCTGAAACACTTCAATGCCAAAAAAACCTTAACCCCCTTTTTTTTGTTTGGTTTGGTTTGGTTTGGGTTTGGTTTGGTTTGGTTTGGTTTGGTTTGGTTTGGTTTGGTTTGGGTTTGGGTTTGGTTTGGTTGGTTTGGTTTGGTTGTTTTGGTTTGGATTGGTTTGGTTTGGTTTGATTTGGTTTGGTTTGGTTTGGTTGGGTTTGGTTTGGTTTGTTTGGTTTGTTTGGTTTGGTTTGGTTTGGTTTGGTTTGGTTTGGTTTGGTTGGTTTGGTTTGGTTTGGTTTGGTTTGGTTTGGTTAGGTTTTGTTGGGTTGGGTTGGGTTGGGTTGGGTTTGGGTTGGTTTGGTTTGGGTTGGTTTGGTTTGGTTTGATTTGGTTAGGTTTGGCTTGGTTTGGTTTGGTTTGGTTTGGCTTGATTTGGTTTGGTTTGGTTGGTTTTGGTTTGTTTTGGTTTGGTTTGTTTTGGTTTGGTTTGGTTGGTTTTGGTTTGGTCTGGTTTGGTTTGGTTTGGTTTGGTCTGGTTTGGTTTGGTTGGTTTTGGTTTGGTTTGGTTGGTTTTGGTTTGGTTTGGTTTGGTTTGGTTTGGTTGGTTTGGTTTGGGTTGGGTTGGTTTGTTTGGTTTGGTTTGGTTTGTTTGGTTTTGGTTTTGTTTGGTCTGGTTTGGTTTGGGTTGGGTTGGGTTGGTTTGGGTTGGGTTGGTTTGGGTTGGTTTGGTTTGGTTGGTTTTGGTTTTGTTTGGTCTGGTTTGGTTTGGTTTGGTTGGTTTTGGTTTGGTTTGGTCTGGTTTGGTTTGGTTTGGTTTGGTTTGGTTTGGTTTGGTTTGGTTGGTTTTGGTTTGGTTTGGTCTGGTTTGGTTTGGTCTGGTTTGGTTTGGTTTGGTTGGTTTTGTTTTCTTTTGTTTTGGTTTGGTTTGGTTTGGTTTGTTTGTTTTTTCCAGACAGAACCATGGTTCATTCCCAGAGTTTCTCCTTCTGTGCAGTGCAGAACAGAGAGGAGGAATCAATCTCCCTCTCCACCAAAACCTTGCCATGAAGCAGCTCAGGACACTCCCCCTGCCAGCCACCCCACAGCACTGTGTGCCCACAGCCCATCTTCCCCACCTGTGGTCTAACACCCCAATGGCTCAGCATGGGAGGTGAATATGCACAGCAGAGGGGATTGAAGCACTGCTGTTTACAAGGCAGGAGCTTTTCCAGGCCTGCAGGCAATGTAATTTAAGACCAGGCAAACATCTGTCTGCTGGCAGTTGCTGCTTGTGACTGGGCAGATCTGCTCTGCCTCAGCCTGTGCTCCAGGTGATGCCCCTGGCAGATGCTTTCTCCTCTTTGAGCTTCCAGAGACAGGAACCCAGATGAAGGATGAGCATCACTGAGATCAGTCAGAGACTTTGCTTCCTGGCCATGGGAACGGGACAGCTTTGTCTTTGTCCTGGGTGTTTGCTCCATGGCCAACAGCAAAACGTCAGAGCAGAGAGATGAGATTTTTGTTGACTGAGGGAGAAGGTGAACTCAGCACAGGAGCTTCGTGCTGGATGTGCAAGTGAAGGGTTTTAAAATGCACAAGCAGTCCATAGGAGACCTTTGGCTGCAGTCCTGTGGGTGAGCATCAACCAGCAGCTTTGCTTTGATGGCAAGGAGGAAACAGTATCAAGCCCCAGTCCCAGCAGGGACCTCACTCAAAGCAGAGGCTCAAGACTAGAACATGCTGAAACCACTCCTGGGGATGTAGAAGTGGGAACATTATTCTCACAGGGAAAGACAGGGCCTGCAGCTGCCCTTGCTGAAGGTGAGGAGAGGGAATGTGATGTCTTGCAGGCCAGAGATTCACCAGGCAAACACCATCTGAAAGCTGAAAAGTAGAGAGTAAAGAAAAGGATCCAGGAAGAACCCCACATTCCCTCATCTTTGCTCTGCTGTCCACAGCATCTATTAACTCATTCTGGAGATTATTCTGACAGCCTGCACCTCTCTCAGTGGGAAAAGAGCAATTTTTATGTGCTGTATGCTTCTTCCCATCAGTACTTGTGTGGAAGCAAGCAGGGTAAAGCTGTTGCATTCAGCTGAGCACATTAAATGAGCCCAGTGGCTGGAATGCAGAGCAGTGGTGTGATAAATGACAGAGCAGGTGAGCCCTGCCAAGGGATTCAAGAGAACTTCCAAGTCATTTAGGACAAAGGAGAGCACCATCTATTTGCTCAGCACCATCTAGTTGCTCAGCACCATATCATTACAGGTAATCTGAAAACATGGGAAGGAAATGAAAGTGAAAATAAAATCTAAACTCTTTTTTTAATTTTTTTTTCTTCTTCTTTTTTTTTTCTTTTTCCTTTTTTTTTTTTTTTTCTTTTTTCTTTTTACTTTTTTTTTTTTCCCTGTCCTGGAAACAAAACAACAAAGAGAAATATTTTCCTTCTCAGCTCATTTTGGTTTCTGCACAAATGCAGGCAGCATGAGGAACCTCTCTGAATGCTGAACACTGGGGGCTGTGCCAAGGAACTCTTGCTGGGTTTAGCTCTTTGGGCTTGGCTCTGGCACCAGGCTGGATTTTAAAATAACCCTTCTGGAAACTGCACACTGAGTTCACCCCTCCAGTGTCCACAGCTGCCTGTGAGATGAGGATAATGGAGTGATCAGTTCAGAGGGTGCAGAAGCTCTCCCAGCAAGGCAGAACATGCAGGCACTGGATCCTGGATGGGATCATCCAACCCATCCATATTGTCACCTAATTGCTGGGGACTATTTCTTTTTAGTGGTGCCCGGCAATAGGACAAGGGGCAAGGGGCACAAACTGGAACCCAGGAGGTTCCATCTGAACAGAAGGAGAAAATTCTTTGCTGTGAGGATGCTGGAGCCCTGAGGCTACCCAGAGAGGTTGTGGAGTCTCCTTCTCTGGAGAGCTTCCAAACCCAGCTGGGCTCAGGGTCCAAATCATTCAGGATTTCTAGATGCAGATTTCAGAACAGAGCCACCAATGTCTGAAGTTCAGGAGCCTGTAGATGATGAGTCAGTGTTGCAGCTCAGTGCAGTTCTAATCGATTTTAGGAGTGCCATGGGCTTCCAGGCAGAGGTGACCTCGTTCACCATGAGGAAGCCTTGTGGCATCATGTCTCATAAGTCTGGGTGTCTCATCCCTAGCCCATGTGCTGCTGCAAACACACTCCCCCTGCTCTCCATGCATCGTTTTCAGGTTTTAATTCAAAGCAAGCAGTGTTTTGGTTTTTTTTTTTTTGCCAGACTCTGTGTACCTGCATCAAAGCAGCTTGGGATATTAAATGGAAATGAGGGCTACCAGACCTGTTTCCCACCACTCCTGGCTGATTGGCATCCCTTAACGTGCCCTCCATTAACTCTTCATTAGAGATCATCAGCACCTGTGAGACTTTGACAGGTTCCCATGAAGCTGATTAACCTGAATGTACCCAGGTTGCCTCATTTCCCTTGCTGCAAAGGTTGCTCAGGGTGAGCAGCCCTGGAAGCCTCTGACAGCCTGCAGGAAGCCATCTCCCATCTCTTCACTTGCCGGCACCGGCAGCATTTCTTCTCATCCAGAAAGCTTTCAGCCCCCCTCAGAACCAAGCTTTAGCCAGAAATGTTTCCTCAGCCTGTTGTGAAGAAAGAGCTTTCTTGGTGTTTATGTAAATTGTTTGAAGCAGCTCCCAATTATCATTCACAGGCTGCTGTTTAAATTCTAATTAGCTCCCAATTGTTTTTTTCCATGTCTGCAGCTGGCCCCGTGGAAGCACCCCTCCCACACTCACACCTGAGCACAAACATCACAGGATCATAAGATCCATCGTGCAATCATTTGCCTTGGAAGAGACCTTCAAGATCATGAAGTCCAACCCTCACCCCAGCACTGCCAGGTCACCACCAAACCAGGGCCCTCAGCACCACCTCTCCACAGCTTTGAAACCCCTCCAGGGATGGGGACTCCACCACTGCCCTGGGCAGCCTGGGCCAAGCCTTGACAACTCTTTTGGGGAAGAAATTGTTCCTCATCTCCAACCTAAACCTCCCCTGGTGCAACTTGAGGCCATTTCTTCTCATCCTATCACTTGTTACTAGGGAGAAGAGACCAACCCTCACCTGGCTCCAGCCTCCTTTCAGGGAGTTGCAGAGAACCTGAAGGTCTCCCCTCAGCCTCCTTTCCTCCAGGATGAACATCCCCAGTTCCCTCAGCTGCTCCTCACCAGACCTATTCTCCAGACCCTTCCCCAGCTTTGTTGCCCTTCTCTGCTCCAGCACCTCAAAGCTCTTCTTGGGGTGAGGGCCCCAGGGACCTGCACACAGACATTGTTGCATTAAATGTCATTGCTGGTTGGGGATTGCTATATTTAAGTCCTTAAGAATGCATCCTGGGCTGCCTGCCTGCCATGGCAGTGCACAGAGAGCTGCTCTTCCCTTTTCCCACTGCATTTTGGAGTGGCTGCATCCATCCCATCCCTACACAGAGCCTCCTGGCTCACCATGACTCATCTGGGCTGCCATCTAACCACCACAGGGGTCTGCCTGCACTTGGGGAATGCCAGGAGGCTGCTGTGATCCCAAGCAGCAGAAAGCCAAGAGGAAACTTGGTTTAATATTTAATGTTTCCATAGGAATCATCCCTGTGTGTCCCTGCCACTTGGTGAGGACGTTGTCATGGCACAGAGCCCCAGCCCTGAGTAGGAGGGGAGAGCAAACACACATCAGGCTCATGGAGTTCAGCCTGGTGGAAAAATCCATAGAGAAAATGCCTTTTTTGTTTCAAGAGCTGGTTACAGCTCAAATGCCTCCAGGCCATCTATAGAGTGTGTCTGAAAGCTAAAAAGTAAAAACTACACCTCCACTGCAGAGCAGGAGGAAGAAAGAGCCTGCTAAGGGATGTGTCTGAGGTGACTCCAACACCTTTTCTATACAGGCAGAGCTGGCACCATGCAGGGAAATGTGTTGGCAGCACACAGAGGATCCACCACCCAAGCACACCACAGCTGACCACATGCCCAGCTCAGCACAGGGGCACACCTTGGCTACCTGCAGCAAGAGCTTGAGCCTGCCTGTGTCCCTGGTTTACTTTCCCAGCCATAAATGCTCACCTCGAGGGTGTGCTCCCAAACAGGCAAAGATCTTCTTTCTCCAGCATGGAACAAGGACCTTCCTAAAAGCCCAGGCACTTCATCAAGCAATGAATCATAGGATCACAGAAGCCTTTTGGTTGCAAGAGACCTTCAAGATCAACAAGTCCAATCATTGACCCAGCACTGCCAGGGCACCACCAAACCATGGCCCTCAGCACCACATCTCCAGGGCTTTGAAACCTCTCCAGGGATGGGAACTCAACCACTGCCCTGGGTAGCCTGGGACAGACTTTGATAACCCTTCGGGGGAAGAAATTGTTCAAGGCTAACCTGAACCTCCCCTGGTGCAACCTGAGAACATTTCCTCTTGCCCTATTGCTTGTTTGCTGGGAGACTGCCCCCAGCCTTGCTCCAACCTCCTCTGAGGGGCTTTTAGAGAGTGAGAAGGTCTCCCCTCATCAGAAACCCTCATTTCCCTGTGGACCAGAGCAGTCTTAGCACACCAAGGTTGCAAACCCAACCATGACTTTGCCAGATGACCATTGATGTCACCATAGCTGTGTCCATTTTCTTGCTGAGTACCCCAGCAAAGGAGCTCTGGGGATTTTCTAGCCCAACCCCCCTGCCAAAGCAGGGCACCCACAGCAGCTTGCCCAGGGGCATAATGCCCAGCTGGGGCTGGAATCTCTCCAGAGAAGGAGACTCCACAACCTCTCTGGGCAGCCTGTTCCATGGCTCCAGCACCCTCACAGCAAAGAAGTTTCTCCTCTTGTCCAAATGGAACCTCCTGGGTTCTAGTTTGTGCCTATTTCCCCTTGTCCTGTCCCTGGGCACCACTGGAAAGAATCTGGCCCCTTGTTGTTGATGGGCTCAGCACACCCTGACCTTGCTGCTCTCTCACATTCAGAGTTTCTCATTAATTTGCTGGGAGCCCTCAGCACAGTGCAGAAATTATCTGGCATGAACAAGAGCCAAGTGCTGTAAATCAACTGTGTAAACAGAAATATCCTTCTTCCTTCAATGTGATTATTATTTTGCAGGAGGAGGTTGTTGTTTGAAGAGGCAGAGAAGCTGTTGAATCAGGAGAGGCAGCTCTGCTCCCAGGCACTGCCTGCCACAACAGTCTCCTTCCCTCCTAAGTTTCACAGGAAAATTTCAACCTCCTCCTATGGAGTCACAGAATGGTTTGGGTTGGAAGGGACCTTACAGATCAGCCAGTTCCAAGCCTGCTGCCATGGGCAGGGACACCTCCCACTAGATCAGGTTGCTCAAGGCCTCATCTAACCTGGCCTTGAATAATCTTGAGAGAGGAGGCTTCCACAGCCTCCCTGGGCAGCCTGTGCCAGTGTCTCCCCTACTCTCACTCTGAAGAATCTCTTCTTAATCTCCAGCCTAAATCCACCCTCTGCCAGTTTAAATCTTAGCACAAAGATCTACCTTCTTCCAGCTTAAATCTTAAATGTAGACTGACTTGGGGAAGTTTTTGACCAGTTATGATCATTTGGGGATCCCCAAACTCTCTTTCTGTTGAGTTACATCTATGAACTCTTTTTACATCCCATGTGAGGAAGCTCTGAGTGCAGCCTCACAGTGAAACCAGAGCTTCAACTCTAATTTGTTTTTCTTTCCTTCCTTCCTTCCTTCCTTCCTTCCTTCCTTCCTTCCTTCCTTCCTTCCTTCCTTCCTTCCTTCCTTCCTTCCTTCCTTCCTTCCTTCCTTCCTTCCTTCCTTCCTTCCTTCCTTCCTTCCTTCCTTCCTTCCTTCCTTCCTTCCTTCCTTCCTTCCTTCCTTTTCTTTCTTCTCCCCACTCAAAGAACTTACTCTAAAAATAGGGAATGAAGTAGGGAAGAAGAGACATGACAGCCCCAGGAGGGCAGGGAGGAGCTTTCCCAAAACCCCACACCATCAACAGCAGAGCCAGGAACCAAACTCCAGTCTCCAGGTCACCACCCCTCTGCTTGAAGTGCTTTGGCATTTGCCTTTCTTTGTCCCTTTATTTGTGTGTGTGTTGGTTCTTGCTGCAAGAATGTGCTTGATGGAAAGCAGTTCTCATGTCTCAGCAGGGCTAATAGATATTATTTGCTAATTGTGTTCTAATGATAAATATTTGCTGGATGGGAAAGGAAGGAAACTCTCCGAAGCATGCACAGGGTGCTCAGGGTACACTCACTGCTCTGCTTCTAGGAGACATATGGATCTGAATCATAGAATGGTTTGGGTTGGAAGGGACCTTAAATATTGTATAGTTCCAACCCCTCTGCCATGGGCAGGAAAACCTCCAACTAGAGGTGCTCCTGACAAAAAAACCAAGAAGTCCTGAAAAGGCATC
This sequence comes from Indicator indicator, assembly GCF_027791375.1. Classification (NCBI taxonomy): domain Eukaryota; kingdom Metazoa; phylum Chordata; class Aves; order Piciformes; family Indicatoridae; genus Indicator; species Indicator indicator. Next base: position 15,860,485 of record NC_072031.1, read on the forward strand.
GGTGTCACCCATGTGCTGCCTCTACTGACCATGCCACACATGCAGAGTATTTGCTTCTGGAGTCCAGGAGGTTTTGGTAACCAAGGAAATGAATGCAGCAACCTCAGTGAGGTGGCTTTGGAGGACACGGGGAGGGCACACTGAGGAACTTCTCTCTTCCGTGAAAGGTGCTGAGCAGTGCCAAGAGGAGGGTGCCTTGGAAAAAGGATGGATGAGAGAAGGTTATACAAATCTGGTGTTTAAGCCTGAACAGAGAAGATGACAGGAAAGGCTTTTGGTTGGCATTTGCAAGGCAAAGCCATTTCCTTTCCTAGAGACTGTTTGAGGTCCCTCCAAAAAGATGAGTAAGGTTTTGCTTTCCCTGGCAGCTCTGGAGAGGCTGCAGCCACACTTCCTCCCTTCCTGCATGGGGCTCCAAGCGACCGTTCCAAGGCGGCTTCTGCCTGGTGCAGTCTGCTCTTGCCCATCCATGTGGGGCTGGGATGGAGACCACTGCTGTGGTGGGAGGGGACTGGGATGGGGATGCAGATGATGATGGGTTGGGGAGAGGAAGGATCCAGGAAGGCTGGGCTGCTGGAGCTCAGGACCAGAGGGTGACTCAGGGAGAGCTGGACGCTGCTTGGGTTCATACTGGGACATTTCGCCTTGCTGGTCCTTGTTAATGGGAACCTCCCAGTACAGCATCAGCAGCACATATAAATGTCCCCTCCCCCTTGATGCAAGCACAGCCTCTGTTCCCTCTTCTCACCACTCTGGGTGTAGATTTTTGAACTAAAAAGAAAAATCCCCTCCTAGTCTGATTATCCCAGCTGAAGTCATTTGCAAACTCTTTGAGTTACCCCTTTCCTAACCCAGGTCCACCTCCAGCTCCAAAGGGTTTGTTTCTCATTTGGTTTTTCAAAGACATTCCAAACCCCTGTTCCATCATGACATCCATCTGCTTGCTTCTGATCCAGAGCTCTCAGCTATGGAGGATGGGAAATTGCTGGGCAGTGCAGAGCACTCAGGCACTGGGGCATGTGGAGCAGAGCTGGGGACTTTTCTGAGGCCCTTGTCTGAGATTAGGCTTTGAAAAAAGCAGAGAAGTTCCCAAGGTGCTTTCCCATCTCATGTCTCCTTACATGAGGCAGAGACTGCTTCCAAGATGAAAAAGGCACGACCTGGCCAGCACTCATCTCCATGGACTGGTGAGGTGTGGAAGTGCTGGGGACTGATGGAGGGCAGGCAGCCAAGCAGGAGAGCTGCAGGGGAGGAACATTCAAAGCACCAAGTTGTGACCTGAAGTGCAGAATGGCACAGCTAGAGGATAAAGCACAGCTTCCGCTCCTGATGCTCTCAGGAAAATCAAAAGCATTGCTTTTGCTTGTCAGCCTTGGTGCAGGGCTGATGCTGGAGCTTGCACCCTGTCAGGTATCCATCTCTTACCTTCCACTTTTAGAACTGTTGGGAGGTAGCTGCAAAACAGAACAAGGAAAAATGGAAGAAAATGGAGAAACTCAAACAATAAACCATCCCAAATTGGAACCCAGTTTTAAATAAAGCCACCAGTGTGTTTTTTTTCCAAGGGATTCTGCCCCTCTGCTCTGCTGAGACCTCACCTGCAGCCCTGGAGCTCTCGCACAGCAGAGCCATGGACCTGTTGGAGCAGGGCCAGGGGAGGCCACAGCAACCTCATTCCAGGTGAGGTTGGTTGGGGCTCTGAGCAACCTGCTTGAGCTGCAGATGTCTCTGCTGGCTACAGGGGGTTGGACTGGATGACATTTGAAGGTCCCTTCCCTCCCAAGCCAGTCTGGGATTCCTGACAGCGGGGGCAACACATTCCCTTTCTGCTGGCCTGTCCCCAGACACCTGGACACACACCCACACCATCCTCCAGCATCCCTGCAGGGACAGTTTCCACCTCTGCACCCTTTCAAGATGCTTTTTTCCACCTTTTCAGCTCAAGAACAAATCCCAGAGATTTTATTGTGGGCTTGGGTGGTTTGTTTGTTTTTTTTTTTTTCTCTCTCTCTCTTCTCCCCTGCCTAAAAAAGATGCTGAAACCTCCAAAGAAAAAAATTATTTCCATGTGATCCCAGCACTTTCCCTCTTGGCTGGAACACTGGATGTGGTTTTGGGGTTGTGGTTTTATGATACAATTTTTTTTAATACATTTTTTTGTACTCACAATTTTTTTTTTTTTTTCTGGCTTTCATTTCCCTCCCTGTGAGAAGAAGGCACCGTGAGACCCGACGGACCCAACTGCAAGTCTGGAGGGAAACTACAGCAGGACAAAAGCACAGGAACCCAGCATGAGTTGATGCAAGCAAAAGGACAGAGTGGGGGCAAAAAAAAAAAAAAAAAGAAAACCCCAAGAACCAACCCTTTTACAAACAACTCAGCTGCTGGGTTTCATCAGGAGCTCGACTGACTTTCAGTGTTTCATTTGGATTTCAGCTAGGAAGCTGCAGCCACCACTGAGGACTTAAAGCAGCTGAATGAAGGGCAGCTTTTGTATTATGCATCCTGCCAAGAGACAGCAAGGGAAGTAAGAGACAGAGGTTCTGAGTCACAAGGTGAGTTCAATGGATCTGAAGAAAATTAAAAAAAAGTGTGTGTGGGGGGAATTAAAAAATGCTGTTGGAATAGAGAAGGAAGTGTTCCCACCTTGCAGGAGAGTGGGTGAGGTGTAAAAAGAGATGCTGTGCTGTGCTGTGCTGCTGGTTTTGGCTTCTTTCACTTCAATTTAAGGAGAAACTTCTTTGCTGTGAGAGTGCTGGAGCTCTGGAGCAGGCTGCCCAGAGAGGTTGTGGAGTCTCCTTCTCTGCAGAGCTTCCAACCCCAGTTGGGCATTATGCTCATGGGCAAGCTGCTGTGGGTGCCCTGCTTTAGCAGAGGGGTTGGAGTAGATGATCTCCAGCCCCCCACCCCATGCTGGGATTTTGGGTTGATTCTGCTTCACTGCAGCAGGAGAAATAAGTACAAGGCCAGGCTGTGGCTGAGCTGGCTTGAATTTGTTCCTACTAAAGGTGCTCTTTTCATTAATTCCCCCCCAGCACCCCAGAGTGATGCTTTCTTGTATCCTGAGCCTTCTCTCAGCAGTGGGAAGAGGATGGTGCCCACACTGAGGCAGGGTCTCCCACAGCCATGGGAGCCTAGGACAGGCAAAAGTAATTTCTTAGCTTCCTCCACAGCCATGGAAGCTTTCAGAGGACTTTGCTTCTCCACCTTTGCCAGGGAACTGCAGCCACTTGCAACGTGCTGCTTGCTCCTGAGATGCAGGGTGGGATGTGAGCACCCACATCGTAGTGCTCCCCCCCACCCAGCTGGGACAGCACCCCCTGGGGCCTGCTGCAGGGACCCCTCTGCCTGCTTCATTTCAGCACACTCAAAGCCAAATCCCTGATGTGACTGAGTCAGCAGCAGCAGGTCACTGGAAGCTGCCTTTCTGCTGGGAAGGGTGAAGGAGAGTTGAGTGCTGTCCACTTCACCAGGGTGAGCTGCTGTGCTGGAGAAACTGCCCCAGGGATGGCTTACTGTAAGTGAGGTCCTGTGCCTCAGCAACCCTGGGCTGAAGCTGCACTGAGTCACCAGCTGGGCTGAGTCACCAGCTGGTCTTGCCATGGAGATGGAATCGCTTTCAAGGAGCCGCCCAGCCTGGAGCAGGAGCATTTCCTGCAGGTTGCAGGCATGTTCCTGGCAGGAGCTGCAGGCAGGAATGAGAAGAAGGAGAGGGGAACCAACAAACATCCTTCTGCTCCCTGTTAGTGCTGACATAAGTGTGGTTACAGCACCTCCCAGACTTGGAAAGCTGGTACCATGCACAGAAGCAGGTGCCCAGGACCATTTCCATCCTGGCACAGCTCCTCCCATCGTGCCTGCAGGGGACTGAGTTAAATCCACTTGATCCCTCAGGTCTGAGCATGTGCAGGTAGTAGGAAGGGATGTTTGCTTGGGATCTTGTCTTCCCATGCCTGATGGGTGACAGCACAGCTGGAGAGAGCTGTGGTAACTACACAAGCTGCTGTTCCTCAGGGATATGGACTACTGGGGGTGAATCTGTTTCACAGCTCCTCCCAGGACAGAGGAATGAGGACAATTCATCCACACTGGAATCAAACACTTGTTAAAAAGGAACCCAAAGCAGATAATTAGAAAGGGAGCTACAAACTCACTGACCAAAGGTTCACCCAGGTCAGTACAAGCATGGATGAAGCTAACAACCCTTTGACCTCCCCATGGTCAGATCCTGGCTTTGCCTCCATTGCTGCCTCACTCACAACTTGCAGAACTTGACCCAACCCAAGTGTCTCTAGCAATGCTCCCAACCCTCTGCTGCATCACCCCAGCATGTTGCATAAACACAGTGGACAAGAGGGCGTTGACTTGGGCCATCTGCAAACCACTACAGACAGCGGAAATTTTTAAACCATGTTGCTTTTCAGCATCCAAATGTTCTTGTCTGCAAGCCCTCAAATCACTTCAGGGCTGCAGAAGAGCTCCTGGTGCTCAGCTCAAGCAAAGCACCTCTGCAGCATCGTGTCAGAGGGCAGCTGGTGGCAGAGGAACCTCTGACCTGGCAGAGCTTTGCCTTGGAGAATGCACAAAGCTCCTTCAGGGTTTGGGGCTTTTCTGCAATAAGTTGCTCATGAAGAAATTTTAGATCCTCCTGGGGAAGAGAATAAAACCAAATGCCCAACAAATCATTTCCAAGAGGAAGTCCAATGTCCAGACAAACCCAGCTCTGAGGATGCTTCGCTTCCTGCTGCTGGCGGCACGAGGAGCTCTGCGGCAGTGAGGAGGTCAAGGCTTGAAAGAAGACAAAAGGTATGAAAGCAGAACTGGAATATTTTCTGACTCTGGAATGATGCCAAGCTTCATGGCTGACACATCCATGTATTTTCCATCTCTGTGGCTCAGGAAAGGTTTTGTTTTCACTTGCCCTCGGGGACTTTCAATCAGGATTTGTCACTAATTAAAACGGGTGGTAGCCAAGGGCTGTGAATTTAAAGCAAAGATGGCCAGAGATGGATTTTCCTGAGTCAAGCTCTAGGAAAAACAGGAAGGAAAACTCCAGCAGAAATTGAGTGTGCAGCTGAGGGAGCCAGGAGCCCTTTCTGCCCTGTGAGCTCAGAACAGTAATTAGTGGGATTGATTTCCCTGAGCATCCCTGCAAGGTAAGGGCATCCTCCCAGTGCACCCTGAGGTAGGCTGAGGTAGCTCTGTACCTTTGCCACCACCTATAGAACCCACAGTGCCTGCTGGTAGTGCAAAAGGACCAGATGAAGTCTGGCCAAGAGTAGGGTTCAGGCTGCAAACTCCACGTTGCCTCCCATAGGGAAAACCTTTTGGCTCAGCCTTCAGGCTTTGCCTTCTTGCTTTATTTCCTCTGTGCAGAGCAAGTAATGAGCTCCTTTTGTGGGTATCTTGGGAGGTTTCTCAGGATGTCTGTTGCCCTGATGTGTTACTTTGTTAACATTCTTCGGGTACACAGGATGATTAAAAAGCTTTGCATGAGCAAATGGGCCTCGTACAGAAGCCATCTCCCTTGAGCTAGAAGATTAAACTCAATTGTGAATCCTCCCCCGCCCCCCCCAAAAAAAAATCCAAAACCAATCAAGGTGCTCCCTGCAGCTCTAACAGTGGGCAAGAAACTCTATTTAAATAAGAAGCTGTACACAAGAAGAAAGAATCACATAATTTAACTCCCTGAGCTGGAACTAATGGTTTCTGTCCTTCCCTAGCAGAGGTCTGTGGCAGCTCTAAAGCCTTTGGGAGGAGGAATTTGGCTTTGTTGTTTTTTTGCTTTGCTGGCTGATGCTAGGTGTTGCTGGAAGCCAGCACTTCTGCTGCAGGTTATTCATAGCAGGTGAAAACCAAAATGCATAACTAAAAAGCTTGATGGATGATATTTAAGTCAGGGAAGTGCCAGGGTCAGTGTAGAGCGAAAATGCATTGTTTAATCACCTCTTCTTGCTTGGATTGAGCATGGAAGACAACAGGATCCTTGGTTGGGGCATCACATTCTCACCAGCACCACGAGGCAGCAGCCCTTAAGGGGTTTGTGTTGCCAGCTCTTGAAGGTATTATGAGCAGCTTTATCCCCAGGTTTAAGTTCAGATAAGAGCCAAATGCCCTATGCTTCATCCCAAGGTTATTGACTACCATGAGAATCCCAGAATCCCACCATGGTGGGGGTTGGAAGGGTCCTCTGCAGATCATCAGGTCAACCCCCCTTGCTAACCCAGGGGCACCCACAGCAGCTTGCCCAGGGGCACAATGCCCAGCTGGGGTTGGAAGTTCTCCAGAGAAGGAGACTCCACAACCTCTCTGGGCAGTCTGCTCCAGGGCTCCAGCATCCTCACACCAAAGAAGTTTCTCCTTCTGGTCAGGTGGAACCTCCTGGGTTCCAGTTTGTGACCCTTGCCCCTTGTCCTGTCCCTGGGCACCACTGACAAGAGTCTGGCACCAGCTTCTTGCTCCCCACCCTTTATCTCTTGCTGAGCATTGCTCAGATCCCTCTGGGGCTGCTCTTATTGAGACAATACTTTGGTCCTGATTGCCTGGGTCTGAGTGCACATGGGATCTTCTTTAGCCCATTATGGAGAGTCTCCATCACACAGATGTATGATGATATGCACAAGGTGTAGCACTGCAGAGGAGACCCAGAGGCATCATGGGGACCCCAAATGCTCTCTCAAGTGCTAACTTTCTCTTCTGGTCTCATCTGGGCTTCTTGTTTATGAACATTTAGAGTCACATTCCATTTCTGCACCTCTCTGGCAGCACAAAGATGGCTTAGGAAGTGAATGGAAATGAAAAAGGCCTTAATGAAAATGGAATTCAAGCCCTGAACACTGATATAAAAGGAGGATTAATCCCTCCTCAGACTTGTCCCTAAAATGAGGCCCAATTACGAAGAGAAATATCATTTCAAGTTATGACAGATTTGATGAAAGAACCTTGCCTGCTGTCAGAAGCAAAGTCATTATCTTGCTGCTAATACGTATTCATGGAGTTTCCAGGGAGCTGGCTCACACCAGGTAATAAAAGGTGTGAATGACAGCTCCTTAGAGGCAGGTAGGGATGAGAAGAAAGAATGCTGGGACCATCCAAGTGCCTTGCCCCATACTGATATTTCTTTTTTCCCTTCCATATTTTCTTGGATGGTTCATTCTCTACTCATTGAAGCCTCTTTAGAGCAGGGTTTCCCTTGCAAATGGGACCTGTGTGTTGACTGAGTTCTGCCTGAAAGCCAGGACATCTAGCTACTGCATTCCCACCTATTCCAGGAATTAATACTGGTGGGAAGAAAAGTTCACAGAATCACAGAATGTTAGGGGCTGGAAGGGACCTTGAAAGCTCATCCAGACCAACCCCCCTGCCAGAGTAGCATCACCTAGAGCAGGTCACACCGGAACACAGCCAGACAGGTCTTGAATATCTCCACAGAGGGAGACTCCACAACCCTCCTGGGCAGCCTGTTCCAGGGCTCTGTCACCCTCACAGGGAAAAAATTCTTCCTCCTGTTTCCATGGAACGTGCTTTGCCTCAGCTTCCACCCCTGCCCCTTGTGCTGGCATTGGGCATCACTGAGCAGAGCCTGGCTCCAGCCTCTGGGCACTCACCCTGCACATCTTTATCAACATGAATGAGGTCACCTCTCAGGCTGCTCCTCCTCTCCAAGCTAAACAGCCCCAGCTCCCTTAGGAAGATGTTCCACTCCCTAATCATCTCTGTGGCTCTGCACTGGACTCTCTCTAGTAGTTCCCTGTCCCTCTTGAACACTGATGCTGGAGGCAGGCACTGGGGAAGTCTCAGACTGGACTCAGCAGCTGATGAGACCTGGATCCAGGAGCTGGATTCTGGGCCTGGATTCAGGCACTCCTGGGCTGGGGTCAAAGACAGAAGGGACAGGTTGGGGATTTGGTTTTGGTTTGAGGTTTTGTTTTGTCTTTCTTGGTTGGTTGTTGTGGGTTTTTCTATTTGGGCTGGGCCCTTTGTTTTTATTTGGGTTGGGTTCATTTGGTGTTTTGATTTGGTTGGGTTTCGGTTGTTTATTTTGCTGGTGGTGGGGTTTTTTCCCCTTCTATTTACCTGGTGCCTCTTGTCAGACATTCCAGCTGTAGGTAAGGAGACAAGGGCTTGCCTTTTCCATTGCTTGTAAACAGCATGCAGGGGCTTATCCTTTCTACCTGGAATCTCCTGGTGCCACTCCAAGACCAGCTAATAATTAATCAGAAGTGCACCTTGTGGTAGCATCAACAGATGGCCCATCAGAAGCTCTGATTTGATGCCACATGTTAATCATTTCTGTTCCTTTGCCCAGCTGGCTCTGCTGAAGATGAGTGTGGTGCTTCTCCTGCTCTTGGTGTCCACCAGCACCATCAATGCTGAGCCAGCAAAGGGTCTGCCAAGAGGGGAGCCGCGGCGGCTGTCGTGCGTGCGATGCTGTGGCCCTTCAGAGCAACCTCTCTCCATCCTCTCCTCACGGCACACAAGGATGAGCAGTGACCCTGCCTACACTGCACCCAAAGTCCAGCCCACTATAGACATCACCATCCTCAAAGGTGGGCAAAGAATCACAGCACCACAGAACTGCCTGGTTGCAAAAGACCTTCAGATCATTGAGTCCAACCATAGCCTAACATCTCTCTGTACATAACTGTTAGGCCATGGCCCTAAGGTCCTCATCTAAACAGCTTTTAAAGCCCTCCAGGGATGGGACTCCACCACTACCCTCAGCCAGGCCTTGACAAACCTTTTGGGGAAGAAATTGTTCCTCAGATACAACTTAACCCCCTCTTGGTGCAACTTCAAGTCATTTCCTCTCATCCTATCACTTGTGTGCTTCTCCTCACACCACTTTATCCTCCTTCACCACTTCACACCTCTTTATCTACATTTTCACTTTATCTACTCCTTCACTTTATCTACCCAAAAAGAATTGGCAGGACACAAGCTGTAAATGTGAGAAGAGCTGGCAAAAGGCTCTAATCCATCCCAAATCAGAATCATTGGAAGCTCAGGTGAAGAGCTGGCAAAAGGCTCTAATCCATCCCAAAGCACAATCACTGGAAGCTCAAGTTACGTCACACACACACACAAAAAACCACAACCAGATGTAGAAGTTATCAGAGAACCACCACAAGGCAGAGTTAGACAGTAGGAATGATGCTCACTTTTTCCACTGCACATTTTTCACTCTCAGTAAGGCAGGAATCAACAGCTGAGCAACATAATGGATGAGACTTTCCAGGAGTCCTGTGCCCAAACCTAGTTCCCTCTCCCAGACTCAAATCAGACCTCAGCAAAATCAGCAATTTTTCTTGCCCTAAGAGCTGCACAGCTGGGGGGTGGATGAACACTGGATTTGTGTCACAAGCCTGCTCAGGCCATGGAGTTCCACTGTTGGACACTGAACACTGGCACCACACACTCAGTGGAGCCAAGCTTTCACCTGGCATTTTTATCCCTCTGGGAACTAGGGAGATGCTGGTGTTCCACCAATGCTCCCAGATGCCTGTGCTGGGAAAACAGTGTTTGTGCAGCTGCTCTGCTGCTTGTCTCCAGAAAGTCTCTCTCTGCTGGTCTCTCGTCTTCCCTGGAGGTGTTTAAAAGACACAGAGATGAGGAATTGAGGGACATGATTTAGCATCAGTGTGTCGGTGTGAGCTGAAATTCCCCCCCCCCCCAACAATAACCAGGCTAGCCCAGTCTGGAAGCAAATGAAAAGCTGTATTTACAAGCAGAGTCTAAAATCTACAATGAAATGCAATGAATATGTACAAATATACAAAATTCACAACATTCACAAATATATACAATCAACAGAAAAGCACAACCGATCTCCCTTTGCTTCCCCCCAAGGGGACCCTCCCAAAGGGGCCTCTCTCTCCCAGGAGCTTCCCCCCAGACCCCCCTGGACAGAGAAGCAGAGTTAGTTAAGCAGAAAGTTGTTAACTTAGCTGCCAAGGTCAGTGTGTTATCTTCAGCCAGAAGAGAAGAAGAAACAGCAGCCAGACAGCCCAGCAACTGCCCCCACTGCCGAACGCAGAATGTGCCGAATGCCTACTTTGTTTTGGGTAATAGTTCTTAAACATTTCTATCTATCCAATGGAAGTGTTTAGAACAATCAGTATTTTGCTTTCTTACACCCAATAGTGACTTATTTACATTCTTTCACTTTCTCTGTTCTGAACTTTGCAAGGAAAAATTAAAAAGACAGTTTCAAACCATCACAATCAGTCTTGGTAGAGTTAGAGAATGGTTGGACTTGACGACCTTCAAGGTGTTTTCCAACCAAAACAATTCGATGATTCTAGGATGTGTCTGCAGCTCAGGCTTCCTGTACTTGTGTTTGTCAAGGTTTTCCTTTATGGATATCAGGAAAAAGTTCTTCACTATGAGAGTGGTGGAACACTGGAACAGGTTGCCCAGGGAGGTGGTTGAGGCTCTTTCCCTGGAGATATTCAAGGTGAGGCTCAACGAGGCCCTGGGCAACCTGATCTAGTTGGGGATGTCCCTGCTAAGTGTGGGGAGGTCAGACTGGATGAGCTTTGGAGATCCCTTCTGGCCTGGACCTTTCTATAATTCTGTGTTTCTGTGACTCTATGGTTCCATGGTTCTGAGACTCCACGGCTCTGTGACTCTATGGCTCTGTGACTCCATGGCTCTGTGACTCCCTGGCTCTGTGATTCCATGTCTCTGTGTCTCTATGGCTCTGTGACTCCCTGGCTCTGTGACTCTATGGCTCTGTGACTCCCTGGCTCTGTGTCTCTATGGCTCTATGACTCCATGGCTCTGTGACTCCATGGCTCTGTGACTCCCTGGCTCTGTGTCTCTATGGCTCTATGACTCCATGGCTCTGTGACTCCCTGGCTCTGTGACTCCCTGGCTCTGTGACTCCATGGCTCTGTGACTCCCTGGCTCTGTGACTCCCTGGCTCTGTGTCTCTATGGCTCTGTGACTCCATGGCTCTGTGACTCCCTGGCTCTGTGTCTCTATGGCTCTGTGACTCCCTGGCTCTGTGTCTCTATGGCTCTGTGACTCCATGGCTCTGTGACTCCCTGGCTCTGTGTCTCTATGGCTCTGTGACTCCCTGGCTCTGTGACTCCCTGGCTCTGTGTCTCTATGGCTCTATGACTCCATGGCTCTGTGACTCCATGGCTCTGTGACTCCCTGGCTCTGTGACTCCCTGGCTCTGTGTCTCTATGGCTCTGTGACTCCCTGGCTCTGTGTCTCTATGGCTCTGTGACTCCCTGGCTCTGTGACTCCATGGCTCTGTGTCTCTATGGTTCTGTGTCTCTATGGCTCTGTGACTCCATGTTTCTATGCTCACAGGTGAGAAGGGTGAGATGGGAGAGAGAGGCTACCCTGGCGCAGTCGGGAAGGAAGGAGAAAGAGGTCTGCGTGGCTTTAGTGGCCGGAAAGGGCAGAAGGGGCAGCCTGGCCCCCAGGGCCACTCCTGCAAGCAGCTCTACGCTGCTTTCTCGGTGGGGCGGAGGAAGTCCCTTCACAGCTCAGACTACTTCCAGCACCTGACCTTCGACACGGAGTTCGTGAACCTCTACAAGCACTTCAACATGTTCTCGGGGAAGTTCTTCTGCTACGTGGCAGGAATCTACTACTTCAGCCTCAATGTCCACACCTGGAACTTCAAAGAGACCTACCTGCACTTGATGAAGAACGAGAAGGAGGTGGCCATCCTCTACGCCCAGCCCAGCGACCGGAGCATCATGCAGAGCCAGAGCCTGATGCTGGACCTGCAAGAAGGGGAGGAGGTCTGGGTGAGGATGTTCAAGAGGGAGAGGGAAAATGCCATCTACAGTGAGGAGTCTGATGTCTACATCATCTTCAATGGGCATTTAATCAAGCCAGCCATAGAGTAACCATTCCTCAGCTTCAGGCTCACAGCTTTGGTAGATACATTAGTGTCTTCCCTCTTAGAAAAGCACACACTTATTTCCATCTGGAAGGATTCCAGACCTCCTGGGCTTCTAATATTGTCTGCCCATGCGAAGGACACCTCTGTGGGTGGAGGTGATTGTTTCAAGGTGATGCAAGCTCCTCAAGTACAGAGAAGGCTTCAGCCCCTATGTGCCTTGGAGAAAACACACACACAGGGCTCCAACTTTGCAGCCCTGTGTGCATCTCCAACAATAACCCTATAGAGTTTCCTAAGTTGGCAGTAAAATTTGAACTGCTTGGTCCTGTTTTAGAGAAGACCTTTCAATTACAGCCAAAGATCCACTTCAGATACAAGTTTTTCTGGGTACTAGCTAAGGAATATTACTCCTGCAGCAATATTTGGGTATCTTTGCAGTGTGCACTGTTGCTGACAAGAGCCCAAGCCCACCAGCACCTACACCAGGTCTGTTCCACTCAGGTAGACAAGAACACACCAGTGCTGACAACAATATTTTCCACAACACACCTAGCCTGCATTAGATTTTTTTTTTTTTTTTTTTTGTTCCTTTTCATGTAATCATAGAATCAGGAATCCCAGCTTATGGCATTCTGAGAACACAGTGCTAGAATTAGATAAAGGCATGGACCTGATGGAGCAGGTAAAGAGGAGGGACACACCTGAAGCACCTCTGCTACGAGGACAGGCTGAGGGAGCTGGGGGTGTGCAGCCTGGAGAAGAGAAGGCTCCAGGGAGACCTCAGAGCAGCCTGCCAGGACCTGAAGGGGTTACAGGAAGGCTGCAGTGGGACTGTTCCCAAAGGCCTGCAGGGACAGCACCAGAGGCAATGGTTTGAAATGAGAGCAGAGCAGATTGAGATTGGATGTGAAGAACAAGTTCTGCAGCAGGAGGCTACTGGAACACTGCAACAGGTTGCCCAGGGAGGGAGCTGAGGCCCCATGCCTGGAGCTATTCAGGGCGAGGCTGGACAGGGCTCTGAGCAACCTGCTCTAGTGGAGGATGTCCCTGCTGCCTGCAGGCAGGTTGAAGTAGATGACCTTTGGAGGTTCCTTCTAACCCAAACCATTCTATGATTCAGTGATATCTTCTGGTGGACTCTATCCCTGCCTGGTGTGGGGAGATTGGAACTGGATACCTTTAAGGGCCTCTCCATTCCAAACAATGATTTTATATGGATTTGGCAAAGCTTTTTCAAAGGCACATGGTTTTGAGCAGAGCTGTGGCCACAGGTTGTAACTTTGCTAGACTCCTGTGCTGCTAGAAGAACATCCACCCTGTCACAGGAGAACATCTACCCTGGCTGGGAATGCTCCATTACCATCTAACAGCACACTTCTGGAAAGAAAAAAACATTAAAAAAAATAAAATAAAAGATGCTTTGTTGCAAGCAGAGATATTTTAGGGGATTGGATTTATTTTCTTTCTCCTCAAGAATTCTTGACAGAAGAGATGAAAGGTAGATGCAGCAGCAAGAAGCATCATTTTGCCCAGTACCTCCTTGCCCATTCTCCCAGGCTCCATTTGGATGAAAGACACAGGAAAAGTTCTTCCTAGACAAATTGCTTCACTGCTGTACCTCACCTATCCCCAGCTGTTAGAAAAGTAGCTGAAATAAAGAGATTGCTTTGAGTATCCTGACTGTGTTTGTCTTATCTCCACGTCCCTTTTTCACAGTACACAGCTGAAAACCTGAACATCCAGTCCCATAAAACCCTCCTAGGTGGCACTTTTGGTTACTTTCACACCAAAGGACTCCAGCATTTGCACTGACACCAACTGTTTTTGCCTTGCAGGCCAGTAAAGAGCCATCACCAAGTAGCAGGATGGGGAGAGAGAGAAGTTAATGATCCCTTGCTGTAAAATAAAGAGCAAACCTTTGAGGTATCACAACCTTTGTGAAGAAAGGAACTTTTAAATAGCCTACCTGGAAAGTAAATCTGTGATGAAAATAGGTCTACAAGCCTTCAACAATCTCATCTGCTCCTGCTTCCATCACACTCTGCAAACCTGAAAAGAAAGAGCAGGAAACTTACCTTCCCAAGGGAAGGTTGTGCAGATCCTCCTGACCTGCTCTCAGCTATCCCAGCTGCTTCATCATTTCCTTCTCATTTTCCTTCTAAAAAGACCTTCCTAACTACCTCTTCCCATCAGGATGATGGCTGCAGTGTTTATCTGCAACACACCACTTTGGTGTGGAGAGCACCAACAGGGAGATGCCCTGAGCCCTGAGCAAGCAAGCAGAATCCTTCCCCCTGCCCTGGCCTCATTTGCAGGCCACTTTTCCCAGCCACAGACCATATTTAAGAGCTCTAAACCTTTCCCCTCTTTTTTTTTTTTTTTTGTCCTTAGTTTTGAATCTTTCCCCACCCAAACCCAGAAAGTCATACTCTGGTGGCAGGATACTGCTGGTGGTGGACCTCATGAGATGCCTGCGGTGGAGCAGGGTTTTTTCACTGAGGCTGATGTGGGATCAGGGCTGTCTTTACATTCCTCACATAGTGAGTAGCTTCCCCACAGCTTTGGCTCACTCTGCAATTCACTGCACTGACTCTAACTAAAATGAAAAAAAATAAACCAAATCTATGAGCCAGCCCTTTTAAAATGTCCTGGCCAGCTGGAGTTATTGACAGTGCTGGGGGGAAAAAAAATCAAACCAAACCCACCCCAAATGTGTTTATGATGGACCTGCACTGATTTTGGAAGAGTTACTTCCTACCAGGAAGCAAACTAAATCCCATCCATCCACCACCCCATCCCTCTGTGTGTCCACCTCCATAACATCCAGACACACAGCTGGAGGCTCTGATATGATGGAGACATCCAAAGGACTCAGGACTGATGCCCCAGTGGCACAAACAGGTCAAACATCAAAGCCACACAAAGGGCTCAGGTGCAGGATAACCTTTTGAATAATAAAACTACATGAGCCTGTTGCCTACATGGTTCAGATCAGCCAAAGAATTCAACCTTCCCAATTCTTTTGGGGGAAGGGGAGGAAGAAATGGAGATATCTAAAAAGCTTAATGTACAAAGACATTCTTCCTACTGCCACATTTCAAATGCAGCCATCAGTGTTTGGAGTTTCTTTTTCCCCTACTTCAAGCCCAGGGAAAATCATCCCTGATCAGAGAAGTGTAAGGAGCCAAATCCAAAGCACAAATATTTGAGACTGATATAGATGGAGCCTGCCAAAGCCTCTCTTAGAGGAATAAAATTTAAATCCTTTTTTTTTCTTCCCTTTTTCCAGCAATATGAGAACTAAGGTTTGAAGAAAAGCTTTTTAATTTCTCTTCTGAAGAGTAGAAGGAAGGGGAGTTAAGTGTTGAAGAACACCAACTGAATTTGTATTTATTTTTCCAATTATTTCCCTAAAGTCACACTTTTTATACTTTGGAATAAGTCATCAGGGATCCATCAGAATACTTTCCCCAAATCCTTCAGGGAACAATAGCCCACAGAAATGATAAAACTGCCTCAGCTGACTTAAATCCCAGGATTTTATAAAGAAATATCAACTCTCCTGTAGGTCCTTCCCAGCCCAGGATCCTTAAGGAAGGAACAGGCTGCCCAGGGATGCTCAAGAAATGTGTGGCCACAGCACTGTGGGACACAGCTTAATGGTCCTGGTAGCCTTAAATTGATGGTTGGGCTCAATGACCTTAGAGGTGTTTTCCAACCAGAACAATTCCATGACCCAAACATGTTCATGCACCACCCTTCCTTGCATGATTGCTCTGAATAAAGCCCTGCATCATGACTTGGAGGAGCTGTGAGGAGTCCTTATGTAGCTACACAACTGCTTTGTAACTGACTTTTGCCCATTTTCACTGCCCTGACCTTGCAGCTGTGACAGGGGTGGAAAACCCAAACTCCTTGCACTTGCAAACCTAACCTAAAGCCACCACAGAAGCCTCTGACTCTTAAGAACATCTTTTCTTTAGGAGCTAAAAATAATTCAGATTTTCCTCCCCCTTCCTTCCCCTCCCTTTTTCTTTTCCTGAAGGAGAATTTAGGGTGGTGCTTGGACTCCTCTTCATATGGAGAAGCAGCAAATTGCTTGAAGCTCACCCGGGTCTGCCTTAACGAGGTGAGAGGTTATACAAGGCAGCAGTAAAGGCTGGGGGGAACCTTCTGGGCTTGCTGGAAGAGGTGAATTTTGTGCAGTTCTAGATGAGTGAAGTGCTGGAGAGAAGTTACAGATGCGAATTTTTACTTGGTTTTTAATAGAGTTGAATATTTAATTGTCTTTTTAAGGGTGCTAACATCTTCTGGCCTGGTCAAGCACTGGAACAGGTTGCCCAGGGAAGTGCTGGAGCCACCAGCCCTAGAGATGCTTAAAAAACAACCCAACAATGAGCAGACTTGGACTTTAGAACATGGTTTAGTGGTCTTGGTGGTGTTGGGTTGCTGCTGTTCTTGCAGGCTCTTTACTGACCTCGAAGATCTTGCCTTTAAAGAATTCAGTGCTAAATCATGCTGTAATTGCTCCACAACCCTCTCCTGAAAGAGCTGTTTAAGGGTTTATAATCCTGTCTGTGTGCAGTTTAATGGCTCTTACAGTGCTGTTAGAGCTCATTGCAATTGGCAGAGCTGCTGACTGGGTTGGTGCTTGATGCCAAAGGGAAACTAAACCCTCCCTGTGCTCCCTGTTTTCTCTCTTCGTTTTTCTGCTCCCACAGGATTGCTTTGCTCAAACCCTCCTGTGCTCTCTGCTGCCAGTCTCCTCCAAGATGATTAAACTTCTGAACTTGTTTGTTGACTCTCTTAGACTGTTCTGGTGAGCTGCAAATTAAAAGTCATCTTCAAGAGGGCTCTTCTAGCACCTTCTAATTCTCAGTAAAAAGAGCAGCAGGTGAAGATGAGGTCTTCCTCTTGCTGCAGGTTTAGTGGTGAAGCTGAAATGCAGTTAATTGCCCTGCTTGCACCCTTGTGATGGTGATGAGGACTCAAAGCCATGTGAGAAGAGGACCTGGGAGGACTGATGCTGTACCCTGAGCTAACCACTAAAGCAGCCTGGCTTCTGTGCTCTCTCCCTCTCACCATTTGTTTGTTACCCAGCAGAGAGGACGACCTTGTCCTGCTGCTTTACAGCAGCTTGCCGAGCCAGGATTTCATGTTGCTCTGCTCAGGCTGTCACCTGTGCTCTTCAAAGGTAGCCCAGACCCTTGGTTTGATGTCAGCCTGCAGTAATAAACCATCCCTTAGTGACTGCTGCAGTCACAGTTCTGGCTCATCATGAGCTTAGCAAGGGCTGTGAGATTCACAGATTCATAGAACAGAGATGGTGTGAATCAGGCTTTTGTCAGCCAAAGGAGGCTGATAAAAAACCTGTTCTGCAAAAGTTAATCCAAAATACTAAATTTCCATCAAATTCAGCTCTTTGCATGTTTTTTTCTGCCTCAAAATATTCAGAATGGGACCTGCCAACAATCCTACTTTTCCCTGGAAGCAGTTGGTGTTGCTCCTCTGATCCCATGTTGGGCAGGCAGCATTGGGATGGGCTGTGCTGATGAATCTCTCCAGGCATTAAGCAGGTTGCTCTGAGAATGTGCTGGATCCTTTTGGAGCTCTGATTACTCTCATCCCTTTTTTTAACCACTTTTCAGATACCCAAGCCTTAAAAGAAACCCTAAAAAAACCGCAACAGCAACAAAAAAAGATCTTCTTAAGCACATCTGGGAATGGGGGAACATCAGGCTTGAAACTGAGAGATTTAGAGTAGATGGAAGAGATTTATTTTGTTTTACACTGGGGGTGTTGAGGCATTGGCCCAGGTTGCCCTGAGAGGTGGGACACGTCCTAAACCTGGAGATGTTCAAGGTCAGGTTGGACAGGGCTGTGAGGAACCTGCTCGAGTTGAAGATATCCCTACTGACTGCAAGGGGGGTTGGATTAGATGACCTTTAGAGGTCCCTTCCAAGCCCCAAACTCTAAGATTCTGTGGCATGGGTGTGAGCTGCAGGTGTGCATCACCTCCACCAGCTGATGCTTAACTGTGAGTGGGTTAGGCAATACTGCAAGTAGGTTTCGCCTCACTGCATCCTGTCTGCTCTGCTCGTGGTGCTCACCTGTGTCATAGAATCATAGAATCAGTCAGGGTTGGAAGGGACCACAAGGATCAGCCAGTCCCAACCCCCTGCCATGGGCAGGGACACCTCACACTACAGCAGGCTGGCCAGAGCCTCATCCAGCCTGGCTGCAAACACCTCCAGGGATGGGACCTCAACCACCTCCCTGGACAACCCATTCCAGGCTCTCACCACTCTCATGGGGAAGAACTTCTTCCTCACATCCACTCTGAATCTCCCCACTTCCAGCTTTATTCCATTCCCCCTAGTCCTATCACTCCCTGATAGCCTAAAAAGTCCCTCCTCAGCTTTCTTGCAGCCCCCTTCAGATCCTGGAAGGCCACAATAAGGTCACCTCGGAGCCTTCTTTTCTCCAGACGAACAGCCCCAACTCTTTCAGTCTGACTTCATAGGAGAGGTGCTCCAACCCTCTGCTCATCCTGGTGGCCCTTCTCTGGACCCCTTCCAGCATGTCCATATCGTAGCAGGGGGATGCTACGCTCTGTTGCATGGGAGGTATCCCCCAGATCCTGCATTCCCCTCTTTCCACGGTCCTTTTCGCAGTGGGGAGGCTGTTTCTGGTGAGGCTTAATCCTCCTTTGCTTTCTGAAAGGCTGCCTCTTTGCGAGTCAGAGCAAGAACCAGAGGAACCTCTGCCTTCCAGCAAGCTGCTTTCTTCCTCTCAATAAGGAAACTTTAATTTTACAACAGGAACAGGCAGATAACATCAATGCAGATAAGGAAACCAGGCAACAAATCAAGCTAATGGTTTGCGTTTGAATGGGTTGAATGGGACTTAATGATTCTGGCAAGAAGCTATTCACTAGCAAAGATCTGAAGTAGCAGATAAAATGCAGCAGATAGAAGAGCAAAGTGTTAAAACAAACAGAAAGCACTTACAAGCCAGGGAGCAATACAGAGCTAAAAGGTTGGAGACTTTGGCCCACACAGGCTGTGCAGACACAAACTCTTTCCCCACCCTCATCTTTTACTCTGCTTTGGTAGGAGGTTGGGAATGGCATTGCCCAAACCATCAGCAGCAAGGGATGGCCCGGGCCAGGATGGGGAACCTCACACCCTGCTCTCCTCTGTGAGTTCCTCAGGAAGGAGTGGGACACTGCTGGGAGTTTCACAGAATTCCAGCATGGTTAGAAGGGACCTCTGGAGATCAACCAGTCCAACTTTCCTGCCAAAGCAGGGCATCCCCAGCAGCTTGCCCAGGATCACAATGTCAGGCATGTTTGGAATCCAGACAAGGAGACTCCACAATCTTTCCGGGCAGCTGCCTCCAGCAGTCTCAAAGAATATTTTACCTTCCCTCTTCTAGCTCCACTCTTGGTATCATGTCTGTCTTGGCCAAATCCTGGTGATAGGTTTCTCCATGGTGATTTTAACTTTCGTGGCAAAGATCCAAGCAGCAGCACCTGGAAATGTGCAAACCTGTGTGCTCTGCACCATTGTGTGCTGCCTGGCTGCTCAGCACCTTCCCTTTCCCGAATTTTGTGAGATTTCCCATACTTTCTGCCTGACCATCTCTTCACTTAGAAGTCCTTGGGTGAAAAAATTCACACAGAGTGACTACAATGAGAGGGTTGCAGATCTCCAGAGGTCCCTTCCAACCCCTACCACTCTATGATTCTACCTTCACATGAGGGAAGCTCAAAGCTGGCACTTTGTGTCCCCACAGTGCTGGGTTTGGACGCAACAGAAGCCTGGGCAGATCTTTATCCCCTCTGCCAGCAGCTCAGGGACTGGCAAACAGAGAGGATGAGTTCATGGAATCCTTTTGATGCTGTAGTGGTGAGGACTTGACTTCCCCTCTCCCAAACCAGCAGATGTTTGGGGAGGTTTTTGACAGCATCTGCACTTCATTTTCCAGCCTAAAACTGCTGCAGAGGATCTGGAAAGCTGGACAGTGGCTGCCATACATTAGGCATGACAAGCTAATGCTATTTGCAACTCCTTTCTTCCAGGGAAAATTGCATTAGTGCCAGCTCAGAAAGAAATGGCTTCCTCCTTTGGTCATGGATGGAGCAGACACCTTCTTGTTGGCTCAGGGATGGACAGGGACAGGCTGAAAGAGTTTGGGTTGTTCAGTCTGGAGAAGAGAAGACTCTGGGGAGACCTTGTGGCCTCTCAGTACTTAAAGAGGATGACCAGAAAGTGGGGGATAGACTTTTTAGCAGGTTGTGAAAGGACAAAGGGTGATGGTTTAAACTGAAAGAAGAAGATTCAGACTAAAGAAGAAATTTTTTCACACTGAGGGTGGTGAGACCCTGGCCCAGGTTGCCCAGAGAGGTGGGAGCTGCCCCATCCCTGGAACCATTTCAGGTCAGGTTTTTTGGGGCTCTGAGCAACCTGCTCTGGTTGGGGATGTTCCTGCTGACAGCAGGTGGTTGTACTTGGATGCTCTTTAAAGGTTCCCTCAGAACCAAAATGATTCTGTGAATGCTGCAGAGTGATCAAGTTGCAGCTCTCCCCCTGCCTGTTCCTCTGAAAGGCCATTTAAGGAGCAGAATTTCCAGTGCAGGAACTAGAGGAATTGCCACTGGATTTGGAGGTATCTTTTTGCTAATGCAAAGTGGCAGCACTGATGGCTGCCTGCGTGTGCCCAGGGAATCACAGCCCTCTCCTTCCAGGTAATCAAGAGCACACAGAAATTACTCAACAAGGTCATTCCTCCCCCCTGCTTCCTCTGTGCTTTACATCCACTTTAAGGCAGAATCCTGAGTCCTGCTGATTGAAAAGGTACCTGTAGAGTGAGGTGTAAATCACCCACTGCTGTGTGCAGCTTGGACAGCAAGTTTAGACAAGCACCCAAGGAACTGCACAGGGTCTGCCAGGCTTGTCTGTGGTGCCTGGATCCTGTTGATCAGAATTTATCTGAAGTGGCCCTGATGGCAGATCCCTTGAAATGCTGGTTTCCAGAGAGCTTCTGCAAAATAAGAGACATGGTTTTAGCTCCAGATTTGGTACTTAGATAATGGTGGGACTCAATGATCCTGGAGGTCTTTTCCAACCAAAACAAGTCTATGATTCTGTAAGCCTATGATTGTTTTTTTTCCCCTTCTAGTCCTTGGTAAAATCAGAGGGAAAAGCTCAGAAAATTCTCCAGAGGGAAAGAAAATGACAAAAATTTCAAACTTCAGCAAAAAAAAAAAAAAAAATCCTTGCAAGCACACAACTGAGAGCCAACAGCTTCTGGCCCAAAACTTGCTCTGCTCCATAGAAAATGGCCCTTCAGACCACACAATAATAGCAGTGGGTTCCCTATGGGGGAGGAATGAGCTGACAGCAGCACAACACTGCTGTGGTGATGCTCCCTGCCTGCAAGATTTGTTGTCTGCTATTTTAGGATCTAACAAAATACAAAAGGAGCTGCTGGGGCAGGTGATGTGGATGCCTGCTCCTCATTGCTCTCTGTGCTTTCTGTGCCCATTTGGCAGTGGTGCTGCATGCCTTGGCTTTATTAAATGGTGCAGGGAGAGGGGGAGCTTTGCTGCTCTCCTGGGAATGGAAACACAGAGCTGGGAGGAGGATGTAAAGCAGGGAACATGGGAAAACCTGCCAGGCACATTTAATTTGGGGTGCTACAACAACCATGTTGAAGTCAGAGACGTTTCTTGCACAACCTCAGCTGTGAGTGGACGTGACTTCAGTTGCTCTGTGCCATGCTAAAACTGGGACAAATAAAATGGACCTAAGCAGGCAATGTATTAAATGATTTCATTAAGGAACAGGATTGCTCTGAGGGCTCCAACTGGAAACACATCAGGTTCGAGAAGGGTGTTGATGCACTCAGAATCCAGGACTAGGACAAGAGCAAACAGCCTCAAGTTGCCTCAGGGGAGGTTTAGGTTGGACACAAGGAACAGTTGACTCCCTGAAAGGGTTATCAAAGCCTGGCCCAGGCTGCCCAAGGCAGTGCTGAAGTCCCCACCCCTGGAGGGGTTTCACAGCTGTGTAGATGTGGTGCTGAGGGCAGGATTAATCTCCACCTGCCTAGGACTGGATTTGCATCCTTGGGAAGCGTCCTGTAATCCCTTGAAGTGTCCTCTGGTCTCTTATCCACAGCTGCTGGCTTGCAGCCTCAGCCAGTTGCTGAGTAAAAGGAGTCTGTGTGCTCACACTGTGCCCAAATCCAGTAGAGCACCACTGCTGCACAGTGACCAAGTCCTAATGCAAAGAACTCCACACAAAAAGCCCTCAGCACTGGGGGTGTGCTGCCACATCACAAGGCAGGGAGCAAAGTGATGCTGCCTCAGCCTTGTGCTGGGCTGCAGGCTTCTCTCAGGGGTCTGCAGCTTGCTGTGGTTGTCCTTAGCTGGGAATGGCACTTGGAACTTGAGTGGCTTGAATGAGTCCAGAGAAGGGCAACAAAGCTGGGGAGGGGTCTGGAGCACAGCCCTGTGAGGAGAGGCTGAGGGAGCTGGGGGTGTTTAGCCTGGAGAAGAGGAGGCTCAGGGGTGACCTCATTGCTGTCTACAACTCCCTGAAGGGAGGTTGTAGCCAGGAGGGGGTTGGGCTCTTCTCCCAGGCAAGCAGCAGCAGAACAAGAGGACACATTCTCAAGCTGCACCAGGGGAGGTTTAGCCTGGATGTTAGGAAGAAGTTCTTCACAGAGAGATTGGCCCTTGGGATGGGCTGCCCAGGGAGGTGATGGAGTCACCATCCCTTGAAGTTTTTAAAGTAAGCCTGGACAAGGCACACAGTGCCATGGTTTAGTTGATTAGATGGTGTTGGGTGAGAGGTTGGACTTGATGATCTTGGAGGTGCTTTCCAACCTGGTTAATTCTGTGGTTCTGTAAATGGTCACTGCCACAGCCTTCTGCTTTCACCTCCTTCTGAAACCCAGCATGGTTTGGGTGACACACAGGTGCCCTGAAGCACCAGTCAGGGTCAATTAGATGCTCTGCTCTGTCCCAGACAGGATGGATTTAAACTTCTCAGCTGTGTGATGTGCTTGCTGAGTTACTCTTGATGCTTTATCATGATCTGCCTCAAGCTAGTGTCTCTCCAGTCCCAGAGTGAACTGGAGAGCTGGCAATGCATGGTCAGAAATCCTGAGGATACTGAGGGGTTTTCATTTTGATGTGCAGCATGTGCTGTGCTTTGACGGGATGTTTAACATTTTAATTAGCTGATTAGGATCAGCCTCAGCTTTCAGGTTGCAACTTTTAAGGCTTGGGTGGAGGAAGATGGTTGGAAAAAGAGGGGGGAAAGAGGAAGAGAAACAGCTTTGAGAATGAGGCTTTTCAAACAGTTCCATTTTCCACCCTCTATTTTTTTCCCCCTGCTCTCTGGAAATTGCAACTGCTCTTTGCTGAGTGCAACTCTGACAATGCTGAACTGAACAATATGGAGCTGTTTTAATATCTGATTGGAAACACTCTTGAGGGATTCACAAAGGATGAAATCCACCCCTGCAGAGCCAGCCAGCACCAGGCTTATCACTGGGAGGTGTAAGGGGTTCATAGGCTCCACAGCAGTGAATTTCACCTACATGAACTACCTGAAGTCATTTGAGATGAAATTCATGCTGGTTTCAGCTGGTGCCTATCATGCTGGCTACTGGCACTGCAAAACCTGGATGAGGATCAGGGACTGGGAGGGAGGGTTGCTATTGCCCCACCAGTAAACCTGTCCATTGAAGGGTGCAGAACTCCTTATTCACAGAATCCCAGCATGGAGGGGGTTGGAAGGGGATCTCTGGGGATCATCTGTTCCAACCCACTGCTAAAGCAGGGCACCCACAGCAGCTTGCCCAGGGTCACAGTGTCCAGCTGGATTGGAATCTCTCCAGAGGAGACTCCAACACCTCTCTGGGCAGCCTGCTCCAGGGCTCCAGCACCTTTGAAGTTTATTTTTCCCTCTTCTTGCCCCACACTTTGTATCATTTCTCATGTTCATGTGGAGCCTTCTGGGTTCCAGTTTGTGCCCACTGCCCCTTGTCACTGTGTACCACACTCCATCCTCTTGCCCCCCAGCCTTTGGCTCTTGCTGAGCATTGCTCAGATCCCCTCTGGGGCTGCTCTTCTCCAGGCTCTCAGCCTTTGCTCCTCACAGGGTTGCTACAGGCCCCTCAGCATCTTCATAGCTTGCACTGGACTCTCTCCAGTAGTTTCCTGTCCCTCTTGAACTGGGGACCCCAGCACTGGACACAATACTCTGGTTGTGAGCTCAGTAGGGCACAGTAGAGAGAGAGGAGAACCTCCCTTGAGCTGTTGGCCAAACTCTTCTTCAACTCACATCGCTTGGCTTGGTCTGGGTGTCCCAGCTGAGCTCCACATCTATATGATGGCTACATCAGGTCAGAAATGCAATGGAAGTGCATTTCCCCCACAAAAGATTTTTGCAAGTGTTGGAGAAATCCAAACACAGCTTGGTGAGATGAATTTATTCCATGTAAATGGCACTTCAGTGATTCCTGCCTGGAGTAGTCAGGCAGATGAATGTCAGCAAATCAAATATTTGCATGGCTGAGGTGTGAGGCCCATCAGACCTCTGTCTGTCACCTGGCATATGGGACTGCATTCACACTTGTGGCTCCAGAAAGAGAAGGCAGCCTTTGGTATGAGGTGCAAAAGGGAAAGCAGAATGATCAAATTAATTCTGGGAGCTGCACAATTAATTTCCCCTGCCCATGGGAGCTGCTGTCACCGCATTTCACAGGAGCCAGCACCTCTCCTCATGACATGATGCTGCTCCAGCTTGTCCTACCTGTCTTTGTTCTGCTGGTTTGGTGCAGCAGCCCTGCAGAGAAGCTGGGCTGGGACATGAGTGACCTCTCCTTTGTGCAGAGCTGCTGCAGCCCCAAAGAGTGAGTGGTGGCCATGGTTGATGTGTGTCAGCCTGAAAGGGTAGGAAGGATCATAGAATCCCACCATGGTGGGAGGTGGATGGCACCTCTGGGGATCATCCAACCCAACCCCCACCCTGCTAAAGTAGGGCACCCACAGCAGCTTGCCCAGGTTCACAATGGCCAAATGGGTTTGGAATCTCTCCAGAGAAGGAGACTCCACAACCTCTCTGGGCAGCCTGCTCCAGGCCTCCTGCACCCTCACAGCAAAGTTTCTCCTTAAGTTTAAGTTCCTCCCTAAGTTTAAGTTTCTCCTTAAGTTTAAGTGAAACCTCCTGTGCTCTAGTTTGTACCTGTTGCTCCTTGTCCTGTTCCTGGGCTCCACTGAAATGATTCTGGCACCATCCTCTTACCCCCCACCCTTCAGCACTTTCTGAGCATTAAGAAGATCTCTTCTCAGGCTACTCTTCTCCAGGCTCAACAGCTCCAGGTCTCCTCAGCCTCTCCTCACAGAGGAGCTCATGCAGAGCACCATCTTATTAATTCGAGTAAATCTATTTCCATGAATCCCACTCATTATTTTGTGGTGCTATGGCTTCACCATGGCCAAGCAGACTGAAAGGTGCTGTCTCCTGGATGACAGAGCTGGACTCCTGAATCCTTGGACCTTCTGTTGGTGTTGCTAAGGTGTTGCCTTCATCTCCACCCTGGTTTTGTTTTCTGCTCTCTGGGCACACTGTTAGCTCATGGGGCAGGGACTCAACACACTTCATCCCTGGCAGTGTTCAAGAAAGAAGTAGACGTGGCACTTTGGGATGTGGTCTAGTGTTCATGAAGGTGTTGAATAGAAGGTTGGACTTGATAATCATAAAGGTCCTTTCCAACCTTAATGATTCTGTGAACTGCAAAGGTTTGCCCTAGGAGCTGGAGAGTAGGCAAAGGCAACCACAGGACACAGCTGATGTTTGGGACAGCTCATTGCTTGAGGTCAGAAACCTGGATTGAGAGTTTAAAGGCTCAAGATAGGGATGGTAAGAGAGAAAGCAGAGAAAGCTTTCACCTGCAGTGACTTTTCAAGGAAAGATGAAGAGATAGAGAGGATTAAGTGTTGTGAGATTACAGCAGGCAAGGGAGAGAGCACAGAAAGCTCAGAGCATCATCCATCTCATAGCAACAAAGCTGGAGTTAGATGGAGTTATTCCAACAGTGCAAAAATGTGTCTGGAATAAATGTGGCATGAAATCAAAATGCAGGTTGTGGAGAGCAGCTAAGACAGTCTGAGTGACTGAGATGGGGCAGCTGGGCAAGCAGTTGGAGGAAGACAACCCAGGAGTAAGAGGCAGCTAGGAGGAGCAGGGGAAAGGCTCTTGAACATGCTAGGAGCATGGTTTGGCAGCTTTTAGGGATGCTGCTGCATATCTCAAGGCTGTGCCAGGACCATGTGTCTCAGGAAGCAGTTGGATAACCCAGTCCCTGGGACCAGCAGCATGAAGAACCTCAGGGAACAGAGATCTGGTTTTCACAGATGGTCTTTTAGTATTGTGCAAGTTCCAGGGAGGTTTGCATCAAGGCAGGCAGAAGCAATATTGATGTAGGAAGTTAGGTTGTATTTAGCTGCATCTCAAAGGGGGAAGGAGTGAAAATACCACCCCTGAGTCTGCTCTTAGTCCAACATGAATCCATTGTTGGATTTGGATACAGTTCTGTCTCAATTCCAACCTGTGTCTGGGTATTGCCTCCCTTAAAGAGATCCTGATCCCACTGGAGTCAGTGGTGATCTTCCTGAAACCCAGGAAAGCAGAAGGTACCAGCGAAACACTTATCTCAGGTCACTCCTGACCCCTCTGAGATATCCACCTGGCAACTGCTCTTTGGAATTGCTGTGTTCTACGGATGCCACTTGTGCAAACTGAGCCTGTGGCTTTCCCCCCTCACTCATAGCCATTGGTAGTGGAACACAAAGTGATCCATACAAGAAAGATGCTTCTCTGTAACAGTTGGAGCTTCTTTTGCTTGTGTACAGGTATTGCAGCAAAAGCACTTTGGTATCATGGAATTGTTCTGGTTGGAAAAGGTCTTTGAGATTATCAATTCCAACCCTTACCCCAGCACTGCCAGGTCACCACCAAACCATGGTCCTCAGCACCACATCCCCACAGCTTTTAAACCCCTCCACGGATGGGAACTCCAGCACTGCCCTGGAGAGCCTGGCCCAGGGCTTGAAAACCCTTTTGGGGAAGATATTGTTCCTCATGTCCAACCTAAACCTCCCCTTGGTGCAACCTGATCCAGCAGTTGCAAATCTGTTTATCTGTTGAGGAGGTCTGAGTGGATCTCAATGAATATTCATGTTCATGGGGGCTTAAACAAGAAATGTCAGCAAAGAAAATTTATTTTGCAGCCTTCTGAAGCTCAGATGGGCAGAGGGCAAGGTTTGCCTGACCTTTGTGTGGAGGTGGATGATTGTTTTCAGCAGGGCATTAGAAGAGCTATGGTTGGTAATACTTGGATGAAACAAAGGGCTGACCAAGAAAGGAGTATTTAAAGCTGAATAGGAAGCTTTAATGTGAAGAATTGTCTGTCAAGGTATCAAAAATGTCAGCCAGTCCCTCAGGCTTAGTGACTGGCTTTGAAATGTGTAAAACAAAAAAAACCAAACCCCAAGCTGTGTTGGGGAGTGTCATGTCTGTCTCTTGCTTTCTGGGAATGGCTGGCTGGGAGGACAGATTTTCATCTGAATTTGTCAGTCTTTGTCAAAGCCTGACATGTTTTGATGAAGTCTGTTCAAAGATGCTGTCAGCCTGCCTGGCTTCTCAAAACTCCACTGCCAAGCTGCTGAGGAAACCCCTGTTTCAGGCTTCAGGCTTTGGGAAAAGAGCAAGTGGAGCCTTCAAAGGTGCATCTCAAGCCTGATAAAATCTTCCTTGAATGAAGTGGGGATCATAGAATGGAGGGGATTGGAAGGGATCTTTAAGGATTATTGAGTCCAACCACCCCAGCCAGCGCAGGATTACCTAGGGCAGGCCACTCAGGAACACATCCACATGGATCTCAAAAGCTTCCAGAGAAGGAGATGCCACAACCTCACACTAAAGAAGTTTCTCCTCCTGTTCAGATGGAATCTCCTGGGCTTCAGTTTGTATCCATTGCCCCTTGTCCTATCACAGGACACCACTGAAAAGGGACTGGCTCCTTCTTGACACCCACCCTTCAGATATTTTTAAACATTCATAAGATCTCCTCTCAGTCTTCTCTTTTCATGGGGTCTATGTGGCACCAGGGGAGGTGAGCTACAGGAGCCGTGGAGGAGACCAGGAAGGAGCAGAGGTGCTCCCAAAACCAACCAAACCAACCACCTGGGTCAGGAAAACAGCTTCCAAATTTCCACTAACCTGCTTTACCTGGGCCATGCTGAGGAGATGATGCCTCAGAGCCCAACTGGGCTGACCCAGTGGCTGGATTCTCCCAGGGGGTGGGAAGCAGACCCTGCATGTGCTCTTGGCTGTGCTTCCTCCTCTAACCCCAACTGGTGCCAGGCATTCATTGTGAAACCCAAGTTCTTCAGGCAGCTGTCTGTTGGAAAAGTCACTTGGCTGCCTTAGCTGGAAATGGATACATTGAAAGCCTTCCTACATTTGCTCATTGAATATGATGCATTGCAACATTATCAACAAAATGCTGACAGGCTTCTCCCTGGAACATCTATTTTCCAGCAACTGTGGTCCCAATCCTGATGCAGGGGTGGTGGGAGCAGAGGTGGGGTTAGCTGTGGCCCCTGTTCAAAACCAGAACCCTTTTCAGACCAGGCTTCTTCATACATGAGGTCACACTGTGGCTGCAGGAGATGCTGTGACAAAGCTCCCTGAGTGGCTCTCACCAGGTCCACAGATCCCTCCAAGGGGCTGGACATATGTGGTAGGATTAAGATGGAAGTGAGGAAAATCCAAGGATGAGAAGAATAAAAGAAAGGGTGAGAGCTGCAGGAGGGATGATGGAGGTGGGGGAAGGCATGGGTGTCTCTGGGAAGGGGGAGGGCTGGGTCTGACTTGAAAGAAAGGCAACGCAAGCAGAGTCAAGCAGAAATCTCTCCTCTCTAGAAGAACGACCTCATCTCCCTGCAGGACACTACTGCTTTTGCCAGGAACTGTGGGGTCTGGGACACATCTCATGATGTGAAGAGCTCCCTACCCCACCATGATCCCTAGCAGCCCTGCCCTTCTTTCTCAGAGACATTCAGCAGTCCCACGTGGCTCTGTGTGTGTCGAGCAGGCATCTCCACGCCTGGCACTGCAGCTACCAGCGTCCTCCCAAGGGCACCATCGTGCCTGAGCCTGACTTCCCAGCTCTCCCCATCAGCTTCTCTCACAGCCTCAGCAGCAGCTGGTGAGCAGCCTGGCAGTGTCAGGAGCAATGCCACATCCCCTTTGCCCTGCACCAAGCCTCTCACAGCAATTTGTCAAAGCAGCGTGAGCGGCAGAGGCGGTGCTGAAACGCTTTGCACTGAGCTTTTCAATTAGGCAGCACAAAAGCCTCTTTAATAAACTCTCAGAGCCTCGTTAGCTGAGACATAATTAAGATTAATGTCAGCTTGGGACCAGAGGAAACAAGGCTGGAAGCAAATCAAAGCAGGGCAGGCAGTTTCCACCATTAGGATAATCAGAGAATCATTAAGGTTGGAAAAAACCTTTAAGATCATCCAGTCCAAGCATCAATCCAGCACCACCATGGCCCCCAAACCATGGCCCCAAGTGCCATGGCTACACATCTTTAGAACACCTCCAGGGATGGGGACTCCACCACCTCCCTGGGCAGCCTCTTCCAATCCCTGCCCACTCTTGCAGCAAAGAAATTTTTCCTAATATTCAACCTAAACCTCTCCTGGTGCAACTTGAAGCCACTTCCTCTTGTCCTATCACTTTATAGCAGGAAGAGACCAACCCCCACAAATGTGAGAATGAGTTTCCTGCCTGCAATAGCAGATGGAATCAGGTGTGTTTCCTTAGTCAGTTAGAAGGCAAACATTAAAAGGGGCAAAAAGTATTTTTATCTTCCTCTTGCTCTCCAAATCATGCTTAAAGCTCTTGCAGAGGCAGATGTTCTGACAACAGGCTTGGAGTAAAGCTCCATGTTGAGCTGACAGCAAAGCAACTGCTCATCACTTTGATTTCCAATGCTTCCCCAAGGCTGTGGTCACTGGTTGGAAGGATGGCAAAATCAGGGCCACAGCCACAGTCTGTTTTGGCAGGTAGGTCTCAGCCCTGCCTCAGACAGTTGCTTAAAGGGATCAGCCCCACACGAGGGTTGGCAGCATCCATGCACAGACAAGGGCACAGGGCAGGCATGACTTCATGGTTGGACTCCACGATGTTAAAGCTCTTTTCCAACCCAAACTATTCCATGATTCTATGACTCTGTGATTCTATGACTCTCTGATCCTGTGATGCTATGACCTCTGCACCCCTGCTCTGATCTCAGTTCTCTCTGCCTGTTTTTTAGGTGCCTCACTATTCTCTTTGGATAAAACCTCTCTTGGATAATTTCAAAGATGATGAAATTCTGCAGAGGAAGAAGAAGAAGAATCTTTGCCCTGCTCATGCAGTGCCAGGTTTAAATTCTTTCCCAGGCATCTTCACTTGTTGAAGTCCTTTTCCTTGTTTTCTTTGTGAGGCAGATGATGTTCCTGGCTGAATTCATAAATCAAGCCAGGTTAAGTGGGTGGTAAACCTATGAGCAGTTGCACACCAAAGCAAGTGCAGCAGCCCTGTCACTCCTCCAAGCTGGATTTTCAAGCATCGTTTGACCAGCCACACTCTGTGCTCCCCAGATTGATTCCTGGGGATGCTGAGCTGTCTGTGGCTTCACTGCTGGCATATAAATCAAATATCACACTTCAAGGTCTGCAAATCCAGTTCCCACTTGTGAACATCTCTAACCATATAACATCACTCTTGGCAGCCAGCACTTGGTTCTGGCAACAGCAGCAGGGAAGGTTTGCCTTCCCTGCCCCAAATTTGGTACCCAGATGCTGCAAAGCCCTTGTCCTGCCAGGGCTCAGGGAAAGGCATCAGAGGCACCAGGAGGGATGGGCTGCTCAGGGAGTTCTCAACAAAGTCACAGAATGCATTAGGTTGGAAGGTACCCTTAAAGGTCATCTTGTTCAAGCCCCCTGCAGTGAACAGGGACATCTCCAAGGACATCAGCCCCATCAAATCTGACTTTGAATGTCTCAAGGGATGGGCCCTCCACCACCTCTCTGAGCAACCTTTTATAGTATTTCACCACTGCCATTGTAAAGAACTTTAGTGAGAGCTTATGTAAGAAAAAGTGCAGATGG
Organism: Indicator indicator; assembly: GCF_027791375.1. Lineage (NCBI taxonomy): Eukaryota > Metazoa > Chordata > Aves > Piciformes > Indicatoridae > Indicator > Indicator indicator. The sequence goes on from NC_072031.1 coordinate 15,891,594, forward strand.
AGAACAGCACAGCCTGGGACTAGGCAGGAGACAACAGCAAGGACTGGGGAGAAAAAAAACAAACAAATAAACAAAGGCCAGCACAAGAATCTGTTATCTCTTTAGGGTAGCAAATTGCAGGATCATTGAGGCAGAGCACAGGAGGGAGAAAGGATTTAGGCCCAGGATGCAAAGAGGTACTTCAGGAGGAGTGGATGGGTGAAGGCAGGCATGCACCAAGGGGAAGACTGGAGCAAAGGGAACATCCCAAAGTTGTCATCCCAAGATGACAACTGAATCACACCCTATGAGTCAAATCCTGAAGTCCCTGAATGCCCTCATGAGGAGGAAGGGACTGCTGAAATGTTGACTCCCACCACCCCCACTCTCACCAACCTCTCTGGCTGCTGAGCTGTGAAGCAGAGGGCTTTAGTCATGTGTGGTTTGCTACCCAGATCTGAAGCCTCACCATAAGCTATGCACATACAGAATGAGCTCACAGAAGGTCACTGGTGTTCATCACAAGCTGTGTGGAGAGGGAGAGGAAAAGAGATGGAGCCCTGAAATGCATGCAAGCTTCAGGAGTCCTCAGAACTCCCTTTCTCCTCACCACCCCCCAGCTCTCAGCCTATGCTTCTCAGTTCCATCCTTTTTTTGATGTTGGCTCAGGGCACAAATTCAGCAGCACCACTCTGGGGTGTCCTGCTTCTTCCATCACCTCCTACTTAGGGACCCCACTATGGGTTTGTGCAGCTCCTAGCACCCAGGAGCACTGCTCTTGGTGCACAGGCTCTACAGCAATGAGCATGGAAATCAGGAGCAGGCCTAGTTGTTTAATGCATGCAATGAGAACTTGGCCTTTTAAAGGTGATTTTAGCAAGAGAAAGGCCACATTTCTCACAGGTCACACTGCCCTTTTGCAATCCTTTCTGTATGTTCATAGCACAGTTGGTCATTTATCTGCCAGTCATTAGCAACCAGCAGAAAATAAACCTCAGTCAATGCTATTTAGATAAGGACCATGGCTGATTATAATGTGCTGGTTGGAGCCTTCCACTGGCTGTGCTTTGAAAGCAGTCACCAGTACAACCTGGCAGGTTGATAATTCACCCACTGAAGGTCTCTGGTACTATGGTCCTGTTGGGGAGAGTTACCTTGCTCTGCCAGACAGGATAGCAGCAAAGCTCAAAGCATCACACACAACTGTCTGGATGGAAGAGACCTTAAGAGTTCAACCACAACCTAACATCTCCCTGTGCACAGCTCTTAGACCACATCCCTAAGCTCTTCCTCCAAATGACTTTTAAACATCTCCAGGCATGGTGACTCCACCACCTCCCTGGGCAGCCTGTTCCAGTGTCCTGTGACTCTTTCAGTGAAGACATTCTTCCTAATATCCAACCTAAACCTCCTCTGGTGTAACTTGAAGCCATTTCCTTTGTCCTATCACTTGTTACCTGAGAGAAGAGGCCAACCCCCACCTTGTTACAACCACCTTTCAGGTAGCTGTAGAGAGCAGTGAGGTCTCCCCTCAGCCTCCTCTTCTTCAGGCTGAACAACCCCAGCTCCCTCAGTTGCTCTTCCTGTGACTCCAGCTCCAAACAGGCTGCTGCAGAGTAAAACCTGCATTGCTGTTGGATGCAAAACCTCTTCTCCAAGCCGGAAGTGCCTGATTTGCACTGAGGTTGGAAAGGGAGGGTTAATTTAGCTTCATTTCAATTCAGACAAGTGTAGGGGTTCTGAGGAGCTCTGAATGAAAAGCCTCCACACTTGGACCACAGCAGCACCCTGCTCACGTAGGTCTGCTTGGAGGGCAGGAAATGTGCCCTGTGGCTCAGAGATAGGCAGGGAAATTGCAGACAAGGCTGAGTGAGATCGAACTCAGAGCCAGCAGATAAGAGGGATCTTACATCAACAGTGAGCCTGGCTGCAGGAGGACTGAGACAAGCTCCTGAAGCAGGAGTTTCACTCCTGTTTCACCATCCAGTGTATCAAAGCCCCTGCTTCATGCTGTGTGCTGAAGGACTCCATGGTTACAAGGGTGTGTGGCAGTAGGACAAAGGGGGATGGTTTTGAGCTCAAGAAGGTTAGATTTAGATTGGACATTGCAGGGAGTTTTTTTACCCTGAGGATGGTGAAACTGTGGTCCAGGTTGTCCAGAGGGATGGGAGATGCCCTCTCCCTGGGTCAGGTTGCGTGGGACTCTGAGGAACCAGCCCTATTTGAATGGTTTGAGTTGGAAGGAACCTCAAAGATCATCCAGTTCCAACCCCTCTGCACCCCCCACCAGCCCAGGTTGCTCAAGGCCCTGTCCAAGCTGGCTTTGAACACCTCCAGGGAGGAGGCATCCACAACCTCCCTGAGCAACCTGTTCCAGTGTCTCACCACCCTCACCGGAAAGAATTTCATCCTAATCTCCCCTCTAAACCTCCCCTCTTGCAGTTTACAACCATTCCCCCTCATCCTGTCACCACAAACCCTTGTAAAGATGTCCCTGCTGACTGCAGGGGGGTTGGACTAGATGACCTTAAAAGCTTCCTTCCCAAACCAGTCTACAGAGTCATACAATTGGTTTGGTTGGGAAAATCCCTTTAACATCACCCAGTCCAACCATTCTCTGACTCTACCCAAGCGTGGAGCTAAACCACATCCCTCAGCACCACAGCTCTGCCTCTAGAAAAAACCTTCAAGGCTGGGGATGAATCTAAGAACACTTTGGGGATCACAGCACACCTGACATCAAACAAAGTCCTAAGGTTGACATTGGGAACTGAACCAAGATATGTGGAAGTCCCATAAGCACAACCTCATCTTTCCTTCACAGCAAGTGCCTGAAAGGACAGAGTCTTCCCTTCCTTACCCTGCTTTGATGATGGAATTCTCTTGCTTTGATGTAAGTGTGCTTGCAGAACAAGAACTCCTTCTCAAATGCACACTTCTTCATTCACTGGAGCATTCCCATTCCTGCCTGCTTTGTAAATAAAATTAGGTTTGATTCTTTCTAAATTAGAAAACAAAACACTCATTAGCCTAATGAAAAGCTGGGGGTTTGGTTGTGTTTTTTGGGTTTTGTTTTGTTTTGTTTTTCAATCTCCTGGGTACATGCTGCATGCAGTTCTAAACTGTTGGCTTTATTTCTTTATGGCAAATTAACAGAAGCCAAGCCCTGCTCCCCTGCTGGAAGTCAGGAGAGGAATCAGAAAGCAATTCAGACAGGTCTGAGGTGTTCCTGCATCCTGGTGCCATTCCTTCTTGCAGAGGGTTGCTCTCCAGTGCTTCACCAAGACCATTTCCCTTTGAAATCAAGATGATCCCTGGCTTGATCAGCAGCTGGCTGATTCTTTTCAATATCCTTTGTGTCTTTCTGATCTTCCCATGCAGCCAGATCATCAAATGGGGCACTGCAACAGATGGCTGACAGCCAAGGTCTAACCCTTCACCATGGTTCTGCAAACAATTTCACACCAAAATCAGCACTGATTTGCTCCACTTCTGCTCAGTCTTGGTGCATGACTAAGGTCCAGGAATAGCTGGGACACACCAGGGGATCATCCATCATATCCCAGGGAGGTGAAGCCTCTGTGTCCCCAAGGGGGAAAGACTGAGAGACCTGGATCCTGGAGAAGAGCAGTCCCAGGGGGGACCTTCTCAATGCACAGCAAGAGCTAAAGTGCTGGAAGCAAAGGGATAGAGCCAGCAACAGGGCCAGGGGCAATGGGCACAAGCTGCAATCCAGGAGCTTCCAGCTGAGCATGAGAAGAAACTTCTTTACTGTGGGGATGACTGAGCATGGGAACAGGCTTCCCAGAGAGGTTGTTGAGTCTCCTTCTCTGGAGACCTTCCAAACCCACCTGGATGTGTTCCTCTGTGACCTTTGCTCAGTGAATCTGCTTTGGCAGGAACCTTGGACTCAATGATCTCCAGAGGTCCCTTCCAAACCCCACAATTCTGTGACTCTGTGATTCTGTGTCCTGTGAAAAGAGCTGGGGACTGAGATAACAGCCTGTGGGGTAGGCTTGGGATGACTTCTGACAGCAGATAGGAGACCCAAGAGTCACCATCATGAGCAACAGTCAGATCACTTGAAAAACAAAAAAGACTTGGTAGGACCCATACAGGTTGGGAGTTTGATTAATTTTCTGAATCAATTATATACTTTGTCCAGAATGTTTTAGAATCATGGAATCATTAAAACTGGAAAAGACCTCTAAGATCATCAAGTCCAATTATCAACCCACCACCACCTTGGCTACCAAACCATATCCTAGAGTGCTATGGCTGCATGGGTTTGGTTTTAACAGAGGAAGAGGAAGAAGAAAGCAAATCTCTGTAGCATAGAATCATAGAGTGGTTTGAGCTGGAAGAAACCTTAAAGCTCATCCAGTTCCAACCCCCTGCCATGGGCAGGGATACTTCCCACTGCATGAGGTTGCTGAAGGCCTCATCCAGCCTGGCCTTGAACACCTTCAGGGAGGGTGCAGCCACAACCTCCCTGGGCAACCTGTTCCAATGTCTCCCCACCCTCTCTGCAAAGATTCTCTTTCCAGGGAAATTCAAGGATGAGCTTGGAGAGCACAGTAGATGGTCAGTGGATGGCTGAGTGCAGGCAAGCCCTGAGTGGAAGACCAGAGTGGTTCTGCTGGCTGCACAATTCACTTCTCATTTGCACTGAAACTCTTCCTCTGTGGTAAAAGGTGATGGTGATTTGTTAGCACAATATTAATGTTTAGAAAGCATCTTGACATGAATCACTATTGGCTTTCCTTTCCAACCTGTTATAAAATCATAAAGGAAAGGAAAACAGAGGCTCCTTAATGCACCAGCTCATTGTTGCACTGCAGTCCCCTGATAGCACACCAGATGAACAGGGCAAGAGCAATAAAACTCTGGATCTTCATTTTTCATGCCTCTTTAGCTCTCTGCCCTGCTCAGAGAGCTTTGAAAGGCTTTTTTCTTTTTTCTTTTTTTACCCTGAAGAGAAAATGACTTAACCAGAAATCTTCAATACTTCATTTCTGCTACTTTTTAACTCTCAAGTTTTGGTCTTGTGAGCATTCTTCAGCTCTTCTGTGCTCTTACCTAGGCCATTGAGAAGGGGTTTTTATTTCATTTGGGTTTGGAGTTTCTTTTTCCATCTGCTCCTTGTTGCTTGATTTCTAGGTGTGTGACTTAGTCTTGCTGAATGCTGGATGGCAGAGGCCAGAAGGTCTCTTCTGAGTTTTATAGATGTAGAAACTGATGTGCAAGAGGTGAAGTGGCTTAGGCAGAGTCTCACAGCATCAGGGGCAAAATCTTGAATCTTGTTCTGGCATTTCAGCTGTTCTCTGCTCACAGAAACATGGGATCCTGGCATGGTTTAGGCATGAAAAGACATTTAAGATCACCAAGTCCAACCATTAACCCAATGCTACCAAGCTGCTGGCTAGACCATATTATACATCACCACAGCTCTTAAATCCTTCCAGGGATGGGAGCTCCAGCAGTTCTCTGGACAGCCTTGTTCAGGCTTTGGCAATCCTTTGGGGAAGAAATTGTTCCTCATCTCCAACCTAAACCTCCTCTGGTGCAACTTGAGGCCATTTCCCCTCATCCTGTCACTTGTTACTTGGGAGAAGACATCAATCTCCCCCTGGCTCCAGCCTCATTTCAGGGGGCTGTAGAGAGCCAGAAGGTCTCCCCTCAGCCTCCTTTTCTCCAGGCTGAACAACTCCAATTCCCTCAGCTGCTCCTCACCAGCCCTGTTCTCCAGATCTTTCAGCAGCTTTTTTGCCCTACTCTGGACCTGCTCTAGCACCTCAGGGTCCTCTTTGGAGTGAAGGGCCCAAAACTGAACCCAGGATTCAAGGTGTGGCCTCACAAGTGTCAAGTACAGAGGGACAGTCACTGTCCTGGTCCTGCTGGCCACACTATTGCTGATGTAGGCCAGGATGCTGTTTGCTTCATATCTGTGTCCTGCTACTTCCATAGCAGATCTCAACACAGCATCTAGCTGGGGGGAGCAACCAGCCTTGCTCAGCTTTGCTGCCAGTGTGAACAACCCTCTGGTTTCCTCATTCTGCTGATTTTTCCCTGTTCTGAAGAGCTCAGCTGCTCCAAAGGTTCAGCCTGGTGATGGATGATGGTCTGGAGGTGCTCAGCAGCACCCTTTGGCTTGAGTTGTGGATTCCTGTGCTTCTGCAGAGCAAGCTGCCCACATGGGGCACTCTGCCTCTGTGAGAGCATCAATTCTTTAGTGCTGCTTGCAAAGTGATCTGTGCTAAAATGGGTTTTCTAATTCTGTACTGGAAGAGAACTTCTGGCTCATCAACTGGAGGCAGATAGAGTCGGCAGAGATGACACAAAGGCCTGCACTAATTACTCCACGTGTCTCAAGAGCTGATTTATGCCTGCAGCAGCCTGGTAAGTCCAGAAATAACAGATCCAGCATGATTTAATCAATCAGTGTAAGCCTGGTTGTGCTGTGATTTTGAATGAAGAGCTGTGGAGTGGGGCAGGGGTATGGAGGGGGGCTGCAGCCTGCTGCTGTTGGCCAGGCACTGGCACAGGCTGCCCAGGGAGGTGGTGGAGTCACCATCCCTGGAGGTGTTCAAGAAACATGTGGACAGGGCACTTCAGGACATGATTTAGTGGCCATGGTGGTCTAAGGTTGATGGTTGGACTTGATGGTCTTAGAGGTGTTTTCCAGGCAAAACAATTCTATGACTCTCTGATTCTAAGCCTTGATCTACCTACCAGTGGCCCAAACGAGGGACCATGTTCTGCAATCCTCCTGCAGTTGTCTCTCCTTGTATCTGGTGAGTTCTTGCACTCTTGAGCTTGGGAAACATGAGTGTGACCATGTGTGATGTAGTGAAGAAGGAAAATGGTGTGCAGATAGACAGCAAGAGTGGGCAGGAGCAAGAGCTGGCTCATGAGCTGGTGCATCCTACAAGTTCATGCTAAATAGGCACATCAGGAGGTTTAAGGCCTGAGGAGTTTCAGTTCAGGCTATCACCCTGCCTTGGTCCTCAGGGCTGGTGGTCACCCAGGCAGGTCTGTTCTGCACCTGTGCATGTGACAGGGGACACCTTTGGGTGGGAGTAAAGGCTCTGTCCACCCT